>NC_064816.1:110005873-110305873 GCF_023721935.1 Panthera uncia | reverse complement strand
TTTCACTTGTAAATCCCATCTGCCTGTGGCAATGTGAGAATTCCCTCTCCCACCCAAAAGACTGTCTTCCTCACAAGTGAATCCTCTCACTTAGTGTGGCACCTGGTACATTGTCAGGGCTCCACTGGAAACTCTATCTGAGCCCACACTTACCTGTCTTGAGTGTAAACCCCTCCCCTTCACCTAGCAGTGTCCCTCCAACCAGTCTAGAAGAACATAGCGTTTCCCTGCAATGACACAAAAGGAAAAGGTCACCAACCACTTTCATCACCATCCTGATTTGCTGCTAGGAGATGGAGCTTCAGGTGGTCTAATATTATGCAATGTCTTGAACACCTGGAGAAGATTTGTTTAGCCTTAGAGAATGGGCGAAATGCCTCAGAGACCTTAGTTTAACCAAGCCATTTAATCCACTCTAGTTAAAACCTCTTAGCACATTACACAGTGGGCAGCAGAGTGAGCTTCTCAAGAGAAATGAATGGAATGTATTTAGATGTCTTTTTTTGGAGGGATGAGATTACGAGAATTGGGAAAACCAGATGCAGGGGATTTCCAAAGGTCTGAGGCCAAGCTGATGACTGCCAACTCTGCACACTTAGATGGAGTTCTCCTAGGACGTGTACTTCCTCATGCACTTGTCCTTTCCCTCTGATTTGCTGTTAAGGATTGAACTGTGCCTTCTCAAATTCATATGTTGAAGTCTTAACCCCCAGTACCTCAGAGTGGGACCTTGTTTGGAAACAGGGTCTTTACAGAGGTAACCAAGTTAAAGTGAAGTCATTATGATGGGTGCTAGCCCCATATGACTGGTGTCCTTGCCAAAAGGGGAAGTTTGGACACAAATACATACAGAGGTAAGACAATGTGAAGATACAGGGAGAACAACTTACGAATATGAAGACAGACGTGTCTAAGCCAAGGAGAGAGGCCTGGAACATGGCCCACCCTCACAGCCCTCAGAAGGAACCACTCTTGATCCCAGACTTCTCACACCCAGAACTGTGAGAAAATAAATTTCTGTTGTTTACAGCACCCCGTTTGTGGTACTTTGTTACAGCAGCCATAACAAACTTGCCTCTGGGTTCCCAAATCACAGCCCCATTCTTTCCTCAGGGGAAGAATTCTAAGGAGTTCTTTATTTGAATAAAGTGAGGTATAGAAAAATAAGGAGCAGTTCCTTTTAACAAATCCCTCAGCCACACATGGCTTGTGAGATTGGCCTCTTCCTCCACCTCCAGGGCTTCAACAATAAATGAGTGGAAGTGTTGGGCCCCCTGAGTGGTAGGAACCAGAGTGCGGCCTGGCATTCATGGAAGCGAGGCCCCTGCAGCCTCAACACAGCCCTCATTTGGGGATGCCCTTCTCAGGGACTTCTCCTTCTGCTCTTCAGCCTTGCTAGAGCTGACCCCAAAAAGTATTGGCCCCATGCATCTTGTTCCATCAACATCAACTCTAATCTGCAATCTTGTGAAGCTATTCAGGGTTTTGATGTTGCTACTGACCTTGACATGGCCCAGTCCAAACTCATCCTCTTCAGCTGTTCTCACACCCTCTTCTGTTCTTCACTTCCCCAATGTCCTCACTCTTCTCATGACATGCTGACCAGAGAGTCATCTTTGGCCACTCTCTGTGTTCCTTCTGCTACATCTGCTCTGTTGCCAAATCTTGTACATTGCTCTTTACAATTTCCTCTCACTCTGCCTTTCCTGGCATGTCCATTACCAGCAGCCTCGGTCAGGCCATTCATGCCCCATGGATGAAATTGGGATACCGTCTGACATTGTCCACTGTTTGGACACCAGGGATATTTTGACTTGGGAGCATCTAGTAAAGGATAGGGTAAAAGATATGGGGAGGTCTAAGAAGGGGTGAGGTGAGAGTCAAGGATGGGTTGTTGGTTAGGGACCAGATAAGGCTAATGGGCGGGGGAGTGGAGGGGAGGGGTGGGGTGAAGTCATCTAGTGCACAGATTTCATGGTACTAAAAAGAAGCTGAAAGTTTAATGGTTTGTTTTTAGGGGATTAAAAGTTGATATGAATGTTAAAATGTCAGCGACTACCACAGAATGTCAACATCAGAATGTCACAGATCATTGCAGACGCCTCCATCTGGTTGCTTGAATTTCTTTCCTCTAATGCTGTACATACTACCGCCATACTTAAATACGTAATTTTGGTTAAATGTATTATTTCAGGTATTCACAAAGTCAACAATTTACAGAGTATACTTCTCAATGTTGAGATTTGGTAGGAAACAAGATTGACTGAGTCCTTGTTATTTTCCTATCATCCTCTCCAACAACTCCTGCTCCAAATAATATTTTTAAGCTGATTCTTAAAGAGTTATTCACCTAATATATGTGTGCACATACATGCATACATACATATATATGAAGATACATATGGCAAATATATTGCTAAAGCTCCAGATACAGACTTCTGATTCACTTACTATCACTGAAATGAATATACTAAAGAGTAAAGATACTCAGTGAGGGAACTCATACAAATAGTATTATTTTCCTTTGAATGCTTTTTCATTTATAGGATAAAATGGGAAAAATATGGGGACATTTTTTAAATTGTAGGAATTATCCCCTCCGTCATCCCATACTTCTGTCTTCATCATTTTCCTCCTTCCAATGTTCAGCTTGGGAACTTTTAAGCTTTGCTTTTCGAAGTTCATGTGAGGAGGTCAAGCTTTGTTGCTGGGTTTGGTATTCTTCTGACTCCCAAAAGTTGTAATATAAATAGCTTCCGGTTTTAATTTTGAAAGACAAAGAAGTAAGCTGTTGCTTCCATCCTTCTCCCAACTCTCCTGTTCAGATAGTCAAAGCACCAAAGGTGCAGGCAGTGCCTCTTCTTCTCTCATCCGTATGCAAGAGAACTTTCTCTCCATTTTTTTCTCTCCAATAATAACTCCGAGTTTTTGGAGAAGTCAATCAGTTCAAAAATGACATTAAAAAGAGTCATCACACAGTGTGGTCAGATATGATGAATTATAACAAAGTGCTGGGTATTTTCTGGATTGAAACCAACTAAGGCTAAAGTTCAGTTTGTCCTGGGCAAGCATGAAGCTGAGTGCCCATCTGTGATTAGGGGCTTGATTCATCATGAGCCGAGCCTCCTCTCGCCCAACCGCTTGCTTGCTCAGATTTGGCGAGGGTCCAGGGGAGGAAGTGGGGAGAGGAAACCAGAAAATACCGTTTTTGTTCTCAAGTCTCCTGAAGGGATAAGACTTGTCTGGACTTGTTTGCAAACTTTTGGAGAAAAACCTCACATCTGACAAATGGAGAGTTTCCGGTTATAGAAGCAGGAATTTATCTAGGTTCACCCTGGGGTCATGGGCAGGAGGGGAAGAGAAAGAGACACCTTTGGTGAAGGTGTCTATTTACACAAACATGGAAAGACGTGGGGTAGAAAGATGGGTCCCAGAGAATTAATTCTTGTCCCAGAAAGCTGGACATCTGCCTTCTCTTAGTGCCCTTGGGCCTGATGTGCAAGTGTGCACGAGTAAGCCATTCTGGCCATGTGGTTTTAAAGTCAATGTTTGTTGAGTGAGGTACTGAGGTGCCTGGTCCTGAACTGTGCATTTTGCAGGCACTGTCTGGGTTAGTCCCCTTAGGACACAGTGACTCTTTGGCCCCAGTTGGCAGAGGAGAAGACTGAGACCCAGAAAAGTTTCAAAAGTGCGCCCAAAGTCACATATCTTGTCTCTTCACACCCTAGAACTTAAGCACCACAGCAACCTCCTCAGTGCTGTCACTAGTTTTGTTTTATGCTTTCTCAAAATTGTCTGTACTATAGAGATTGTGCACATAAAGCCTCCTATATGCCATTTATTCAAAATTCAGTGAGCCTTTCCCGAGAATTATTAGATGCCAGGTTTGTGCGAAGTGGAGATGAAAATATATTGCCACTGCCCTGAAATAGCTCATCCTCATTCATTCATTCATTCATTCACTCATCTATTTGGCAAACTTTTCCCAAGCATCTCCCAGGCACCGTACTAGCTGCTGGAAATAAAAAACAAAAAAAAACACTGTGTTTGGTGTTCATAGTGATAATAACAATACTGATAATAACGGCTGACATTTACTGAGCACCTGATGCATGCCCCCCACTGCTCTGAGCACTTTGTATCTATTCACTCCATCAATCCTCATCACAAATCTGTGAGACGGGTACTATCATCTTCATTTTACAAATGAGGAAACTGCGACATAGAAAGATTAAGAAACTTAATCTTGCTAGAGTCAGGATTCAGACACAGTTTAAATACTGTACATACTTGTGGGAAGAAAGTACAACAAAAAATTTTGTAATGCAGTGAAATTTGTGAGAATTGAGGTCAGTCCATGGTCACTGGGACCAAGGGGAATCAGTGATCAAATGTACCTGTCCCAGGATTCAAGATAGGTATCTCGTCCTCAAAGTGGGCATGCGGCTCCTGGCAAAGCTAGAAGAGTTGTCAGAGTGTGGTGAACTGGGTATTTAAGAGGCAGAAATGAAATTATTACACTTTTTTTTTCAGTTTCATTTCAGATATCTGGGGCTGTTTCTGCAATGACTAAAATCAGGGTAACATGGAAGAGTAACTGTGGCTGTGCTTGGAGGGTCAGCTCATCCTAGTAAGAACCCAGAGATGGTTATTTCCCTTATTAAGATTCAAATTTAAGATTGTGTGTGTGTGTGTGTGTGTGTGTGTGTGTGTAGTGTTCTTTCATTCATTCCACAGATGTTTATTAAGCAACTACTATGTGTCTAGAAACTGTTTTAGGCCTTCGTTCAGAAAAAAATACCCTTGTTCTCATGGAGCTTACATCCTTGTGGGTGTGATAGGCTACAGGGAGGCTAAGATAAGACCTATGTAAAAGTATTGCCAGTTTGGAATTAGGACTGTGGGCATGGGGACCTGGCGCTTGAATTTAAGTAGAGGGGCCAAGTGGACCTCTTTGAGCAGGTAATGCTTACACAAAGTCCTGAAGGAGATAGAAATAGCCAGTGCCAAGGTCCTAAGGTAGGAGATACCCCATGTGCTCAGGGAATAGCCAGGAGGCCAGGGGGACCAAAGAGGAGTAGGTGAAGTCAGAGAGAAAAAGCCCAATAGAGTCTTGTAGACAATTGTGATGACTTTGGCTTTTCCTATGAGTGAAATGGGTGGTGGTGTGGGGTTGGTAATAAAGGAACTGAGAAAGAGTTTGATTCTGGCTATGTTTTGAAGCTAACATGTTCTAATAGATGGTAGGTGGGGTATCAGAGAAGACAAGGTGTCAAAGACTACTCCATGGTCTCTGGCTGGAGCACCTGGAACGATGGAGTTGCCACCACTATGATGGGGGAAGCCTTCCTGTGGAATTGTCTGGGGAGAGACCAGGCCTGTTCTTTCCAGACCCTTTAAGTTGAGGGACATCATTAAACATTAAGGTGGAAGGGTGGGCTGTTGTGCAGAAGAGAGGTCTGGATGAGCGCTACACACTAGGCATTTGGGTGCTATGGAAGGCACGAGACTGGAGGAAGTCACCAAGGGAGCGAGACAAAGAATGTGAGAACTGAGAACTGAGCACCTGCCACCAGTGGTAACAGGTGGGAGGGAGGCTGCCGGGGAGACGGAAGGAGGAGCCCCCATGGTGGAAAGCGGGGTCCGGAAGCAGAGCCCGTGTGTCTGGGATGAGCAGCCTGTCTGCTTGTCCACAGGAACGGGCACATCCCAAGTGAAAGTCATGTGTGTGCCTTACTCAGAGTCTAGGAGTCAGGAGTTAGTCAGACAAAGCAGTTCTAAGGGACAGAAACAGCTTCTCTCATCCTGCCATGAGGAGAAAAAAGATAGTTTTAGCAATTTGCATAATAAACCCTGTGAGAAGGACCGGTGTGGGCTCAGTGATGAATGAAGGAGATGTCAGCAACATCAGTTAGTCATTAAGCCACTTCTTCATTTGCTGTGTCCATGTGGTTTTTAGAACTAGGCTGGAATTTGTTTAACAAAACAATCATGGTCTCCATTTCCCCCAAATCCTTAAATCTAAAGATCACTTTTGAAAGGTTGGGTCATGCTATAATATACTCCTAGAGGTGTCTTACTTTCATTTTCGGAATTTTATGGGGAAAATATATATGGCGCCCCAATAAACATATCTGAAATTAAAACCAAAGTCCTCCTTGTGTTCACCAACATCTTCACCCTCTTCTGCGTCCAAAATGCATTTAGTGCCCACAAGTATTCATGACTTCAAATGGTTCATTCTTTAAACTGTTTAAACAGTCTTTCATACATCCTGTCCACGCTCTCTGGTTTGGACTGCATCCTGAAGGAGCCGGGTTTGGCTGTATCAGAACATGGGCTGAAGGCAAAGGGAAACCAAAGTCTGAGCTCTGGGGAAACATTGGCAGGAGACACAAAACCACCTTAATTTTACAGCACCCTACAAAGTCAGGGAATGGTACAGAGCCCAGAGTCATGCCCGAGATCATGTCCTTAGGGGGGCAGTGGGCTGGGCTTTGGAGGTGCTCACAGCTGTGCCTGTGGGCCAGAAAGTGGCTAAAGTCACATTTACTGAGTGACTTTCATGTCTCAGGCACTTTGTTTCTTGCTGAATTTACAGTGTGTTTGTTTTACTATATTGAAGTAGCCAGACAGAGCCTAAGAATGAGAGGTCTGGAAACCAGACAGCTGGTTTAAGGTGGGGGGAAATAGTACCAGCTGTGGAGTGAGGCTGGCTTGGGGTCAAATTCTGACCCTGGCCAATGTGACTTTGAGGCACCATTTGCCATCCTGGGGTCTCAGCAGTCTCCTCCAAAGGGGCCATTATGATGTGTTCCTTGAGGAGCTGCTGTGAAGGTCACTGGTGACATGTGGACAATACATGATGCAGTGATACTCATCTAGCAGGTATTCAACATATTGTATGTTTCTCATTATTTTGTTCATTGTAGCAAGGTGTGGGTGAAGTCAGTAGTCTAAATAAGTCTTTCTGGGCTAAGAAACTGAAGAATTACTTCTCTAGAAGAGAGGCGGAGAATGTTCTACATTGAGGCTATTTTTTAAAATCACATTTTGCCTTGGGCAGACATTAATGCCCAATCACTGCCTCCTTCCACTCAAGCCACCTCCTTCCTCAGAGTTATGGATCTGGGCCAATATCAATTAGCTGGCATTTGCTTGTGAGATAGAACCTCTTTATCATAGTCATCTCGATAGGGAAGCCAAGAGAGGCATTTCTGAGAGTTTGTGTGTTGACACCTTCTTGCAGGAGGTGAAGGGATCTGACTCAGAGACAGCCTCCCTCAGCAAAAATCAAGAAGCATCTCTCAATCTTATAGGCAGCTTATAGCCTTGGAAGAGTGCCCCCAGCTGGGAACACATTTAGACAGAAGGTCAAATGGGTCTTGATTCTCTCCTCAATGATTACAAATAGGGTTTCTCCACTGCCCATGCCCCAGGAGGAGGTCGTCGTAGGTGTGAGGGGCCCAGCTTGCTGAAATCATATGGTTTCGAGGGCATGTTCAGTCTTTCTTGTGGTCTGGAACTTCCTGGGAATGGGGTATGGGGGAGGCAGGTGCCACCTTCCCTCCTTCCATCACCTGAAGTCCACATGTTGGGGAGACAGGAAGGGAGCTGGGTCCTCCGCTTCCTCCTCCAACCGCAGCCCTGTGGCCCATCAGAGCCAGCTGTCAGGAAATGGGAAGTGCATTTTCTCCCCACTTCCAAAGGGGAAGTCCACAGTGTTGATGCTCACTTGAGATCTCCATAGGCTAAAAAGGTCTTAGCACCAGTGATATGCATCCCCACAAACAGTGTATTGGAAGTAGATCATTCAGGATAAACACTCGTGACCTGACAGGGGAAACCTGTGAGAGGTGAGAGCCAGGGGATTCTTGGTTTCAGATTCCTAAGCTCGCCTGTCCAGGGGTGTTTCTGCTGCCTGCTCAACAAATCCAGGATGCTGCCCAAACTGGTAGTGCCTGTTGGGGAGAGCTGCTATGGTGTATATTTGCCAATGACTCAGCCCATCTCAGGTTCAATGAAAATGATATTTCCTGATATGTGACCTCTTCCCTGCAATGCTTCTCCTTCAAAGATTGAGGACAGAAAAACCTATGAGTGAAGCCTGCTGCTTCTAGACCCTGGGCATTTCATAGTCCAATGTCACCTTCCCATCAGCAAGCATCCATGATATCAAAGCATTATGCATTTTCTGAGACAGACTTGGGAAAGCAGCAAACCCAGGAATGAGCATCCAGGTCCCAGAGCATAAATACTAACAAACTAGTTTCTCTTGAACAAACCAGGCTCTGAAGCCATATCCTGAGAAGGCAAGGAAAGCAGAACCTTCAAAAACCATGTGGGGTGTTCACTGCCTTCCAACCTGATTCTTAAAACTGAGGAGATAAAACTTTAATGAGTCAATTAAGCAAGAATGAGATTAGATAAAATTGTCACAGATGCATTGACTAATCACGGAAAAGAAGTAATTTCCATGCAAAGAGCAAGCACATTACAGGCACAGATAAGATAATAACGATGGATGGAATGATACCACAGATGCTCTCAGGTTGTTTTTTCCCTAGCATTATGGATATCTTACTTTCATGTAACTAAAAATAAGCCCCTGCTCTGTACCAGGAACCATGTGCAGCTTTTTCCATACAGTGGCCCATTTACTCCCAATAAGAATCATGCACAAGGTGTATTATTTTCCCCCATCTTTTAGATGGCAGAGCAGGCTCAGAAAAGTCTAGTCACTATGGCAGTTCACACTATAGGGAATGAAACTCAGCTGTGAACCCAGGTTGTCCTGAATTCAAACTCCAGGCCCTTATCTGGCTCACCACACAGCTTCCCAATGTCAGCAGACGCTGTAGAGAGCACCTTCTAGCAACCGCTTTCAGTGTCCTTGGGCTTCCCTTTACACAACCCGCTCTTTCTCGAGATCAGTCTGGCTCCATGTCTCTCCATTTTAGGGCGCATCCTTACAAGCAATCACCCGCATGGCTGGTCAAAGCCCAGATTTCTGGGCCCCACCTGCAGAGTTTCTGACTCCGAAGGTCTGAGGTAAAAACCCGAGACTTCTCATTTCTAACCAAGTTCCCGGATGATGCTGGTGCTGCTGACCCACATGACTGCCCTTGAGGACCGAGGACCACAGTTTAGGATTAACCTGCCTTTCTTTCTCAGAGCACAGTACTGGTACTGCAGACAGGCGATCCTAACATTCTGTTTCTTTTTCTAATCAGTAAATAAAGAGTAAGCGGGCACAGTTTTGCTTATGAGCCATGGAGATTTTGCTGCAAAGTCCAGTTTTTCAGCTCTTGTAAAGGTTAGATAGGTCCCAGTGGGCTAGCCCACATACCAACAACCATTTGTAGTAACCACACTGTTTCCCTATGTCAAACTGCCATCTGAGTTCTGGCA
The DNA here is from genome assembly GCF_023721935.1 of Panthera uncia. NCBI lineage: Eukaryota > Metazoa > Chordata > Mammalia > Carnivora > Felidae > Panthera > Panthera uncia. Next base: position 110,296,462 of record NC_064816.1, on the reverse strand, counting down.
AGTGGATAACACCCAGTCTGTTTAGGACTCAACCTATTTGGAGAGCAAACGTTTCCTGAGTTTTCATAGTCAGCTTGAGCTTAAGTTGGAAACTCATTCACGCATAAGCTGCTGTTAGTGCTGCCGTGTCTGCGGGTTGAAGGATGTTTCTTTTCCAGGCCAAGCTGCCAGGGTGTGAGGCCTGGGTCCGGGAATGCTGTTAGAATGCCAAGCGGTTCAAAACTTCCTCCCCTGAGCCTGCTATGCTCTGCCTCTCTGCTTTCCACTTTTCCCCCATTCTTTTCAAAGTTATTTACGTCCTCTAACTAGCTTGTCCAGGAGAAATAGATCATGAGCCACCTATGTAATTTAATTTTTCTAGTAGTCACATTAAAAATCTTTTATCTCAGGGCGCCTGGGTGGCTCAGTCGGTTAAGCGTCCAACTTTGGCTCAGGTCATGATCTCACAGTTCGTGAGTTCCAGCCCTGTGTCCAGCTCTATATTGACAACTCAGAGCCTGGAGCCTGCCTCAGAGTCTGTGTCTCCCTCTCTCTCTGCTCCTCCCCCACTGAATCTGTCCATCTGTCTGTCTCTCAAAAATGAACATTAAAAAGATTTTAAATACATAAATGAAAATAACAATATTTAATCTCCTTTTATTCCCTACAAAGTCTTTGAAATCTGGTGTCATTTAACACTGACATCATGCCTCAGTTCAGACCATCCATTTCATGTGCTCAACAGCCACATGTGGCTAGTGGCCACCATATTGGACAGAGGAGTTCTTACGCATTTGGAACCACTATGATGTCTGGACCTAGAAAGAACCACTTTGCCAAAGGCAGAAATATCCAAATATTCATCCCTAAACATTGGTTTAGTTTATTAAATGTACAGATGCAAGTAGCCAAGAAATGGCTTTGCCTCAGAATCGACTGGGATGCCTGTTAAAAATACGACACCCAGCGCCTACCCCCAGATCTGCTTCATTAGAATGGGAGGGAGAGGGAGAGGGATCTTAATTTTTAATGAGCTCGTTGGGTAATTTTGCAGCATCCAGCCCAGGACTTTCCGCAGAGGGACATTTCCAAGTCATCAGACAGAGAAGTATGAAAACCTATCCAGAAGCATCAGGCCAGAGGCTAGAGGTCGTATAGCATCCAGCTCCTTTTTCTCTCAAACAATATATTTTACTCATACCTGAAGCCTAGTTTGCACAAGTGTGTATTTTTCACAGATAGACATTTTGATCTTTTGTCAGAATTAGGTAATCACCCAATTTGTAGATAAAAGCTTTTCATGTACCTTTCTTAGCTTACTTTTGAGATTACTTTTTTAATTTATGGGAGACCTGTATGTAGAGATTTGTAGGCAGGTGCTGCCACCTAGTGATAGAAGATGCTATTGATACAAGTTGGAGTAAGTGTTGGCTTGCCCTCTGCTGGTAAGATGGTATAGTTAATACAGGGTTCTGCCAGTGAAGGCCTATGGAGCATGGCCGCTGCTGACATTGTAAAGCGGTGCTTCTCAGATGTGGTTCCTAGATCAGCTACGACAGCATCCCTTGGGTACTTGTTGGACCTTATTCCAGATACGCTGTATTAGAAACTCTGAGGGTGGGCCCAGCAATTTGTGGTTTACCAAGCCCCTCGGGTGATTCTAATGCATGTTCAAGTGTGAGAACCACTGATGCAGTCTAAAATAATAGTTTCTGATCTTTTAGAGGCGAGGACAGTTGCCCCAGGGAAAAAAAGGCACAAGCGCACATACATGCAGACTTTTGCAACCACTTTAGGACAGTTCATAGACCACATGAAATTGTTCCAAATCCTATGGAGGTGGGGATATGAGGGAGGGAACAGGTTGGAGATCAAGAATGGTCCATCCTTCTCAGATATGGCGTCAAGGAAGACACACTCTGGCTTTGTTATTAGGAAAAGGTGACCTCACCAGTCAGAATGGCTAAAATGAACAAGTCAGGAGACTATAGATGCTGGAGAGGATGTGGAGAAACTGTAACCTTCTTGCACTATTGGTGGGAATGCAAATTGGTGCAGCCGCTCTGGAAAGCAGTGTGGAGTTTCCTCAGAAAATTAAAAATAGATCTACCCTATGACCCAGAAACAGCACTGCTAGGAAATTTACCCAAGGGATACAGGAGTGCTGATGCATAGGGGCACTTGTACCCCAATATTTATAGCAGTACTCTCAACAATAGCCAAATTATGGAAAGAGCCTAAATGTCCATCAACTGATGAATGGATAAAGAAATGGTGGTTTATATACACAATGGAGTACTACGCGGCAATGAGAAAGAATGAAATATGGCCTTTTGTAGCAACGTGGATGGAACTGGAGAGTGTGATGCTAAGTGAAATAAGCCATACAGAGAAAGACAGATACCATATGTTTTCACTCTTATGTGGATCTTGAGAAACTTAACAGAAACCCATGGAGAGGGGAAGGAAAAAAAAAAAAAAAAGATGGAGAGGGAGAAAGCCAAAGCATAAGAGACTCTTAAAAACTGAGAACAAACTGAGGGTTGATGGGGGGTGGGAGGGAGGGGAGGGTGGGTGATGGGCATTGAGGAGGGCACCTGTTGGGATGAGCACTGGATGTTGTATGGAAACCAATTTGACAATAAATTTCATATTTAAAAAAAAAAGGAAAAGGTGACTTTACTCACGTAAGATAATGTTTGTTTTTTAATTAGCATATTTTTAATTTTTCACTAATAAAAATTACTTCAAAACATAATAACCATAAAGTTTATATCAGTTCTATATAAACTGAACAAATTAAATTATAGATGATCCAACAATAGTCTGAAATTCTCATGAGAACAGTTAGGAATTCAGTATCACTATGATGTTAATACTTTGTTTTAAAATAGGAGCACCCGGTGGCTCAGTCGTTTGAACTTCCAACTCTTGATTTCAGCTCAGGTCATGATCCCAGGGTTGTGGGATCAAGTTCCGCATCAGCCTCCACACTCAGTGAAGAGATTCTGCTTAAGATTCTCTCTCTCCCTCCGCCCCCCTTCTCTGCTTGCTCTCTCTCTCTTTAAAATAAAATAAAATAAAATAAAATAAAATAAAATAAAATAAAATAAAAAAGTTATTTGCCTTGCTTTCACAGAAACAGGATCGTTAGGCAGTTTCAATGCTTACTTGCTCCAATCTCTCATTTTCTCTAGAGATATTTGCTATATTTGACAGTCTTCCTCTAATATTATAATCCTCAGATATAATAAACTGAGGGTTTTTTAAATTTTTTTTATTTAAAAAAATTTTTTTTCAATATATGAAATTTATTGTCAAATTGGTTTCCATACAACACCAGTGCTCATCCCAAAAGGTGCCCTCCTCAATACCCATCACCCACCCTGCCCTCCCTCCCACCCCCCATCAACCCTCAGTTTGTTCTCAGTTGTTTTTTTTTTTTAATTTTTTTAATGTTTATTTATTTTTGAGACAGAGAGAGACAGAGCATGAACAGGGGAGGGTCAGAGAGAGGGAGACACAGAATCTGAAACAGGCTCCAAGCTGTCAGCACAGAGCCCGACGTGGGGCTCGAACTCACGGACCGAGAGATCATGACCTGAGCCGAAGTCGGCCGCTTAACCGACTGAGCCACCCAGGCACCCCAGTTTGTTCTCAGTTTTTAAGAGTCTTTATGCTTTGGCTCTCTTCCACCCTAACCTCTTTTTTTTTTTTTCCCCCTCCCCCATGGGTTTCTGTTAAGTTTCTCAGGATCCACATAAGAGTGAAAACATATGGTATCTGTCTTTCTCTGTATGGTTTATTTCACTTAGCATCACACTCTCCAGTCCCATCCACGTTGCTACAAAGGACCATTTTTCATTCTTTCTCATTGCCACGTAGTATTCCATTGTGTATATAAACCACCATTTCTTTATCCATTCATCAGTTGATGGACATTTAGACTCTTTCCATAATTTGGCTATTGTTGAGAGTGCTGCTATAAACATTGGGGTACTAGTGCCCCTATGCATCAGTACTCCTGTATCTAAGGGTTTTTTTTACATAAAAATTTAATTTTGAGATGCTATATTCCTCACTGACTATATTCTCCACTGGCCAAGTTATCCACATCCTGAAAGTTACAAAAGTATTTGGAAATTCTTGTTGAATTATTGCTGTAAATATACTCTAATTCCTAAAAGACACACGTTAGAATTTAGAAAGCAATTTAAAGTTTTCAGTTCCTCATACATGGTAACCCATCAATATCACATCTCTTACTATGTTTATAAGTTATTTTCAATAGCACATTTGACATTCCAAGCAGTGGTACATAATTCAAATTGGGGCACTTGGGTGGCTCAGTCAATTAAGCGACCAACTCCTGATTGTGGCTCGGGTCATGATCTCACAAATTGCAAGATAAATCAATAAATAAATTGTGAAATAAATAAATAAACATTTAAAAAATTTTTTAATTCTTTTAAATTTTTATTTTTGAGAAGAGGGGGGAAGGGGCAGAGAAAGAGGGAGACAGAGGATCTGAAGCAGGCTCTGCACCAATAGCAGAGAGCCAGGTACTGGGCTTGAACTCACAGACTATGAGATCATGACCTGAGCCGAAGTCGGATGCTTAGCCAAGTGAGCCACCCAAGTGCCCCAACATTAAAAAAAAATTCTTTAAAAAGGGGGCACCTGGGTGACTCAGTTGGTTAAGCATCCAACTCTTGATCAGCTCAGGTAGAGATCTCACGATTTGTGAGATCAAGCCCCGAATTGGGCTTTGCACTGACAGTCAGAGCCTGCTTGGGATTTTCTCTCTCCCTCTCTCTCTGCCCCTGCTGTGCTTGCTCTCTCTTTCAAAATAAATAAATGAATTCAAAAAATTTTTTTAATTCTTAAAACAAAATGAAACAAACGAAACGAAATGAAATAAAATAAAATAAAATAAAATAAAATAAAATAAAATATAAAATAAAATAAAATAAAATAGCTTCTCTCTCTCAATCTTTCTAATTAGATGTCACCCAGAGAACTGAGATATCTGTGATATTCTTTCGGTATTATAAACCTTTCTTTTAATAATGAAATTACTGCATCTAATATAGAAAAAAGAAATTGATTTTAAAACCCAGTTTGAGGTCATGGAAGGCCTGATCACAAGACTTGCAGTTGAAAACATTCCTCCTCCTACCTATATATATATATACCATGTCTTCTTTATCCAGTCATCTGTTGATGGACATCTGGCTTCTTTCCACACTTTGGTTGTTGTCAATAGCACTGCTATAAACATTGGGGTGCATGTGCCCCTTCCAAACAGCATGGCTGTATCCCTTGGATAAATACCTAATAGTGCAATTACTGGGTCATAGGGTAGTTCTATTTTTAATTTTTTGAGGAACCTCCATACTGTCTTCCAGAGTGGCTGCACCAGCTTGCATTCCCACCAACAATGCAAAAGAGATCCTCTTCCTCCACATCCTCGCCAACATCTGTTGTTGCCTGAGTTATTCATGTTAGCCATTCTGACAGGTGTGAGGTGGTATCTCATGGTGGTTTTGATTTGTATTTCCCTGAGGATGAGTGAGGTGGAGCATTTTTTCATGTGTCAGTTGGCCATCTGGATGTCTTCTTTGGAGAAGTGTCTGTTCATGTCTTTTGCCCATTTCTTCACTGGATTATTTGTTTTTTGGGTGTTGACTTTGATAAGTTCTTTATAGATTTTAGATACTAACCCTTTATCTGATATGTCATTTGCAAATATCGTCTCCCATTTCATCGGTTGCCTTTTAGTTTTGCTGATTGTTTCCTTTGTTGTGCAGAAGCTTTTTATTTTGACGAGGTCCCAATAGTTCATTTTTGCTTTTGTTTCCCTTGCCTCCAGAGACGTGTTGAGTAAGAAATTGCTGTGGCCAAGGTCAAAGAGGTTTTCCCTGCTTTCTCCTCTAGGATTTTGATGGCTTCCTGCCTTACATTTAGGTCTTTCATCCATTTTGAGTTTATTTTTGTGTATGGTGTGAGAAAGTGGTCCAGGTTCATTTTTCTGCATGTTGATGTCCAGTTTTTCCAGCACCATTTGCTGAAGAGACTGTCTCTATTCCATTGACTATTCTTTCCTACTTTGTTAAAGACTAGTTGGCCATATGTTTGTGGGTCCATTTCTAGGTTCTCTATTCTGTTCCATTGATCTGAGTGTCTGCTTTTGTGCCAGTACCATACTTTCTTGATTACAGCTTTGTAATACAGCTTGAAGTCCGGGATTGTGATGCCTCTAGCTTTGGTTTTCTTTTTCAAGATTGCTTTGGCTACTCAGGGTCTTTTCTGGTTCCATATAAATTTTAGGATTGTTTGCTTTAGCTCTGTGAAGAATGCTGGTGTTATTTTCATAGGGATTGCTTATTTTATTTTTAATGATGAAGAAGTTGGTGTCAAAAATCAAGAGGTTCTGCAATTTATTTAGCATCGGTAACAGATGGTTGATAAACATAATCACTGGTTGTCTTTAAAGAGTTTATTAATTTCTTTGATACTGTCAAGATCACTATGCACATTGAATCTGGCTCCTGCATCATTTGGCTTGTAACATTAATTTTACTTCATCTGTCATCTAAAATGAGTACCAAGTAAATAAAGTTTAAAGGTGATATTTTCAGAAGTATACCTTTAGCTTGCATTGTAAAGTCTTTATCAGTAAAATCATCAATAATTTAAAAGTGACTATTGCATCTTTTGAACTCAGTCTTTCCACTTTGTCTTTGAAAATGGCCTCAAATTTAGGTTGGTTAAACATGTTTTTAATGCAACTCTGTATTTCATGTAGCTGCAAATGTCTTGGGCAATATTCTAAAGCCTCAAGTGTCAAGAGGGATTTTTGCTGCATTACTCACAAGTGAACACAGAGTAAGAAATATAGAATGTCCTAGAAGTATGTTAGAGGATTTCCTGTTGCAATTCATTATGTTTCCTAAATATATTTGCAGCATTACGTATGCCTGGACTTTCACATTATGTTTTGTTTTGATGTAGTTTTTTATAAGTGGCCTACTGAATGCATGCAATATTTTTTTTGTTTATTAGACAACATTCGAAGGGTCAAATGGGCAAAGAGGGGAGATAGTTGCATTTGAGAAATGAGCAACCTAATGATAATCATTAACTATTCTACAAAGTTTGTATCAGGACTTGTATCCAATATAACTGAATTTTTTTAATGTTTATTTTATTTTAGTTTGAGAGAGAGAGAGAGAGAGAGAGAGAGAGAGCACATGCAAGGGGGCAGGGCAGAGAGAGTGTTATGTCTTCCTTCCTTTCTTATGTTTCTTCAGTATGACTGACACAGAGGTAGAGGGTATCCATCCATGACTTATGCCTGCTACACTCCATTAAATAAAGAACCTCTAAAGTTCCTTTTTTCCCCCATCTGGACTTTCTTGTATTTCCTCCAAAAAATATATTCAAGCATCCAAATAATTTTCCTTCTTTTTTTCCTTGTTTTCATTTTCTGTTTTCAAATCCTAACTCTGAAAACTTTAAAAATGAAAACATCTAGGGGAAAATAAGATACATAAGAGTTTAGTGTTTTATATTGGTATTTGTGGTACCTTAATACATCCATAAATTAATAAAAGTTAATATTTGTACTGATGAAAGTTTCATAACAAAAATTGCTGTGTGTGACATAACTACTGAATCCATGTATAATAATCTCTAGAAAATATCTTTGGAACACAGTGAATTATTCATGGAGAATTATTAACTATTATCCTGTGATTCATCCCACCATGAAAGAACTATACGTTTTAGCTGAAAGTTTAACAAAACCATTTAAGTAGAGTAACAAATGTCAGATGACGTACGCGGTATGATGGAGAGGAAATTTAGCAGGGCTCTACTATCAAAGAGCTTTAAAAAAATTAGCATTCTCACCAAATCATTCTTACCAGTTAGCACCTTGTTTGGAAGCACAAGAAAAATAAAGCACAATAAAAAAATATGATGTTAAAGCAACAAGGTCCTTCAGTAACTAAAGCTCATCCTGTGGACCTTGAAGCAGAACAATATGACATAATTCTTGCAGAACAGGACATAGGTTAGGCTCCAGCTGCAGAGCAAACCATCTTGAGCATTGTCTGGGTCCTCAGGACTGCCTTGGCTTTTGTGGTCAGGGTATTCGAGGGGACATTGCTGCATGGTTAACAAAGTTTGCCAGAATTATTCATTTGCCTCCTGTGAGTCCAGGAAGGGTGAGATCTATGGCATCAGGGGCAGAGAAGGAGGATAAGATGTGTATGGGTTAGGATATCGATTTCCCCATTTCTTGACTTTTGTCAAAGGTTGGAGCTGTCCTAGGCTCCTTGTTCCTGACTGATGGACCTGCACTCCCAGACTGGCAGGGCGGACAGAGCCCACGGGGCAAGCCCCTTGACTTACACACGAACGAGGAGGGAGATCACACCCGGATCAGAGGGAGGGAGGGATGTTCTTAAGATTCCTTGGAGCTTCTCACAACTCATTTGAGGTTCTGACAATGAGACAAATAGTGTTAAGGAATATTTTTTAACAATCAAAAGAAAAAGAATATCTTTTCTTTTTCTCTTCCTGAGCAAACAAAGTCCACATCCAGCTTCCCCTGACTTCCTGGAATGCAGTTCACCACATTCTGATTTTCAGTCCCTGGCTTCCTCAAAGTCACGACACAGCCAGCCAGTCGAGAGGCTGCAAGTTCCTTCCTCTTCTCTCTACCTGCCTTCAGGTGAGACTGTCCTACCCCTCAGGCCTTCAGCCCTTTGCCTTGGCCATCATGGGACTTCCTAATATCCTGTTCATACATAATAACCAAGAGCAGAGGGTTTTCCTACTAAGTTTGATGGAGTGTGCCTACCTAGAATCCTGAAATAAATGAATAAAGCATACATATTTATTGCAATGACCAAAGACCTTGATCACTCTTCCTTTCTTATTGCTCACAGCCCTCTGTGTAAGAGAAGGGGAAGGGGATGAAAGCAGACATATATTCGTGTACCAATGTGTCTGTAACATGGACAAGGAAACTATCCTTGAAGGCTATGGAAACTACCACCTAAAATGAAGTATGGGAGGTTGTTTATGGATTTCAATTTGCCATGAGCGCTGCTTCTATAGAATGAAGGTCTTTTAGGTACAGTTTCTCACTCTCCCTTATCTCAGAAAGCTCAGAACCACGGCTGTTGTTCTAGCTACAAAACAGATTAGGACATAAGAGAAAAGTGCAGGAAGTGAGGAGGGTTCCTTAGTCCATCTGGAGAAATGAGATGCTTGCCCTCCCAACATCCTCTTTTCCAGGACTGTCATATTCCCACTCTCAAATGAGGTCTTAGCAACATGTCCAAGTTGCTCCTCTGTAGACATTGGAAGAATGGGGGGATTGGCTAAATATATGAGTTAGGCTAGGCTCTGCTTTAGTAACCAAAAAGTCCTCAGATCTCAAGTACTTAAAACAGAAAAGATATATTTCTTATTGACCTAAAATCTAGTGGAATCAGACAGCCCTCTTCTAACCTGTAAGTTCATTTTCTGGGCCACGTGTTCTATAAAGTCACTGTGACAGGGGAAGAGAGAGATAGAGGAATCCTGTGGAATATTTTTAAGGGTCTGGCCTGGAACTTCTCTGCTCATTTTCTGTAATTTAACCACATGGTCTCATTCTAACTGCAAGAGAGGCTCATATAGCGCCTAGGTGGCTCAGTTGGCTAGGCGTCCGACTTTGGCTCAGGTCAATCTCACACTTTGTAGGTTCAAGCCCTGTGTCAGGCTCTGTGCTGACAGCTCAGAGTGTGGAGCCTGCTTCGGATTCTGTGTCTCCCTCTCTCTCTCTGTCTCTCCCTGCTTGTGCACTGTCTCCCTCTCTCTCCCAAAAAGAAATAAACATTAAATAAATAAACAAACATTGAAAATGTTTTTTAAAAAGACAGAGGCTGGAAAACATAGAGGAACAAGTAATATAATCACTACTTATACAAAACTATGCATCTGGAATGATATAAATAATTTCCGATGTTTATCACTTCCAAGCAAGACACTTCCATATAGGTGTCCACAAGTCCAATGCCATTGTCCGCTGACAACTCTCCTTTGACCCTGAATATATCCAGTACATTCAGAAGCTTTTGGGGTATTTCTGGTGTTCATTCCCTGATTCTGTACATGAAGACATCCCATCTAACCTGTGTATTGGAACTTTGTTTTACAACAGCTGCTGATGCTCAGAAGCCTTGGGAAGGCCTGAAACAAAGGTTACAATCCATAGAATCTTGCCTTGTTGGGCTCACAGACTCCTCAGCAGCCCTTGGTGCATTGCGGTAGGAGCATCTTGCAATTGCTGTGTCCCCTGCGGGTACCCACAGCCTAATGGGGTAAAATAAAAACTTGGAGGTCAGAGCCACAAGAATGGCTGAAGTTAAAAAGACTGACAATACCAAGTGTTGACAAGGATATGGGGAAACTAGAACCTTCTTACATTACTGGTGGGAATGCAAAATGGTGCAGCCCTTTTGTAAAACAGGCTGGCAGTACTCATAAAGTGAACCAGACATTTACCATTTGGCCCAGCAATTCCACTGCTTAGGTATTTACCAAAGAGAAATACAAACCTATGTTCATAAAAATGTGTACAATATTGTTCATAGCAGTTTGATTTGTATAATCTCAAAACTGAAAACAACCCAAATGTCCACCAAGTGGTGAACGGAGAAACAAATTGTAGTGTCCCCATACCATGGACAACTGCCTAGTAATAGAAAGGAGCATGGATGAAAACATACAAGGACATGGCTCATTTTCCAAACTTAAAAAGTCTGGTTACATGGTTCAATTTAGAAGACATTCTGGAAAAGGAAACTTAGTAACAGAAAGCAGCTGAAGGGTTGCCTGCGCTGGGTAGCGGGTGGATGGGGGAGAAGATGAAGGGTAAAGAGGCACAAGGGAGCTTTCAGTATGTTGGAATGTTCTATGTCCTCACTGTGGAGGTGATTAAACGGCTCTATAGAATTGCCAAATTTATCAACCTGGACACTTAAAATCGATGAATTTTATTCTGTGTAACACCATAAACCCAAAAAGGGGGTGGAGGATATGGTGGCAGCTGGCAAAATTACTGACCAAACCAAACTAACAAACCAACACTCTGGCACAGTCCAGGGTGTGAATTCAACCGAGGGGCTGAACCCCAGTCCCCTCCCCTCCTGGCCTCTGCAGCGTGTGGGCTGTGGACGCGCTCAGCCCAAGCACCACGCCCTTGCCTTTTACAAAACCCTCCGAGCAGCTGCGCCCTCCTGTGGCCAAAGTTGCTGCTTCCATTTGCGGCAAAGCACGTTGCTGCTGCGGGCCTGCGGTTCTGAAGGTAGCTGCCACCGGCGTCACTGCGGTGTCCCGGGAGCCGCAGCACCCGGAGCAGCACCGGCCGCACCTTCTAGGAAACCGGTGCGCAAAGTCAAGCCGAGGGGAGAGAGGGCGCTTCTGCCAGATTGTTATCGGGACCGCGGTGTTTGGGGGATCGGAGACCTTCCTCCTCCTGCCTCCCACTTGGGTGCCTTGCTGGGTGCTGCACCTACGCTCAGATGCCAGCTGCCGCGGCCCACTGAGCAGGTGCATCTCAGATGCGCTCCTGCTCATCTCCGCCGGAGGGTCAGAGCCTGCAAGTACACTGAGGGGTAACCAGAGTTTTCTGCGCAGGCTTTGCCGTCTCCCAAAGACCTCCCTCCCCGCTCCGCCCCTCCTCACCCTTCCCCACCCTTCTGCAGCCTCAGTCAAGTTTCTGAGGTCACAGCCTTCCTTCCCGACTCCAGGGCCAGGGACTTTCACTTCCCTTGCCCAGGGAAGATTGGCAGCTGTTTTGTCCGCTCTCCTAGGCAGGCTTGCAGATTCCCGTCCCCAAGGAGGCAGGCGAGTCAGTTCCCTCGTCCTGGCCCCTTTGGCTAGTTTCTGCCTGCTTCCCATGGTCCTCCAGGATTAGAAATGAATCCGCTTACATTCGTGCCTATTTTCCTGTTGGGTTCATCCCACGTCCCCCCCAGGGCATCGTCTGGGAAAAACTTGACCATGGAAGTGGTTTGAGCCCAGGATACCCTGCTTGGACCTAGTCTCCACAAGGGGATGCATTCCCTAGAGACATTCGGTGGGTGCCAGACTCCGCAGTCTCTTGCCGATTTTGGTTTTTAAAAGTTAGGTCAGGTTTTTTAATCGAATACATGCTGGTGGTAAACTGAAGCAGTATAAAAGTATACAATATAGGGGTGCCCGGGTGGCTCAGTCGGTTAAGCAGCCGACTTCGGCTCAGGTCATGATCTCGCGGTCCGTGAGTTCGAGCCCCGCGTCGGGCTCTGTGCTGACAGCTCAGAGCCTGGAGCCTGCTTCGGATTCTGTGTCTCCTTCTCTCTCTGACCCTCCCCAGTTCATGCTCTGTCTCTCTCTGTCTCAAAAATAAATAAACATTAAAAAAAAAAAAAGTATACAATATAGGTCAGCTGCTCTCCTACCTTTGCCCACTGTCCTAAAGAAACCACCTCCGGGGAGCCTGGGTGGCTCAGTCGGTTAAGCGGCCGACTTCGGCTCAGGTCACGATCTCGCGGTCTGTGGGTTCGAGCCCCGCGTCCGGCTCTGTGCTGACCGCTCAGAGCCTGGATCCTGTTTCAGATTCTGTGTCTCCCTCTCTCTCTGACCCTCCCCTGTTCATGCTCTGTCTCTCCCATCTCAAAAATAAATAAAATGTTAAAGAAAAAAAAATTAAAAAAAAATAATAAAATTAAAAAAAAAAAAAAAAGAAACCACCTCCAACTTCATATTTCCTTCCAGCCATTTCCCAAGCCTGGATAGTGTATTTTGTCTACGTAAGCAAAGATGACATACCGATCAGTCTTTTGTTCTTTTAATTTATTGTGTCCTGGGGAAGTAACCTTTCTATATGTCTAGAGAGCTGCTTCATGCCTTTAAAGTAATGGTTCTCTAAGGGTGGTTGGTCCCCCAGGCCAGCTATGCCAGCATCATCAAAGAACTTTAGAAATGCACATTCTTAGGCCCTATCAAGGCCAAAGGAATCAGAAATGGCTGGCTGGGGCTTGTTGAGGAGTGTTTAACAAGCCCTCTTTGCTCAGGTTCAGGAACCACGGGGGTTGAAGTTTCCTTTTTCTATTATTTTGTTGTGCCATAATTTATTTAGCTAATTGGAAAAGATAAAATATTTTGAATTGTATTGTAAATAATAGATCTGATATTAACACCACTTAAAGACTGTTTTACTTCCACAAACCAGTGAGAGCAGAAAAGCCAAAATAAAGATGTTCTTAACTCCAAAAGACACTTCACGTTTTTCATGTGGGTTTGTTTATTATTACAAGACCCATGAGGTCATAGTTAGTAGTGCAGTGTCTCAGGTTGATAAGCAATTAAATCTGTTATGCAAACATAGTTTGCAAGAAAACAAATACAGACCTCTAAAATAAGCATTTACGTTCAGTTTCCAATAACAAATACATGGTTTTAACGTTACAGGTCAGCAGTCTTGATAGATAACTGTGAAAACAAACTCTAAAAATTAGGAAAGATTGTTGCTCTTTTTATTTTTCTTAATCTTTATTTTTGAGAGTGAAAGAGAGAGAACACTGGGGGGAGGCAGAAAGAGAGGGGGGCGGAGGATCCAAAGCAGGCTCTGAGCTGACAGCGGAGAACCTGATGTGGGGCTCAAGCTCACGAACCATGAGATCATGACCTGAGCCAGAGTCTAGTGCTTAACCAACTGAGCCACCCAGGTGCCCCTGTTGTTAAACTTTAAAATGTTCTGCCAATATGCAAAGGCAAGGAAGAATGGTTTCTTATTGTAGTAATTCCATTTATATAATTATGATCCATTTGGATTTCTTTTTCTATTTAGGCTTCTTTCCTAATTTTCTATTAGATTGTTCGTTTTCCTTACTAATTTGCAAGTGTTCTTTCTATGTTAAGTAAATGAGTCCTTTGTTATTTGTAATACGAGTATCTTTTTTTTCTTAGTTATCTTTTCACTTAATTCTTTCATACAGAAAATTTTAACCTTTATGTGATCGAATTGATTGATCTTTGTCTTTAGGGATTCTGGGTTTTAGGTCTTCCTTTGAAAAATGTTTCTTTCCCTGAGGTACAGAATGAAAAATTCATATTAAAAATCCAAAAGTACCTAATTAGTGAAAACACAGTTATTCTCCATGAGCCATCTGAAACTTGCTCCCACCAAGCATGATGAGATTCAGTAGAAATCACCACCCCTGCACTGTCAGGCCATTGATCTCAGCACTAATCTTGGCAGTTCCCAGGGATGCAGAGGGGTCAGTTCTAGGGGACTGACTCTGTGTGACACTTCCAGCCACAGTGGCCTTTACTCCATAGGTCAGGGAGAAAATGTAAATGTTCTGCCAGTTGCCAAGTTTACCTATTCCTTCTATGCACCCTGGGATGGAGGAGATAACCACAGTTAGTGTCCACGTTGGACATACCGTGAGAGGTACTTGTACCAGGACACCATCCATCACCTGACCTCCGTGAGCTCCCATCTGAGTGGTGGCTCATGGCAATATTTCAGGTCTCCGGGTGTTTCATGTCAGTTCAGAGCCAGTATCTAATAACTCCTGGGGGGTTTGTATATTTCCTTCTCCAGCCCCAGTTACCAGGGTAAACGGCCACAGTTTGCCCTGGGAAAGCTTTGGAAGAAAATTTTAATTATACTTTATGGCTGCATTATACATTTGTTCTGGAGCTCTGGGGCTCTGAACTAAAGAAGAGGTCATGCATCCCCCTAGGATAATTTGAGTTAGGTTTCTGCCAATAAATTCACATTTTTTCTTATATATGTCAAACTGCATTTTCATAGGCTATCTATCAATTTCATTTCTAAGGACACCATAATCAATTAGTCATTGCCACAAATCCCTGCTGTACCATTCTGCCCTTGTGGCTGGCTTCTTGTAGCAATCATGCCCACCTTGTCAGATTGGCGGTTCCACCTGGGCTCCTGCCTGCAGAGAAGAGCCACCACAGAGCTATTCAACGAGCTGTGCAGATGTCCCATCCCCAATACACTTGTCACTGTGTTTGGAGAGTACTCCCAGGTCTAGAGTGGATTAAGACTGGAGGGGAGCAAGTCCCAAGCAGGGTACATATGGAGGATTCGTTCTGATCTTCCTATCCCTCTGAGCCTCTGCAGGAAGCTTTTGGTGATTCATTCTGACTGTAGACTACTGTGGAAGGCAGAATAGTTACCATTGGAATTAAGGTACTAAACGCCCAAGCTTAAGGAGAGGATCTTAGGTCATCCAGGTGCTCCCCATGTAATCACAAGAGTCCTTAAATAGAGAAAAGGGAAGTAGAAAAGTAAATGTGAGAAGAATTGTGGCTGGAGAAGGGTTAGGTGGTCACTGGGGCTTTGAAGACAGAAGAAAGAGTCGCAAGCCTAGAACTGCTGGGCATCTACAAGCAGAAAGAAAACAGATTCTCCCCCAGAGCTTCCTGAAAGGAACGCAGTTCTGTCAACACCTTGATTTTAGCCTCGTGAGGCCCATTTTGGACTTCTGACATCCCAAACTTCCAGGTAATTCTTTGCATTTGTTTAGGTTGTTTTAAGCCACTAAGTGTGTGATAACTTGTCACCACAGCAACAGGAATTGACTGTAGCTCCCACTGAATCCAAGTTCCAACTGAGTGTCACTGCTAGGTTCTACAGCCAGCATGATGTTGCAACCCAAATCTGAGAAGGGTATACCCATGAAAATAAATTGAGGCTTATCAAGCCTTCGGGTGAGTGATGTGCTGGTAAAGGTTTCCTCATCAGCAGTCCAGGGCCAGGGGAAAGCCTGGCTTCCAGTGTTTGCTCATCTCTGAGTTGTCGATATTCTCACCATTGCTCTCTTTAAGCTATAAACATCTTAGTACTGAAGACAGCTCTGGGGAGAGGTGCAGAGTGGGCCACCATGTTATAGTATTTCCACTATGCAGATATGGTATAGGCAAATAACCTCAAAAGCCTAGATAATAGTAAAATGTAGTGAGGATACGTAGGAGTGATGAGTTCTGAGTATCAGCTTTATTTTTAGTATACCTAAGTGTAAGTTTATGTGATTTCAGGGTTTTTTTAAATTTTTAAAAAATGTTTATTTACTTTTGAGGGACAGAGAGCACAAGTGGGGAGGAGCAGAGAGGGAGACACTAGAATCCGAAGCAGGCTCCAGGCTCTGAGCTGTCAGCACAGAACCCAATGAGGGGCTCAGACCCACAAACCGCGAGATCATGACCTGAGCCAAAGTCAAACGCTTAAGCTACTGAGCCACCCAGGTGCCCCCAATTTGTTTTAATAAGGGCTATGTTTAACCAGTATGCCAAGGCTTGAAAAGTTACCAATTGGCTCCATCAAGCCCATTCTAGTGGATTCTCTTACACCCCCTCTATATCCTCCTCTGTGGTCTGTCACCCTTAGTGGGCGCTCTTCCATAGGCTCCCTGGACTCCTGCCACACAAAGTGGTCAGATCAGAGTATCCCTAGCGTTTATCTGGGCGATGCTGGGATCTGATTCTTCTTATGGGACTGGAGGCACATCCAGATAATCATGGAAAGGTTTTAGAAAGGTGTAGATAGTTTGCGCCATGGGAGAGGGACAGCCTCTGAGGACAAAGCAGGTTTAAGAGGAATTGGGGGGGGGTGTCCCAAATTCTCAGCTTCATTTGTGTCTGTCCAGATGTCCCTCAGAGCCCCACTCCTTTTCCACCAGAGCCTTACGCTCATGCAGTGGTTCTCAGGCTATCTGTCTGTAGCCTGCCTCCGAATCACCTGGAGGACCTGATAAAACACAGCTGCTGGGCTCCATCCCAGTGTCTGATTCACTAGGCCTTTGGTGGAGCCCAAGAATTTGCATTTCTAACAAGTACTCAGCTGACGTGGTTGCTGCTGGTATGGGAACTACATTTTGAAACTGTCTTAGTTGGAGAAACCTGGTGGGTTTGAATATGCATTTGCTGTTGCAATTTTGCAGCCCTGACTACCAGGTGTTGTCCTTGTTACATCTGCCTGGGGTTCCAGGCGATGCAGGATTCCTTCAACGTTGCCCGAGAGGCTGCTGACTTCCCAAGGTCTAGTCTCAGTTGGATATTCATGGCCTTCAATTTCTCATTCTCCTTCTGCACACATCCTAGTTCCATTAGAAAGTCAGCGGACCCTACGATCTCTATAGTTACTATTTCAGTTAACCTTAGAAGTGTAACAAACCACCACAAAAGAAAATGACGTAAGAAAACTATCATTTTAGGGGCACCTGGGTGGCTCAGTTGGTTAAGCATCTGACTCTTCACTTTGGCTCAGGTCATGATCTCGCGGTTTGTGAGTTTGAGCCCCACACCGGGCTCTGTGCTGACCGTGTGGAGCCTGCTTGAGATTCTCTCTCTCTTCCTCTCTTTCTCCCTGTCTCTCCCTCAAAATAAGCTTTAAAAAGAAAAACGGTTAATTAAAAAAAAAACACATCACTTTATTTGCTCACAATTGTGTGGGGCTGCTGGTACCTTTCTTCTGGTCTGAACAGCTTCACTGGTGCCTAATGGTCTAGAGTGGGGTGTCTGGTGCCTCAGCTGGGATGCTGGAGATGGCTGGGGCCTGTCTTTACGTTGTCTCACCCTCCAGGAAGCCAGTCCAGGTGTCTTTGCATAGTGGCCCAAAGGCTACCACAGAGTCGTAAGAGAAGGGCAAGACACAGATATACAATCATTTTAGCTTCTGTTCACGTCACATTTGTTACTATCCCAACAGTCAAAGAAGATGGCCGAGGCCAGAATCAGGGTGGAGAAATAAACTGTACCTCTTCACAGGAGGAACTACAAATTGTGTCCATTTTTTTTAGTTTTATTTAGATATAATTGGTATAAAACACATCAGTTTAGGGTGTACAAGGTGATGATTTGATACTATAAAAATATACTTTCTAAACGTATAATTACTGAATCAGTCCTGGCATGCCAGGATGGCACACTCCAACAGGATACTTTGAGGAGCCTTTACTAGAGGGGTTATTTGCCCAGGTGTATGTGGAGGTAAAGCAAATTGGTCATGTGTAGTACAAGGTGCTGGAGGTAGCCCTTGTAGGCACCTGTTGCTTCCTAAGCCTGAAGGGACAAGGAGAGGGCAGAATTTCTGGAACCCTGAGAGAGTAACTGTAAAGGGATATTTAAGCTACCAACTTAAACCTTCTATAGATGATAGTCAACTCCTGATAACCCAATAGGGAGGGTGCCGGGGGATAGAAGCCTTGACATCTCTGTTCTCATGCCACCCGATCATCTGCAGGTGTCTCCCTTTGGCCAATCCCAACTAATAGCAAAAGAAAAGGGAGCCACTGACCTGTTCCCTACAGATCAACCTCCCAAGGCCTGGAATAAGGTGGTTGTGGGGGTACACCAAGAGCCTCATTCTGCTCAGGGCCGGCCAGTCTGTTCATGCCTGGGGCAGTTGAAGGAAAAGTAATACTCCTTGGGATAACTATAATTATCACCCTTTGCAATTTATAGGCCATGTTCACATGCATGAACCCATCAGGGATGCATATGAGCCCTGACGAGGTTAGTGGCAACTGGGTTCCATTTTTTTAGGTAAGGAAACGGGGTAAGTTGCTGGGCATCTTTGAGCTTTAAAGTCTGACCACTGGTAAGGGGGAGTAGAGCCCATGTGAGTTCTTGGATTTTATCACAGATGCTTCATCCAGTTGAGGCTACGATGGAAGCAGACTCTCAAATTATAATAGTGCCTATATTTGTTTTCTAGGGCTGTCAAAACAAAGTCCCCCAAACTGGATGACAGAACAACAGAAACTTGTCTCACAGTCTCCAGATGAGAAGCCTGACATCAAGGTGACAGCAGGGTTGGTTTGTTCTTGGAAGAACCTGTTCCTGCCTTCCTCTTGGTTTGTGGTGGTTCGTTGCCAATTTGGCATTTCTTAGCTTGAAAATGCATCCCCCTGATCTCTGTGGAAAAAGTCACAAAAATCTTCATCTTTATGTGATATTCTGTGGGCAAATTTCCCCTTTTCACAAGAACATTAATCCTATTGGACTAGGGCTCATACTAATGATCTTATTAATCTGATTATCTCCAAAGACTCTATTTCCCATTAAGGTCACATTGATCAGTACTGAGGGTAAGGTTCTGGTTTCTCTTTACCTGGTTTGAATCTGTTCTGAAAGGCAGGTGTCGCTGTTGACTGCTCTGTGATTGTTCTCAGTAAAAGCCTTGGGTAGAAAAAAACAGCAGTATATTCACTGAATGAGAAACCATATCTGAGGTTACACAGACCCCAGTCTTTGCAACTGCTAGACATTTTCTTACTGACTTAACTCTGCAATCCATTTGGGGGTGTGTCCATGGCAAAATGTGAAACCTTCCTGGCTTTTCTCTTAGATCCTGATGAACTACCACCTTTGCATGTGCTGGTGCAGCGGACAACAGGCTGAAGACCATGTGCTTGGGACGTTAGAGTTAAGGCCCAGGTGGTTCAGATCTTCCTATGTCCCTGTCACTGTGTCTACCCTGGTGGGCAGCAGCCAGCTGTGGCTTCCTCTCAG
Organism: Panthera uncia; assembly: GCF_023721935.1. Taxonomy (NCBI): domain Eukaryota; kingdom Metazoa; phylum Chordata; class Mammalia; order Carnivora; family Felidae; genus Panthera; species Panthera uncia. Next base: position 110,276,896 of record NC_064816.1, on the reverse strand, counting down.
GGGGCTGTTGGGATTATCATCTGTCATGATGCTCCTATGAGGCATGGGGGACTTCCCATGAGCCCTGGTTCCCACCTTCTCCTTTTCTTAGAGCTAAGCATTTTATTTAAAATTCTCCACTGGATTTCCATTTCAAGATTGAAATTAATATTTCAAAAGAAGGGTTTGGTGCCACATCATAGGGATGAGGAAGAGAGTGGGGTGGGGTCCTCTTGTTCAAACACTCTGATTCCCACTGTCTGAGGCATGGAGCCCATTCAGTGACCAGATCATTTGGACCCTCTCCTTTACTCCAGCCTGCAGGATAACAGATGACCTTATAAAGGTCGAGGCTCAAATAATAAAGCTCTTCCTTTATTCCTGCCGCCCCCCTCCCCAAACACAAACACAGAAAATGGATGGCCCCACAGGAATCCTGCGGAAGGCATGAATCTCTGTAGGAAGGATAGGTGGGGCAGGGGAAGGAGAGGAAATGCATCTGCTTGGGTGAACTGCAGGGGCTTGGAGGTTATGTGGCTAGGGCAGCTGTCCCTGGGAGGGGGTGTGGAGGGAGAGGGCCAGGAGAGAAAGGAAGCAGAGGTCAGGGACAGCGTATGGCCACCTGTTTCAAATGTGGCTGGAGGGTTAGGCAGCAGCGGTCTCCCAGTGGTGGCATGTGGGAGTGGAGGAGTCTTTTCCTGCATTTCCAACCTCAAGGATGGGTTGGGATGACTGTGGGTATAGATAACCATTTATGGGAGTGGTGGGGTAGTCCTGATCCCAACTACTCACATACATACAGGTATTGGTATAATTTGGTCGGTTTTGTATTTCTTTACCTGTATTACTTGTCCTGTTTTGGTTGGGCCATATGGTAAGTGTATAGCAAAATGTGCTTTAATTTTGATTCCTTTCGTAAGGGTTTTCAAACAAATAGCCCTATAACGGAAATCTTTTTATCAAACTATTAGTCCAGATTTTTAGTTGGGTTAGCTTAACATTTTAGGAGGCTCTCTGATCAAGAAGATGTCAATTCCTTGGAGCAGGGGCCATTTTTTTCACTTTTGTATCTGCGTGGCTAAAAAAAAAAAACGGGGGGGCACTTGATAAAGTAATGATGGTTCTTGTTATCAGTGAAGGTTCCCTCTTTCTTCCCCCCATCTAGTTGGAAAGACAAACCAATAATTATGATGACTCTTAATATTTATAGTAACAGACTTTATCATAACTCAGCCCTTAGGAAGAGGAACACAGCTTTAGGGACGTCTTGCTGGGTTGGGGCCAAGTTAGCAGGAATCCAGGGGGTGAGCAGTCCCTGTGTGGAGGCTATTTGTCCAAAAAGACAAGCAGTCAGTGTGGCTGGAAAGCGTAGAAAGCAAGCATGAAACTGGTAGGAAGGCTTGCATGGGAGAGAGTGAGAGCAGTTGGTGCCATGTATTAACAGGAGCTCTCCTTGCCAGAGTGGAGGGCGGACAGGCATGGAGCTGAGCATTACTCAAGGCAGGGGGACCAGCGTAGGAGAAGTTGCAGACATTAGAGGGGACCGGTCAGGACCTAAACTTGGTGGTGCTTTGGGATAAGGGAGACCCCCAAGCTGTCAAGGAGGTAGGAGAGACTGGGTGCTGCAAATGACTCTCTCTGCATCCAGACCATGGCTGTACACTGGGATCACATGGGAGCCTCAAAAAAATGATGTATGGGACCCCTGCACCCCCAGAGACTCTGATCTAATTGGTCTGGGATGTGGACCAAGCACTGGGATTATCACGAACTCCCCAGGAGATTCTAAGGTGCAGCCAAGTTTGAGAATCACTGAGTATGGCAAGCTTCTATACACCAGGCATTACATGAATAACTATGTACATGCATTGTGTCATTCAGCCCTTTAAACCAGTAGTTCTCCAAGTGGGGTCTCTGAACCAGCAGCGTCAGCATCCTCTCAGAACTTGTTAGGCATGTAATTCTCTGGTTCCTGTTGAATCAGACTCTGGGAGTGGGGCTTCCCGATATATCTTAATGAGGGTGAGAATCATTCCTAATTGAGAACCACTGACTTAACTCAAAGGAATAAATCTCTAATGGTGGAATTCCAGGTTACAGTAAATTATATTAAGAAATGAATTGGGGACAAAAGACCTTCTCATTGCCTCCCAAATAATACCCCCAGGCAACTTTCCCATGATTCCTATTCTTTTAATTGGAGAAAAAGTGGGTACATTCTGTCTGTACCCCTTATCCTTCGATAGAATAAAAATCTGTTCAACACAGCAAAACAGAACCCTGGTGATTATTTACTTCTAAGATGACTTTTTTCCTAAATGTCAGAATGAGCAGGATTCATTTGTCCTTTTACCTCAGTATGAGGTATAGACTTTTTTTTTTTCCCCTCAACAGTCTTTTCTTTACAAAAAGCAGGAGAGCAAATGCTCTTCCAATTCCTGAGCCTGCACAAACCTCTGACATGCTTCTCATGTTATCAAGAGCACACCCGCGCCTCCCCCCCCCCCCCCCCCCGCCCCTGCCCCCAACCTGGGTGTCTGGTGGCTTCTGAGAAGACCTGCTGAGGGCTCTGCTCTCCTGAGTTTATTCTAGGTGTGGATGTCAGGTAGAAGGAAGTGAGGAATGGTGTGAGGGATCTACTGGGTAACAGGCCTGACAATAGCAGTTTTACCCCTCCAGATTCCAGTTAGCCCTTTAACTGCCTTTAATTTCTTATCCAGAAGAAACCAGTAATGGGGAAATGACAGGAACTGATGCAGGCTCACGGGTATAAATCCTGGAGAGGGGCCCCTACCTCCCTACCTCAGGTAACTGCCTTTTGCTTTCCTGCACTCTTTCCCTTGAACTGTGGGGATTGCTCTGGTGGCACTTAAACGACAGAACTGGTGTTCTGCAAAACAGTGCCTCAGCAAACAGCTGGCTTTCTGTACTCCAGGACTTCTCAGAGCCTTTACAACACAAATGGGTATTGTGAACCTCCAAAGAAATAGCTTCAGTGTGCAAAGTTTCTAACTCTTAAACACACAACCTCACTTACAAGGGAGGTGTTTTGTGGGCCACGTTCTTGGAAAGACTGATCTACTAGTAGCTGGCAAGGAGCTAGGGATAACTAGCAATATCAATGAAGAAAGCTTGGAATCTCTAGTTTGGGAGTATAGTTCTTATGGCCTCCTTGCTGAATAAATGGGCAACATCTTCCCCTTCTTCCTCCCAGCCTGAATTGGGACATCTTTGATCCTGAATACCTTTTTTTTTTTTTTTTTACACCTCTAGTTTTCTTCTGGGCTTTAAATGGACAAGTACACGAAAACACAGGAATCTCTTTAGCTGCTTTAGCTGCTTATGTCCCTCACCAGGGACAGCCATCCTGTCATTTCATATTCTGAAAGTGAAGCCAGCCAAGCCAACCTCCAGCAGGGACTGCCAAATCCTTACTGCCCGGAAGGCGGGAACCCAGGGAGGAAGCTTTTCTCCCTCCCCCATTTCCCATTCTGGTGGAACAATAAGTCTGTTCTAGAAGTACTGTAGAAAGAAAGTGCTCAGCCCAGCTCTCGGAAATGTCCAGAGTTGACCTGATAATACGCTGATGCTGCAGATCTGGTAGTTAGTGAATAAAGTATGTTCCTGTTCTATTTTCTGAAAGCCCTATGTACGGATCTGTCCCCAGTGAAATGAGGCTAAAAGATCCAGGGATGCTCCCCTATTTTAAAACCATCAACAAGATGCTGACTTCTCAAGAGCTTGAGGATTGCCAAGGAGTGATATGTGGAGGGGAGGGTATCACAGATGCTGTTGTACCCCCACTCTGATTGAGTATTGGCTGTTAGCAACTCCCAGCCACGCTTGGTCTCTGGAGAATTGCCCTTGGCCAGATGGGATCCACTTCCCCTCTTGCCCGTGAATAGTACCTCCCCACCCACATGCCCAAGGGCTGAGTCACATGGGAGTACAGAATGCCACCCCTTGCCCCAACACGGTCCTACTTCTGGGTGCCTTCTGGGTTCCCTGTGGGCTCAGGTGAAAGCCAGGTTCCAGCTCAGTCTGCCCATCTCCTTACTTAGCTCCCTTCCCTGCCTGTCCTGCTTCTGTTGCTCTTCATGTTTCCAGATCTAGCAATTAACAACACTCAGTTCTATTTAAATTTCCAATAATAACTTTTTAGTTTAAGTATATCCCATGAAATATTTGGGTCACGCTTGCATTAAAGCTCTCTGCTGGTTATCTGAAATTAAAATCAAACTAGGCATCCTATATTTTATCAGCAACCCTGTATGTACCCCTTCTCCTAAAGAGCATGCCCCCAATAAATCATTTGAACAGGAGTTCCTATGTCAAGTTCGGCTTTTGGGGAACCTCCTAAGAGTGGGGGTGGGAGAGCAGGAAAGGAACAGACGTGGTTTGAGCCACTCAGGATCCTTTATTCAAAATTACCTGGTGAGTGGCTGGGGAGCAGCTTCCCTTGCAAGCAGAATTCTAGGAATCTGAGAACCAGACCCAGATGCAGTTCTGCCTGGCCCCTGTGAGAAGCAGTCAGTTCCCGGAGAGAACACAGTGGCCTCCCAGCCTCCCCAGAGCAGGATTTGGCTTTCCTAGGTTGGATCTAATTAGGCATGAAATCTTTGTGGGAACAGATGCCAATAGACTTTATTCTGCTTAAATGATGGCTCCTTCCCAGCCCTCATGAATTACCGGAACTGTATTGCTAATGTTACCTCATTGACTTGAGTCCTCCTAAGAGCAATGACTGAGCCTCGTTTCCTCATCTTTCAACAGAGTAATCCTCCGGTTTCACATGGCTGTGTTCACCTGAGGAGCACTGTAGCTCTCTAAGTGCACGTGTGCTGTTGAACTATACCTGTGATATGGGTCTGGCCTTATAAAACCACTCATCTGGGAATCTTAGGTATCTGACTGAACAATTCATTGCAGTGTACTATTTCCTAGTGCAGGATGGTGATTTCAAACTCTAATGTGCAAATACATCTGGGCATCTTGTTGAAATACAGGTTCTGACTCTGTCTGTGGTCGGGCATGAAGTTCTGTATTTCTCTTAGCTCTCGGGTGATGCCAGACGTCACTATCTTCCTCCTTCTATAGATGAAAAAGTAGCCTAGATGAGCACACGGGTGGCTACTTCAGAGCTGGGATTCAAACCCAGTGATCTGGTCCCAGAGTCCATGTGCTTTACCAGTAAGTCAAGCAAATGGGGACGCTGGTTAAAAGACCAGTAGACTGGACAGGTATACAGATGAATTGACAGGAGCCTCGCAGAAACTGGTAGAAGTGGTCACATCCCCTTTGTTCAAGTTCAGCTACTACCTCTCACTGCATGAGCTTGGATGTCACTTAACTTGTTTAAGGCACTGTGGGATGGGGTCATAGCAGTGACCCCCTCACAGCACTGTTGGAGGGTTCCATGGCATAACACCTGTTAAGTGCTTAGCACTGAGCCTGACAGAGTAAACCTCTAATAACTGGTAACTATTAGTTTTAATGTAATCTCAGACCACTGTCCTTGTGCAAACAAGGCCATGCACTGTGAAGGACTTGCTGTGGTCACACCAGCGGAGCCGGACTTGGTCCAGGCATGGCCTGGAATGCCATCCTTCCCTTTGGCTTTTTAGTCTCGTGCAGCAGCTCCAGTCTCTTTAGCACGGAACTTAAATGATCCTGTTCAGGTCCTGATGCTTCTAGAAGTCTGTGGGCATGCTGCAACTGGCACCTGTTAAAAAGAAACGCTTCTAATGGGAGGTAGCATTAGTCTCCAATGCTCCAATGTAGCAGCAACACTCTGTGTGCCATCTAAAGACATGCTGTCCCTGGGAAAGTGAAGGGGAACATCAAACCACTGCAAGAATAGTCACTTAGTACCCCGAGCGCAGGTCCCCATGTTCTTGTCACCTTTGTGGAATAACTGGGTCTCCCTACGCAGAAGACACTGCCACTCACAGACGCTGATGAGATTATCAGAATGTCATGAGTCCCCAGGAAGCAAACACAACTTTCAAAAGAAAGTTGTGTGTATAGGAAGACTTTGCTTTTTATTTTTAGCTGTGAATGATCTGTAAAATTATGACTCTAGTGTATAATTGTCATTATTATTACATTATACCCTTTGGAAGAGGATAAGGTTTATTTTCATTTTTTAGGTATAAAATAGTTATTAGTCATAACAACCAAGAAAGTAGTTATTTAAAACACTTGTCTAGATATGCACTCAATACTCCTTTATGGAATAGCATTCTATGGTAGAACTCGGGGCCATGATGGAAATGTTCTGTATCTGTTCTGTGCAACAGCATGGACAGTAACCCAGTGTGACTCTTGAGCACTTGCAATAGGGCTTGTGTGACTGAGGATAGAATTAATTTTAATTCTGTGTTTTTACAAATAAAATTTAATAGCCACACATGCTAGAGGCTGCTACCCCGCATAGTGTGGCTCTAGAGAGAGAAAGAACTTTATGCATCAAAGCCTTGAGAGGCTTACTGTTAGCATATGGAATATCAGAGTCTCAAGTCTGCATGTTCCATTGAAAATATTGGCCAGCCAGTAAATGGTTTTCCCCTACTTGCCCCTCCCTCCATGGGAGGTTATTCTCCCAGGATGACAATGTAATGAATAAAATGTCTTTTACTTGAGCAGCAGAATTAGTTGTTATAGTTCAGAGGCTCTTAATGAACAAGGCTGCAAACTGTAAAATCCTATACACTCTGGTGTAACTCTATTAAGCAAAGGCAGAGAGAATTCTCGGTGTGGGCAATTGGACCACCTCCATCTCCAGCATAGGTGTCCTGTTTTGCCCACTTTTTTGTTACACCTACCTTCTCCCCATCCCCGACACCAGTCTATGATTTATTTGGACCCAAGGGAACTCTGGGAATTGCTTATTTCCTGGTGGAAATGATAATCATGTAGCATGGATGATTCTTGGTCCCTTTGGGTGCGATCTTTAAACCAAATTGCCAAGCTGGACAGGGGTAGAATCTCAGGTATTTTGGCAGGTGGGCTGAGACGCCGCCTTCTGGGTGCCACACTCAGTCGTCTGAGTCCTGTTTCTCCTGGGGTGTCACCAAGGAGCTAGGCAGGAATCCTGCAGCTGCAGAGTGGCTTTCGTTACATCATGGTTGTCCTTTTCCACCCAGGGTGACCCATTAGTGCTGGTTTCTGAAACCACCGAGTAAAAGTAAAGTGGTCTTTGTGCCCCTGAGGTAAGGGAACATAATGGCCTGACTTCCTTCTTAGAATTGAGGAGGGACATAAAATTCATAGAACAAAACCCAAACTAGCCACTTTTTCAGTGCTCAACAGCCACACATGGCTAGTGCTACTATGTCGGACAGCATCGCTACAGAACATTTCCTTCATTGCAGCAAGTTCTGCTGAGACCAAGCTCTGTGGTAAGATTTTACATGCATGAGTGCATCCAAGTTTGACAGCATAGCAATAGCAATGAGTGAGGTAGTAGTGATCTTTTCATTTCTGAGAGAAGAAATGAAGACGCAGAGAGGCTTAAGATTAACCAGATGCCTGATGGCCCAGCTGAACTTTCCAATCCAGGTGTCTCTGACTTTTGATCACACATTACTTCAGAGCTTAAGAAGCAACTCAACTTTGCAACAGCTCGTGGGTATCTTAAGACGGTGTTACAGAGAAATGTTCAGAACACCCCTGTGAGAACTTTGTGATTAGAACAGACAGAGAGCATTTAGTAACTGGAGGAACAGCTTCTTATCTTGGAGTGGGAGGCTGTATGCAAGAACAGAGAGTTTTGCCTTGTGAGCACCAGAGAGATATGGGCATCTCCGTGGTCTGTCCTCGTTACCTTAAATAACCAAAGATAAAGCCCAGACTTCTCAAACAATGGTGCAATTGTTCAGCTATCTGTTTTTAAGACCAGTGTCCATTATCCAGCAAATGGAGGCCTACTTGTGACCAGATTCAGGTCTTACCAGTCTGGTGTAGTTGCGGGGGCCTGTCTGAACTTGAGCTCTCCACCTGAGCCTTGAGTCCTTCCTCAAGCCCCTTCCCAGACCCTCCCAGCAACCTCATCTCCACAGGTTTGCTGGTAGAAATTAGAGCACCGGACTCAGGTGGGCAGTGCAGGACACCCAAGTGGAGGAGCAAGGATGCCTCTGTACATGTTGCCTGTGTTTGTAGATGTCGAGGGGGTCTGGACAGACAGCCTGTCTCTCCTGAGATCTGTGTTTCATCCATGGAAATCATGGGACTAAATAGGAAGCCTGCTAAGAGAAAGCAGAAAAGAACAAAGGAAGACTAAGAAGGCAAGATTAAAGATTTTTCTTTGATTAATTTTCCTCCACTTATGCTTTGTAGGCTACTCATTGGATTATACTAGAAACATTTGAAAAGATTTAACTCTTGTTAATATGCCACAAAGCTATGTAAAAAAAGTTTGCCTCAGATGTAGGGTTTTCAAAGGGTAAAATGCCAAGTGTAGATCTATTTTGTTAAAAAGCCCAGAATCCATGATTTTAATGAATTAAATTCTTTCTTTCTCTTTCTTTCTTTTTTTTTTTTTTTTTTTTTTTAAGAGAGAGAGTGTGCATGAGGATAAGCAAGGGAGAGGTGCAGAGAGAGGAAAAGAGAATCTCAAGCAGGCTTCACGCCCAGCACAGAGCCTGACATGGGGCTCAATCCCATGACCCTGGGATCATGACCTGAGGCTAAATCAAGAGCCAGATGCTTAACTGACTGAGCCACCCAGATGCCCCTGAATGAAATTCTTAATAAATATTTGCATAGTACTCTTCAATTTACAAAGTACTGTTCTATGCATTATTTCATTATTGGTCCTGATAGACGGGTGAGATTATTATCACTACCACACAGGCTAAGCAGACTACAGGGTCATGGGATTTGGAATTAAACAGACCCAGGATTGGATTCCATCCGTTCTATAACCTGTGTGACATTGGACAAGACGACTTAACCTAAGTTTCCTCAGAGGTTAGATGGTATCTATTTGTCGAGGCTGATTGCCACCAATACATTCAACTGCAATCCAAGAGCATCTAGATGAAGAAAGAGTCGGGGAACTAGTGGAAGCAGCCAGGGATCAGTAACAAAAATTTAGGTCAAGTTCAGGCCTGGCAAGGAGAATCAAAGAGGAAATCCAATCCTGCCATTGTATCCAATACAAAAGCAACTGGCTGAGTATGGCAGACACAGCCTGTGGTGACCCCCAATGAGTCATACCCTTGTGTACCCCCTCCTCCTGAGTGCAGGTGAAACTGGTGACCTGCTCCTAACCAATGGAAGATGGCAAAGGCTACTGATGCCATTCCCTTGATTGGGTTACATTATGTGGTAAAAGTGGTAGAGGTTACTCTCTTGAGTAGGTAACTTAGCAAACTGGAGACCGAGACTCCCTGTCTATAGCTGTGAAGAAGTATGCGGCCATGTTGCAAGATGACCACATGGCAGGGAACTGTGGGTGAGCTCTGGGAGTTGAGACATCTAGCAAAATGTGAGATCCCCAAGTGCTGCAAGTCACAAGCCCTATAGCCACAAGTCTGGTAACAACTTGAGTAAACTCAGAAGGGGGTTTTTCTCTAGTCAAGTCTCCAGATAAGAGCCCAGCCCAACCGACAGCTTGGTGGTAGCCTCAGAGACCCTGCTGAGCATACCCGGCCAGGCTGTGCCCAGACTCCTGCCCATTGGAAAGATGGGTGTTGCTTAAGCTGCTCCGTTTATGGTAATTTGTTAGGTAGCAACAGAGAACTAATACACTGAGGTTCAGGAGAGACTCCCACCAGCTGCCTGAAGGGAGATAAAAAGATTTAGTAACATAAGACTGTGTGGAAAGCCCAGGATCCCGGCCTGACCAGCCTGGCCTGTACGCATCTGTGCTTAGAGATGCATGCAGCAGGGGCACAATGCTGCCTTTGCAAGAGAGTAACTGGAGCCTCCATCCTTGGCTCCAGGCAAATGTAACTCTTTAAACCGTACTGTTCAGGGGCATCTGGGTGGCTCAGTCGGTTAAGCGTCCAACTTTGGCTCAGGTCATGATCTCGCAGTTTGTGAGTTCTCCCCGCATCAGGCTCTGTGCTGTCAGCACGGAGCCCACTTCAGATCCATCTCTCTCTGCCCCTCCCCTACATGTGCACACATGCTTTCTCTCTCTCAAAAATAAACATTAAAAAAATACTGTTCAAAATCAATTGCTGCTGACCACACCCTCCTGACTGATACCAACCCACTGGCTGATAGAGATGGCCAGTGGCCCATTAGGAGCAACAGCATGAAGGCCAGGACAGGGAGGCACTTCTTAAGGCAGTGGTGGGGATGAAATGAGCTGATGGGTATAAACCCCTGCTTTCAAGCCTGGAGGACTCAGGTCTACACTATTCTTCTCCTCCTGGGAGAGATGGATACACTAAGAGGCTTGCTGGATAATTGGAAACACAAAGATATCAGGGACTTGATCTTAGTTCCAAATATGAGCGTCAAGTGACTAGTTGTTTAGCAATCAGGAGAGATTTCTAACTTGGATCCAGATCCATAATGATAAGATCTCTGATATCTCCTATGGCAAAAGTAGGCTCCCCACAGAGGCTGCAACTGACCAGAGCTCTACTGTATAACTCTATCTTGTTTGGGCTCGTGGCTACATAAGTTTGAATTCTGCTCTAGCATCTTCCCCAGACAGAAGCCCATCGACAGCTGTAGTCAGTATGGGACAGTTTTAGCTTATCTTTGATAAGTACCAGAGCCTCATAATACCAGCTGCATGACTGTTTTCTTTCATGAGCCATCAACAGAGCATGCTTAATCTCCACGGTGGCCTCTGCTGGCCACACAGGAAGCTGGCTCTCACTGGTTTCCCATGGAAATTAACACTATTAGAATTGGGGCCTTTAGACTGGAAATAAAGTTCTCATTCTCAACCTGAGGTGCACATGGCAATGTCCTGTCTATACCTCAGAATCTCTGGTGACAGGAACCAGGCATCAGTGTTTGCCACAGCCAAGGGTGACAACCATAAAGTAAAGTGTCTTTTCATGTCTAGCATGTAGGCCTGAAATTGGCTGATCCCTGGATATAACATATTTTTAAATGTATAAATAGATCTGTGGATATATATATATATATATATATATACACACACACACACACACACACACACACACACACACATATATGCTCTGAAGGGAAATAGACCTATATATGTAGACCTCCCCTTAATGTAATAGGCAATGAATTTAGCATCCCATAATTGTTCATGTTACCCTTTTGAGCTTTAACAATAAACCATATCATTCATTGGTGACCAGTAGGTTTATACGCTTACCTTTGGAGTTGACTCTTGACATACAGCAACAGGTATGGGTGCTTCCTGGTAGATCCAGGCAGGTTTTTAGCGGTGGAGCAGAACTCTGTTTTCTCAGTGCTCCTGGCTTGCCGTCACCACCACTGCAGCTCCACACTGACACTCATGGCATGGCCTGGGCCTCCAGAGCACCCAGCTGATTCTCACATCTAGGCTGCTTCTGAGTCTGCAGGACCTCCATCCTGAGGATGTGGAAACTAGCACCAAGGGTCCCAGCCCTAACTTGGCCCCATGGCTGGCTGTACAGTAAAACTGCATCTTAAACCCGAAGAATCCAGTTCCCCCATCTACCCCAAAACATACTGAGTTGTTATCCTTAGGGCTTGGGGACCAGGAGGTAGGATGAACAAACTCAAAAACATATCTTCCTTAAAAATATTTTGGAATTATACTGTTGTAGTGCTATCCTTGGGCTCAAGATACAGATTCCATGTTGTCTCACCCTCCTTTGCTGGGTTTTATTAAAAAGGTTGAACAGTAGAACGGACATTGGAAATTGTGATAGTTAACAAAAGTCTTGTGTGCCTCGTCACATTCCCTTGACTGTTTCTTTGGCTTCTCATTCATCCTAAGTTGCCTTCCGCCTCTAGATTGAGATAAAATGCAACAATTTGGAGCATGGACTGAGGTTTTCTGAGAGATCGACAGGGAGCTAGAAGAAACAACAGGTGATCAACTAGAAATAGGAGGTAAAGAAAGCCCCTGCCCTTGCCCCTCCAAAAGATTGTTCTGAGCTACAGTTTCTCCCTGAAGACTTTCCAGAAAAAATCCCAATGTGACCAGTGAACATGCCAGATTGATAACTTGCTGTGATCAAGCTGGGACAACCCAGCTACCTTGAACTTAGGTGAGTCCTCCTGGGGCCTTAAGAAGCTGGCCAAATGCCTGGAGAAAGGAACAATGGTGCAAATTCTCTCATCCTGGAAGTCCTGAGAATCCCTGAGCCTCAAAACATAAATTGTTCTAGTGTGTCTTGAACGTATTAAAGGTATTTCCACCTAGATGGTATCTTCCTGAGCTTCTGGCTTTTGGTGGTGGTTTGTTTTTGTTTTTACTAGGCAGCCTGTTTTTCCATTAGGCGGAAACCTCTCCTTTTAAAGTAATTATCTCTAATGATTCATATAATCAATATGCAAACATTTTGTATTCATCAAGATTGGCCTTTACCTTGTGAGCTGACTGAGAAGCCAGAAGCCAGTCTATTTCTCATACAATATCAAACACTTTAATGAGGTACAATACGTGCTTTTAGGCTAAACACAATTTAACTCCGCCTTGTGGAAAGATGGGAGATGTAGACAGCCCTATGAAATGTCACGGTCTGGCAGCATCTTCAGATGGCAGCAGATGGGTTTTCCTTTGTTGCCCACTAATAGTGTATTTATACACTCAGAGATGGGAGTTCTTTTCCTAAAAAAAAAACAAAAAACAAAAACAAAACAAAAAAAATGAGGCGACAGGATACTTGAGACCAGACCTTGCACCTCTTGATTTGGGTGAGATTCCTTTGCGTTGCTTTTCTTGCAAAAATTCTAGAAGAGTCTGCAGACATTTTAACAGGATGTGGCACCCCTGGGAACCCACTTTCCCAGAACCATACTTAGAAAACTTAAGTGTAGCAAAGGCTGGGAAGGGTCACGGTCCACCAACTGGGCCTTGTCACTCCGCAGGCCTCGAGCTGTGTGGGAGCGGGAGAAGACCAGCTGCATTCGGTAGGAAATCCCGATTTAGAAGTTTTAAAAAGGAAAGAGGGGAGAAAAATAGATTCTTGAGGATTCCTGACCTGATTTGAAGATGAAAGGAGGACCAGGGAAATAATTTAATAGTCAGAAATCTGGTAGCCTGGCCCTATTCTCACAGCCAAAATTGGCTCTTTAATTTTTTTTTAAGTTTTTATTTATTTATTTACTTATTTAGCCGAGTAAAGGGATTGTGTGAGAGAAATGAGGGTTTTACATTTTAGGGGGTAGTATTTTTATTTTTTAGGTAATTTTAGTTTCAGAAGAGTTGCAAAAATAGTGGAGTTGCTATGTATACTTTACTCATCCCGCCCTATGTTAACATCTTATGTAACCATAGAATGTTTATGTAAACTAAGAAATCAAACTTGGTATAATATATGAAACTACAGACTCTAGTAGGATTTCACCAGTTTTTCCATTACTATTCTTTTTCTATTCCAGGATCCCACATTGCTTTTAGTTGTTATGTCTCATTAGTCTCCCCCAACCCCCACCTATGATAGTTCCTCATTCTGTCCTTGTCTTTCATGACCTTGATGCTCTGAAAAGAGCACAGTTAATTTAGAGAATGTTCCTCAGTTCAGGTTTATCTGATGTTTCCTCATGATGAGATTAAGATTATGTAGTTTGAGGATGGATAGATCAGAAGGTTGAGCTTCTCAGTGCATTGTATCAGGAATACATAATTTTGGTGTGTGTTAACTGGTGATTTTAACCTTGGTCACTTGGCTGAGGTGGTATTTGTCAAGATTCTCCACCATAAACTTTCCTCTTGTCATTATTAAACATTTGAAGAGAGCTACTTTGAATCTATGCCAGTATCCTGCTTCTGGTTAAACTCTTGTCCCCCTGACCCCATGATCCTTCATTGGATCTTGCTTTCAGCATTGATTACTGTGATGGTCTAATGGTGATTTGCTACTTCCTTCATGCCTTCTGCATTTGTTGACTGGAATTCTGTGAAGAAGACGTGTCAATTCTCCATTTATTTATTTATTTATTTATTTATTTATTTATTTATTTTATAGCAGTATGGAATCACAGATACTTATGTCATTCTTTGGGTGCTAATCCAATCCCTTCATTTAGTTTGTGGTTCAAATGGTTCCAACTTTGGCCTTTGGGAGATTTTTTCTGGTGGCTCTTGTGCCCCTTTGATAGGCTCCTCTCTTTGAATTTGTTTTTTAGTTGTTCCTTACTTTCTGGCACCAACCACAAGAAACTCCCAAATTCATCTTACTTTATTTTTTGCCCCAATCCTAGAATCAACCAGCTCTCCAGGGATTCTTGGTTCCTTTTATTAAAGAATGGCGTTAGAAACCAAGATCTGGGCATTGGATGTGCTCATTTTTTCCTGGAGTGTTGTTGCTTCTAGCTTGTCTCAGTAGACAGAATTAGGTAATATATGTGTGTTATACTACCTCATGCATATACACACCTCTGTTGTTATTTGTATCTATTTATATCTCTGTGTGTGAGTGTATCTTAAAGATACAAGTGAATATTGAGACCTCTGATTCCAATCCAGTATCTGAGGGTTTATTCTAGCCTTCCTACTTTCCTCATTTGTAACTTATTTTTCCAATAGTGAGAGATTGGCTTTAACTATTTATATTTGCTTATTTTTTCCTCCCTAGTATACAGATAGTTTTAGAATTTCTAATCCTTGCCCCTGTGAGAAACAGATTTACCAACTAGAATCCAGTGTGTGTGTGTGTGTGTGTGTGTGTGTGTGTGTGCAATTATTTTTTACATTAGCTTCACAGTAGCCAAAAATACTTTTCCAAAGTATTTGGGTAGGCAATATTTTAGGTAGGGTCATATTATAGTGTATGTTAACTTTTAAGAAGCTGCCAAATGATTTTCCAAAGGGACTGTACCATTTTGCATTTCCACCTGCAGTATGACATTTCCAACTATTCTGTACCTTTATCAGTATTTGATATTGCAGATTTTTTAGGCAAACTACTAAGCCTATTTTTCTCAGTTTCCTCATCTGTGAAATGGAGATGATATTGGTACCTCCCTCATTCAGTTGTATGAGAGTTAAGTGAATCGATATGTATAAAGCACTCAGAATGGGGTTGTCAGATAAAATCCAGGACTTCCAGTTAAATTTGAATTTCAAATGAATATTTTTTTAGTATAACTCATTCCACATAATATTTGAGATATGCCAGAAGATGGTTTATCCAGAATTTGGATTTAGCCTGTAAAATAGTGTGCCCAGTTACATGTGAATTTCAGGTAAATAAGTGCTTTTTAGTATAAATATGTCCCAAATATTACATGGAACAAATTTATACCACAAAACTGATGTTTTGGGGGCCCTACTTAGAAGCTACTTAATTCTCAGGCCTCGGCATATGTACAAAAGGATTGGAGTTCTTCACCAAAGAAATTTTCAAATATCCATGAGGAAGATGTAGAAGAGACTCAAAGGTTCTTGGATGAGCTTGGACTACGAGTATCTCCTGGTAGGGAATTTGTTTTAAATAACATTTGCATTGAAGTTATATATGCAGACAAAAATGTGAACGAAGCACAAGTCCATGGCTGAATCCATTTCCACCCAGTCAGCAAACCCAAGGACTCAGCATCAGATCAAGAAACAGTTGGGGCACCTGGGTGGCGCAGTCGGTTAAGCGTCCGACTTCAGCCAGGTCACGATCTCGCGGTCCGTGAGTTCGAGCCCCGAGTCAGGCTCTGGGCTGATGGCTCGGAGCCTGGAGCCTGTTTCCGATTCTGTGTCTCCCTCTCTCTCTGCCCCTTCCCCGTTCATGCTCTGTCTCTCTCTGTCCCAAAAATAAATAAATAAAAATAAAAAATAAATAAAAAAAAAGAAACAGTATATTACTAGCCCACTATCCTGACTTGTAACGAAGTAGACTAATTTGGAGCTGGCTGGATTTTCAGCAGATTTAAGATCCTGATACTTACCCCCTCACAGATTACTAGGGAATTTCCTGAGAAATTTCCTGAGTGAATTCCTAGGGGCTTTCTACTTAAAAGTAGGCCATTATCCTTTTGAATTAAATTGGCAAATGGAGACAAGTCTGAGCCAAAGAGAGGGATCTTCTAAATAAGGGGTCTTCTGGAATGCTGGCAGGTGCTTAATTGATTGGAAGAACCTGTAATTATATTTCCTCTTAAGTCTTTTTCAAAGACCAGGTAATAACAGAAAATGCTTCCATAGCATTAACCATGTGTCAGATGTTTAAAGCCCTTTACATATATTAACTCAGAAAATCCCTACAACAGTCGACTGAGGGAGGTATTGCTATCATCCCCATTTTTCAGATGAGGAAATCACATCACAGAAAGATAAAGTAACCTGCTGAAGACCTCACAGCCAGCAAGGGACAGGACTGGGATCTGAACCCAAGCAATTTGGCTATGGATGCTATGCTTTTAACAACCACACTGTGCAGCCTTACAGATTTGGTGGGATTCCCGGCCAAAGCTCTGTCCTCTAAGTGTAGTTCTTAATCACTTTCCTTTCCTGGGGTCCATTTTATGTCATCTTTAATAGTTGGTTGAACAAGTGAGTTTTGTCTTTTCTTGAATTGCTACTTGGCCTCACCTTGGCATCTTGGTGGTTGCAGGTGTCTTGAGGTGCAAAGTGATGAGTGTAACAAATTGTCAGTAAACCCAAGAACAGCAGTCCACACAGTATCAGGAGATAAAGAGAGAGAGAGAGAGGTGCTGGGGTAATGATCTGAGCCCGAGGTCTCCAAACTTACTGGAGAGGGGACTGTAGCTAATGGAGCACTGATTTCTCATTGCAGGTGATAAATCTTCCTAATGGCATTTCAAACACATAGTTCTAAATTTAAATATTTTAATATTAATTTATTCTAATGCCACCTCAAGTGGATAATGAACAACACTATCAGCTGAATTAAAAAGAGAAAAGAAAAATCAAAGACAAAACCTTGCAAATTCTCCAAACCAGGGGAGAGTAAAAAACATTTCATCAAAACTCCTTTCTTAAAAAACCAACAACAACAATAAAAAAAAAACCCAAAAAACAACTCATTTCTTTTTTTGTTGGGTAGTAATGATACTCAAAACTATAGTAAGTATAAATGTTACATTTTTAACATTTTGAGGAAGGAAAGGCATACCTGGCTATTTCTCTGGGAATTTGAGTTTTGGCCATCTGAAGAGCATGGTACCTATTGCCAGCATTTTCTGTGCTACTGGTAATTTCTCTGTACTTTATGCAGATTATTTTACTTAATACTTTTTTCAAAATTTGTTTTTAACATTTGTTCATTTTTGAGAGACAGAGAGAGAGACAGAGCATCTCTCTGAGTGGAGGAGGGGTAGAAAGTGAGGGAGACAGAATCTGAAGCAGGCTCCAGGCTCTGAGCTGTCAGCACAGAGTTCAACACGGGGCTCGGACTCACAGACCTCGAGATCAAGACCTGAGCTGAAGTCAGATGCTTAACCCACTGAGCCACCCAGGCACCCCTCATTTAATCTTCTAACAATCACATGAATAGGTGCTCTTTTTATAAATGAGAAAACTGAGGTCTCAAGACTTAATGCACAACTTAACTAAATACAGGGACTAGGGTATGTCTGATTTCTGGAACCTGAGCTCTTAACCACGGTCTTCCATGATGGGAGCTTATTTGCATCATCAGGAAAATTAAGCAACCACAGATTTTTCCCCAAAGAGCAACAGTGAAAAGTGGAGCATTTGGTGTAACCCAGTGGTCTGGAATTGTGGAAACGTTAGGGTCCCAGAACAATGACCTGTGAGTGAGTTGGGGAAGGTCAGTCAAATGCTGGAGTAGAGCTCCAGAGAGCGAGGGCACTTAGTGGCTGGAAGGAATAAATGAGAGAGCACATTGAAGTCACAGCAGAAACTGAGCTAATCCTCTTTCAAGCTGCAACACAGCCAAATTCCCCCAGCTGATACCCAGAATGAGTGGTAAGTAATTCCTCAAGGCCTAGGGATGCCATAAGAAATTCAGCACAGCTACTTTATTCAGTGTTGTGAGCTACATAGCCAGGAGAAGGACCACATTTTTCAGTTCCCACTAGAATGTTTGACCTCTGATGTCAGCTATCAGCTCCAAATATACCTTTCATTATGCTCTGTGATAAACAATGAGATTACTTTAAGTATTTTTCCTTTAAAGTGAGCAATAAAATAAGAATTATATTTTTATTATATATGTGTGTATATATATACATATTTGCACACACACACAATAACATTTTTTTTAATAAGTGAGCTTAAAATGTTGTTTTTTAAAATTTTTTTTAACATTTATTTATTTTTGGGAGACAGAGAGAGCATGAATGGGGGAGGACCAGAGAGGGAGACACAGAATCCGAAGCAGGCTCCAGGCTCTGAGCCTTTAGCACAGAGCCCAACGCGGGGCTTGAACCCACAAACTGTGAGATCATGACCTGAGCTGAAGTCAGATGCTTAACCAACTGAGCCACCAAGGCTCCCCAAAATGTTAAGTTTTCAAAATAGAGAGCACTAGAGAGACCCCAGGGAACCCTACAGAGTTTCCTTCTATCTTGGTGTTTTTTCATAGTTAATAATTCTTTATATTTAACTCCCTCCTTTAACCCACTGTCTGAAATCTATCTTCTGATGAGACCAAAGCTGCCACATTTTCCATAGACCACCTACCTTCTCAAATCAAATTATGCTATTGTGGTGGGAAATCAGGGCACTAAGACTAAACTTTTTTTTTTTTTTTTTTTTTTTAGTCTTCCCACCCAGCCCAGAGCGCCCAATACAGGGCTCTAACTCCCAAGACCAAGACTTGAGCTGAGATCAAGAGTTGTATGCTTAACTGACTGTACCACCCAGGCACTCCACACTTTTTGTATTTTTTAAAAACTTTTTGTATTTTTAAAAATGTATTTATTTTTCATTGGATTGATACACATTACCTTTGTTTCAGGTGTACAATATAGTGATTCAACAACTCTGTATGTTATGCGTGCTATAGATGTGACTACCATCTGTCACTATATAATGCTTAAAAATTTATGTTTTTAAATTTATTTTGCTTTTTTAGTTTTGGCTTTGAGGGTGGCTTTAGGAGCAAAATTTCTCCAATCTCATCAATTCAGGTTGTATAATATGATTATTTCTCATCAAGGATATAAACAGGATGTTTCTAAAATATTAGAAGACAACACCCTAGCTTAAAACTTCTTTGCCTCCCCATCTCCTACTGGATAAAGGGGAAACTCCTTAGGAATACGTACAATGCTCTCTGTAATCTAGCCCTTGCTTTCCTTTCTGTTTTATTTCCTGCTGTTACACCTGTGCACTTCACAGTCTAGAAAAATTAAAGTCCTGTAGTCCCCACCCCCATGCTTCTTCTGCCTCCATGCCTTTGCCTATGGTGTAAACTTTGCATGTAATGCCCTTCCCTCCCTCTTGACCGCATCCCACCCAAGGGTGTGCTGGGAAATGTTTAACAACCATCTCTCCAAGAGGAAAAACTTGGTTTGTAGGATTTTCTGATTTCTGTGGTGTGAATACTCAAGCCATTGCTGATTTCACATTACCAGTATGGTCAATGTATGCAGAATTTGGGGAGAAATGCAGTAATTGGCTTTTGCAAGCCAATATAAGTGGCTTCGGCCCATCCTTGACTCCACCTATCAGCTCAGATAGCATCTCCTCCAAGAGATCTCCTCCTCCTTCCCTGATTAAAGCCTACTGCCTGCTTTCATGAAATCCTGTGCATCTCTCTATCATTGCACTTCAGTAAACTGACTTCCTGTTTCTACATCTGTTTCTTCCTCAGTCTTGGCACCATAAAGAAAGGATCACATTTTTTGCCTCTGTGTTTTTGGCACCCCTAGCACAATGCCTGGCATGTAGTTATCACATGATACATATTTATTGAATAAATAAGTATAGCTCCCCCTGCCAAAATGATCTCATTTTTTCTCCTTTAGACTATATTGTCTAGTATTCTTAGTAATAAGCCTTATCAAAATAAACTATTGGACCAGTTTATCTGGACTTGTTAGACAGGAGCTGTGAAGGTTAGGCTGTGTGAGAGTTGGGTCAGGATGGGAAATGGCTGGAGAATTGGTTTCTCCAACTGGTTCTTTGTGGCACAGAACCCCCAGATTTCGGTGTAGGGCAACACCAATAATTACACTGCCTTCTAACCTCATACACTTTCTTTTTCTAATACCATGTCATTATGGAGGCAGGCAGGGACCTTGCAGTTGACTTAGCACTTTCTTTCTAAACCACAGATTTGCAAGGCTTAAAACTTTCCCATTGGTTTGCTGGTTCTCTGTACTTGACCTAAGCCCTTCCAGCAACTGCCAGTTGTATTCACATGGAAAACACGAGTTACTAATGCAAGTTGGCATTAGAAAGATATTATGTGAGGAAAACTCAGATTCAAAAAAGCTAGTAGTTACTTTGCATCTTGTCAATATATATGATAGAATTGTAGGCTTTTAGGGTTGAGACTGACTTACCAGTGAGGCCATCTAGCCCAGAAACCAGTTCCCTAGTCTGCAGAAATATGCCCAGTGGGCACCGTCCACTCTCCTTACCTTGGCATCCAAGGCCCTCCACGCTCTTGTCTCAACCTTTTAATCGCTAAAATAACTTTATCACAGTGTGGCCACCCTCAGGGTACAAAAAGAATACAATTGGCTCATTGTAGCAATTGTAGCAAAATGGGATTCAATTGGCTAACTGTCTTATCACTTAGGGTCTGCACCTTTTCTGCTTCCTAATTCACCTTCTGTTTTCTACCCCAAGTTCAAAGTCATAACTCTTGTATTACTTTTCTCTCTGCAGTGAAAGAAAGTGAAGTCCTCATTACACAAGGCCTAAGTCTACCCCTCAGATATAGGTTAAAACTGCTCACCAGGCAGCACCCAGATGTCTAATAGGTGGATCATCTGGATGTTCCAAGGAGTGTATATGAATCAGCCTTTGCTTAACACAGAACTCAGGGTCCAACTTGGAGAGAAGCCCTCCAGCCTAACCTTTGCCAAGCATCAGTATCACCTGGGATGCTTAAAAAAAAATACAGCTCAGGGGCACCTGGGTGGCTCAGTCGGTTAAGCGTGCAACTCCTGACTTCAGCTCAGGTCATAATCTCACAGTTCATGAGTTCAAGCCCTGTGTTGGGCTCTGTGCTGACAGCCTGGAGCCTGCTTGGGATTCTCTGTGCCCCTCTCACTCTGTCTCTCCCCTGCTCGTGCTCTCTCTCTCTGTCTCTCTCTCAAAATAAATTAATTAAAACTTAAAAAAAAATACAATTCACTGCTCCACCCCCTTGCTGTGAGACCCAGGCACCGGTGACCGGGAAGTGTCACCTGCAGCTGGAGGTAGCAAGTTCTGCCAAGGGATTCTGGACTGGTTCCTTCCTTCTGCTCTCTTGTCTCTTCCAGCCAAGCCTCCTTCTGGCACTATATCATCAAGATCCTTTCTGATTCCTTCTTGGTCCATGTTAGACTGTTGTCCCCTCTCTTATTAGTCCTCATCTCTGGAGGATTATTCTGAGGCTTCCAATTTCCCATTTTTCATGCCTCAGGAAACCAGACCTTTCTTCCAGGTTCCCATCTCTCCCCTTCTTAGCTGTCATCAGCCCCAACATCAGTTAAAAGTACATATGGGTAAAAGCTCAGTTTGCCTCACAGCTGGAATAGATAATTGCTCTGATTAAGTCAAAACACTCAAGGAACATTCCTTGAATGCACAGGGCACACCAGTTCCTGTGCTAGCCCTCGGCTTCTACAGATGAATGTTTGGTTCCTGTTTTCAAGAAACTTAACATTGAGAAGGAAAGCAGATAGCCAGGCACCAGAGTGCTTAGAAATGGCATTGCTGATTTTTTTTAAAAGAATATCTCCATTGAGAATTGAGGAAGACAATCCAATCTGATCTTGTAGAAGCTTTCCATAAGACATTCAAACCATACTTAACTCTGCTTCAGAAACCTCTGACCTCAATCGAACTGGCAGAGGGCAAGGACAATTATTGTAAATGACTTAGGGTGATTTTAATTTTTTTAAGTTTATTTATTTATTTTAAGAGAGGAAGAGCAAGGGAGGGGCAGAGAGAGAGGAGGGAGAGAATCCCAGTCTCCGTGCTGTCAGTGTGGAGCCCAATAAGGGGCTCAATCCCATGAAACATGAGATCATGACCTAAGCTGAAATCAAGAGTTGGTCACTTAGCCGACCCACCCAGACGCCCCCTCTCTGGATATTTTTTAAAAAGTAATATAAGCAAACCACAGACTGGGAGAAGATATTTACAATATACATATCTGATATAGGAGTCATATCTCATGTATAAAAAACACTTCTACAATTCAATAGGAAAATGAAAATAAAAAATGAGCAACTGACTTGAATGGGCTTTTTAAAAAGGGGATTTCTAAATGTGCAGTAAGCATATGAAAAGGCGCTGCACGTCGTCACTCATCAAGGATATGTTGCGTAAAATCATGATGAAATACCACTTCTTGCTCACCATAATGTCTAAAATTAGACCGACAGTACAGTGCTGGCAAGTATATGAAGCAACTGGAACTCTTGCACGTTGCCCATGAGATCCTAAACTGGTGCAGCCCTGTGGAAAACTCCGGAGTAAAATCCACTACAGCTACATCTGCAGCAGCTCTGTGACCCATATACCCTCCTAGGTATATAACTTGTGTCACTTACGGATTGATTTATTGTCTCTCAGCAACAAGTTCACCCTTTTTGACTGCTCTGTGGAAATGGACCTGGGCCCTTTAAATAGCTCTTCCTTTGCCAGCTGGTACCGAAGCTTGATCAGTAAAGGCTGTTGGTGAGAGATCACTGGAGGAGGAGTTGTGCTCCCTGGGCCCAGCGGGCTGCTCCTCGGTCTCCCTGCACAGTGCTCCTCCGGCCGGCCAGCTCCTGCAGCACAAGCAGCTTCCCTGCAGGGCACATGCTCTCTCTGGAGTCCACCTCCTGAAGCACAGGTGGCTCCCCAGTTCTAAGCCCCTGCCATGCATAGCAGCCAGCAGTATCCAGTGGCCTGCGGCTTCCATGGGCAACCAGTTGAGTCAGTTTGTAGTAGAGTGCCTCAGGGATAACACTGCCCTGGCAATGGCTTTCCTTGGTGTCCCAGATTGGAAATAGGGATTTCCAGCAACTTCCAGAGGGTAGATTTCTGGAAGGTTGTACCAGTGCAAGAATACAATGACCTCTCTGCTGTTCACTGAGCCACAGCCATGCGGTCCAACAAGGTCTGTATCTCCGACCGTGCCGTAAGGGCAAGGGTTCTTCCTCGAGTACTTTATCTCAGCTCTGGGGTTGGTAACTTCTCCTCATATCTGCTTTTTCTGTAATCTTTATAGTCTTTACTTCTTTTTTTTTTTAACGTTTATTTATTTTTGAGACAGAGAGAGACAGAACATGAACGGGGGAGGGGCAGAGAGAGAGAGGGAGACACAGAATCCAAAGCAGGCTCCAGGCTCTGAGCCATCAGCCCCGAGCCCGATGCGGGGCTCAAACTCACGGACCTCGAGATCGTGACCTGAGCTGAAGTCTGACGCTTAACCGACTGAGCCACCCAGGAGCCCCTATAGTCTTTACTTCTTACTGGCCAATCTCTTGTTATTCCTGTTATAATTAAGATATTCTTCATATTAAGCCTTTTCAAAGTATGTGGCTTTGTTCTTCTGATCAGACTGACACAGGATCCAAGAAAAAATATATATCCACCAAAAGATATGTGCAAGAATGTTCACAGAAGTTTTATTCATAATAGCCCAAGACTGGAAACCACCTAAATGTCCATCAATGGCAGAGTGGATAAATGGCGGTGGGAGCTGTGGATGGATCTCACAGACCGTTTTGATGGAGGAAACAAGATGCCAAAGAGTATATACTGTAAAATCTCGTATATACAAAGTTCAAGAGGAGACAAAACCAGTCAATGGTGACAGAAGTCAGTATAGTAGTTACTTCTCAGGGCAGAGGTGGATATTGACTAGGAAAGGGCACAAGGATTTGGGGGGATATTTGAAATACCTATGTTGTGATCAAAAGGTAGTTACATAGCTGTATATTTATGTAAACATTATCAATTTGTGCACTATACTATATGTCTATTATACCTTAATTTTTAAAAGCTAATGAAACTAAAAAGGGAATGTAAATATAAGGTCATAAAAAAGGGCTGTCTAGACAAGGTCTCCCTTAGCTAATTCCCTTGGCCCCATCCATCTCAATGATGCTCAGCAACATGAACGTGAGGCTGATGACTGCAAATATTGTCCCAAAGCCTGCAGTGTTCAGTGGGCGAGGCTGAGGGACGGGATGGGACACCAAATGATTTCTGTTGTATATGCTACCAGTTAGTGGTAAAAATGGGAACACCTGAGCTTTCTGTTCCCAACCAGTACACTTCCTGCCCATCATGTGGCCTTTCAGGGGGTTTCTTTCTAAAGATGTTTGAGATGAGTAATGTGTTTTTCAGAATATGGCAGAGAGCTTCATACAAGGAAAGCCAACAGAATAATTTTGAAATAAAATTCTGTCACAGTTGGTTGGCACTGACACAACTTTTTTTTATGTAATGTCTCCTTGACTGCAGTGATAAAGACTGCAGAGGAGTTGGAGAAAGGGAGAACTTGGTGCCAATTCGGTGGCTGTATGAAATCATTTCACTTCAAAACACAGAGCAGAAATAGGAGAAATGAAAATAGATGATCGGCACCTCCCCGCCTTCCCACTCTACTTGGGCAAGAATCAAAGGAGGAAAAGCTCAGCAGTAAAAGCCGTCTCCAAGGACTGGTGTCAGGGTGAGCAACTCCCGCAAAGACCTATACATAATTCTCCCCTCCAGAATCCTGGCGATGCTTCCTGAGCCTGTGAGAAAACCGGCTGGCTTTGCATGCACACAGAGGCAAAGCCAAGATTTTGTGAGCCTGGGGTAAGATTCTCAGCCCTGGACATCACTGCAAGGGAGCTCCTGTGCATGCGATTGCTCCTGTGCATGCGATTATAAACTGCAAATGTGACTGGGACCAAAGGAGTTAGCTCAGGAGCTGGTGTAGAGTCTACCCATCTTTCGATTTGGGGAAAGGGGAGATGAAAAGTCATTTCTCCTTTCTCTGGATTCATGCAATCCGTTAACTGTAATTGTCTCTCCCTGCTTGCTCCAGTTGTTGATGTATTGCCTCTCGGTTCCAAGCGCACCCACCCTTTTTTGTCTTGCTTTGTCCTCCTGAAGCCGAACTCTGCGCCTTGCATTTCTCCTTAATGGCCGCCTGCCTGGTACACTCTACCAATAGAGGGCGCCGTGAAGCGGGAGGTAGAAGAAGGTGCGCTCCGTTCTGTTTCCCCAACAGTTGCTAGCAAATCCGGGTGCAGAGGATCCCAGCAGTTTTCCCTGCAGTGGTGGCAGCTCTCAGTGTCCTGGGGTGAGCACCTCCAACACCGTTTCTTTGCTGTTTCGGCAACCTCTCCCCCTTTTCAAGGTCTGCGTCTCCACCTTGCAGGATCCTCCTCTGAATTTCTAAGTTCTTTCCTCCTTTACTTTTCCTTCAGCCTCATGGATGGTAGCTGCCTTCTAAGTTTCTGCATCTACACCTTACAGTTAGTTCTCTTTTATCCCTTTTGGTAGTTAATCATCTTTTGCCTAGTTCACAGTTCTTTACACTCAGATTACTAATGAGGTTTGTCTCTTGACTGGTCACTGACAGATCCAACGCTTGACCCATCTGATTGTGCAGTGGCCGTCTGTGTATGTGTCGCAGTGTCTCTTGTGGGGCCTCTGTGCATTTGGCTCCTAGGGGGCATCCTTCCGGCTGGGGTATGTTAGATTGGATGTTTGTCAGGGAATTAATTTCCAGATCCTAGACTTCCACATGTACTCTTTCCTAATAAGATTGGCCTGAGAACCTGCCTGCAGGGAAGATCCCATGGGAAAGGTTCGTCTTTCTCAGCTCACCTTCTACTTTCAAAAAGGAAGCTGTACTTCTCATTTCTCCAGATGTTATGGTGCACTGTCTAAAGCTGTAATATATTGGTTGTTTTGACTAATTTTGTTCCTTAATTTTAGTAATAACTCAATCCAAAAGAAAATTTTCACATTTTAAGGACTTAAGATTACAGGAAATTAAAAGATGATGTTGATTTATATTGTTATGTAAGATATGTTAAGGTGGTTAATAAGAGATTTCCAAGCATGAACTACATTACAATCTGGTAAAATTGGGGAAGTGGAGTGGAATATGAATTCAAAGAAGAAAAGGAACACTAAATGTTCTAACTAAAAGATCATTCATGTGTTTTAAGTAAAAGATCATTCATGTGTTTTAAAATTTTGGATGATGATAAATCTAAAACTGCTAAGGTATCTGTAGTCCTCCAGGTACATATAAAATATACAGTAACACTTTTGTTTTAAATTGTCAATATTGACTGCATGCCAGAAGTACTTTTGCAACTGTTTAAATACCGGGAAAGAAACTTCAGATTTCATCTTTAAGAAGTTCAAGAGGATAAGTAATTTTCTCAATTGTTTTAGGAGATATGCGAATAAAGGAAGTCGCCTTGCTTAAAATAAAACATGAATGAGTGAAGACTGGTTGGGTGACTGGATGAATAAATGAATGAATAAGCGAATCAGCAACTACAAGCCAGAAATCCTCTTTCTAGGCCAAATATTTCCCTGCTGGGGAAATGTGCCTATGAAAAATGGCAACAATACATCATGCACTTGATATTGGGGCCCTGATCAGGAGCCAAGTCAGTCCAAGTGTCTCCTCTGTCTTTATTTGAGAATAACTTGTGGCTGAATGAATGGCTTATAATAGTGCATTTTCTTAAAGCCGTGTGTCTTGTCTTTATTTTGTCATCTGTAAAATGGATTTAGAAATTTCAATTCGGGGACAGCTGAACTGTTGATTTTACCTTTTGGGGAGACACCATGGAGTAGTAGAACAATGCTATCCTAGAGACAGAAGACCTGGGCTGATGTATTGGTTTTGCTAGTAACTGGTTGCATGATGCTTATATCTTCATATCTCTGCCCTTTGATCTCAGTCTATAAAAAGCGGATGGTTGGGGTGCGTGGGTGGCTCTTGGTTAAGTGTCTGACTCTTGATTTCCTCTCAGGTCATGATCTCACGGTTCATGGATTCGAGCCCCACGTCAAGCTCTGTGCTGACAATGTGGAGCTTGCTTGGGATTCTCTCTCTCCCTCTCTCTCTCTCTCTGCCCCTTGTGCATGTGCTCACTCACTCTCTCTCTCAAAATAAGTAAATAAACTTAAAAAACCAGTGGATGATGATAACTGTATGTGAGCCTTAGCTGGGATTGTGCATGTAAATGTGCTTTGCACATGGCAGCTGCTCAGAAAATGTTAGTCAAAGCTAGAGCTGAAGTACTAGATGGTATGAAATTTGGGTATATCCACCTTCCCCTGCCCTGAGGGCTTCCAGTTACTCTACCATAAACTAGTTAGCCATCTCAGGCTGCACAGTGTTCCAGGTCTTGGTCACATAAAGGACCTTCCATCCTAATGCAACTATGTGGAACATTTGATCGTTGCATGTGGACAACGCTTACTTCACTCCCACAACAAAATGTGGTCAGTGTAAGCTTCATGCTGCAAACAACACATGCTTCTGTCATTGCCTTGGGAGAGACCCATTTGCAACCACTTCATCTTTAGAATCTATGAAGAGGTCATTGTCAAGTACTTATTTAGGGTCGATAAAACCATTACGTATTATAGAAAATACAAAACATGGACAACATAGCTTCATGCCAGAGTGGTTACTGAATCTGCTCTCTTATAAGTGTTCAGTACTGGCTGATGTTCACACCAGCGGAATTACACACACACACACACACACACACACACACACACACACAAAGTGATTTCTTTACACCAGTTGATTGCAGATTTCTGTCATTACACTGGTCATAGTTGATGTGGCATCTTAGAAACAAGAGAGATCAACTGAGAAAGTAAGTGCTTGTGCCAAGAGCGTAGTAATAAAATTATAAGGTTTTGCCCATTACTGGCATATCTGTGAATGAAACAAAGTGACTCTGGCTGCAGCTGAATTAGGTTAAGCAGTATTAACAGTGCTTCCATGCTCCGGCCACCAGTCTTTAAAATCAGGATTGCTCGCCGAGCTCTTCGTGCAGTTATGCTAATAAGAGGGATGGTTTTAAAAGGAGGTTTTTGATGCTCTCTAGGGAGTATACCCTCAAGCCATATTTCTATAAAGATTAAAAATCTCATTCCAGACCTCAATTAAACTAAGGGAAATAACGATTGCAGAGAGGCACAGAGGAAAATCAAGTTCCTACAATGTGCTAGATGCTGGCTAAGTGCTTTCCCAAGTGACGTCTCATTACTCTTTGCATCATGAGCATGAGAAAGGTATTGTCCTTTCCATTTCACAGGTGAAAACACCGGCCGTCAGGGAGGTTAAATTTGGGACCACGCCTTGAGTCCTTGTCTGTCTGAAACGAGATCCACATTCTTCCCCTTTCACATCATTGATGCTAACGCTGGCTCAAAAAAAGTAGATGCTCAGAAAATGGGGACTGTGAAGGTGATATAAACATTTATATGCCAACAGACACAGAGCGGTGGTTCTCAATCTTGGCTGCATGCTGGAATCACCACTGTTCCAGGGTTCGTGCTCCTGGCTTGTAAGAAATCTGTTAGAGGGGTGCCTGGGTGGCTCAGTCTGTTAAGAGTCCAACTTCCGCTCAGGTCATGATCTCACTGTTTGTGAGTTCAAGCCCCAAGTTGGGCTCTATGCTGATAGCCTGGAAACTGCCTCAGATTCTGTGTCTCCCCCCGCTTTCTGTCTCCCCCATTTGTGCTCTTTGTCTCTCTCTGTCTCTCTCTCTCAAAAATAAATAAACAAAAAATTAAAAATAAAAAGTAAATCTGTTAGATCAGGGGTTCTCAATCTTCACAATCACCTGGGGATTTGTTTAAAACACATTACTGGGCCCTGTCTCCAGCGTTTCTGATTCTTTAAGTCTGGAGTTGGCCTGAGAATATGCGTTTCTAGCAAATGCTACTGTTGGGGGCTGGTTGCTACTGGTGGGGGCCCTCACTTTATGAACTACTGCCTTTGGGCATTGCTTCTCCAAGTCAGACTTCCTTATGGACCCGAATGCAGACGTGGGGGCCCAGGCCCAGCCATACAGGATTAGTCTCAGGTGATGGGCATGAGGGTCTGTATGTAGAACAAGGGTTCTAGGTGATTCTTCAGTTCACCGGAGTGTGAGAACTGTCATCCAATGAATTTTTTTTGTTCTTTTTATTTTATTTTTTTTAATTTACATCCAAGTTAGTTAGCATATGGTGCAACAATGTTTTCAGGGGTAGATTCCTTAATGCCCCTTACCCATTTAGCCCATCCCCTCTCCCACAACCCCTCCAGTAACCCTCTGTTTGTTCTCCATATTTGTCTCTTATGTTTTTCCCCCTCCCTGTTTTTATATTATTTTTGCTTCCCTTCCCTGTGTTCATCTGTTCTGTGTCTTAAAGTCCTCATATGAGTGAAGTCATATGATATTTGTCTTTCTCTAATTTCACTTAGC
This sequence comes from Panthera uncia, assembly GCF_023721935.1. Lineage (NCBI taxonomy): Eukaryota > Metazoa > Chordata > Mammalia > Carnivora > Felidae > Panthera > Panthera uncia. The sequence goes on along the minus strand of NC_064816.1, from coordinate 110,247,238 downwards.
ATAATACCCTCTAGTTCCATCCATGTAGTTGCAAATGGCAAGATTTCATTCTTTTTGATTGCCGAGTAATACTCCATTGTATATATTTACCACATCTTCTTTATCCATTCATCTATCGATGGACATTTGGGCTCTTTCCATCCTTTGGCTATTGTCGATAGTGCTGCTATAAACATTAGGGTGCATGTGTCCCTTTGAAACAGCATCCCTGTATCCCTTGGATAAAAACCTAGTAGTGCAATTGCTGGGTTATAGGTAGCTCTATTTTTAATTTTTTGAGGAACCTCCATACTGTCTTCCAGAGTGGCTACACCAGCTTGCATTCCCACCAGCAGTGCAAAAGAGATACTCTTTCTCCACATCCTCACCAACATCTGTTGTTGCCTGAGTTGTTAATGTTAGCCATTCTGACAGGTATAAGGTGGTATCTCATTGTGGTTTTGATTTGTATTTCCCTGATGATGAGTGATGTTGAGCATTATTTCATGTTTCTGTTAGCAATCTGGATGTCTTCTTTGGAGAAGTGTCTATTCATGTCTTTTGCCCATATCTTCATTGGATTAGTTTTTGAGTTTGAGTTTGATAAGTTCTTTGTAGATTTTAGATACTAACCCTTTATCTGATATGTCATTTGCAAATATCTTCTCCCATTCAGTCAGTTGCCTTTTACTTTGGCTGATTGTTTCCTTCACTGTGCAGAAGCTTTTTATTTTGATCATCCAATGAATTTTTAAATGCTTTCTGCTCTCTTCTGAACCTGGCTCTTAAGGTCTCATTTTGAATGACAATGGCACAAAATTCCATTTACAACTGACCATTAGCTATTGTTGTGACTTGCTTCTGGTTATTTAAAATGCCCATAAATAAAATTTAAAAGGGGGGGGGGAGGTATTCACTAATTTTTAAAATTGTTAACTCTCTACTTCATGGGGGGACGGAGGCCTGACTGATTACTGGTTGTTTCCAGCTTCCTCGCACAAATGAAATAAGGAGAAGAAAATCATCCTGTGAGGAGGCTCCTTTACTTTCTTCCTGTCCCCTCCTTCCTCATTTTACCCTCCACTATTCAGTTCCATCAACCCCAGTGGAAATGAAGCTCAGGCTCTTGAGTTTAAAGGGGGTTAGCCACTTGGAGTCTGGCGTTCAGCTGGGAGGCCAGGTTACCACCCGGCTTCCTCAGAGTGGGGAAAATGTACACGGAAAGTGCCACCCCAGGCGGAGGGCGGCGAGGAAGCCTGGCCCTGGGGGCGGATGTGCCCTGACGAGATGCAGGTGCTTCCCCGGCCCGCCCCTCAGCTGCAGGCTCCCAAGGGAGGCCAGCAGCCAAGAGGAGTATTTATAGCCACCTTTGCCGGCTGGTTCCTGCCTGGCTCTCACTCAACTGCCTGAGGATCCCAGCGCCACCGACTGACTAGAGCAGGGAAAGATTGGAAGGCTGGGGCGGTGATGGCCCAGCCGTCCTCCCTGAAGAGTTGCAGAAATCAGTCCCTCTTATCTGGAGTTACAAGTACAATGGAATTTAAAATGAGCGAAATGAAGGTCATGGGAAAAGATTTCCCATTGTTCTTCCAAGGCTCCAGAATAAGCTGTTCCCCCAGGAGAACTCCTCCACGAGGAGGGCATTACAGCCATCTGCAGAACTGGTGTGCAATCACTCTTGCTGATAACACATGCAGCAGGAGGGTCCGGGAAGCTCCTTAAGCCCCTGCTCCCAACCCGGCTCAGAGGCCCTCAAACTGCAACCAGCTTCCCTTTCCAGATTCTTAAGGCAAACCTGTCAGCAGAAACAAGGGCCGTTTTTTTTTCTTTCCCATTCTCTCTGCTACCTCACACTGAGTGGACAGCCCAGAGCTGGCTCAGGGGACAGAAAATGCACACTTTGTGGGGGAGTGTCCAATTGTCAGTTTAGGGGGAGGGACCATGGCGTCCCCACTCACCCTGAAGAGTGTTAGGGAGCCGTGAACCATCAGGTTTTACAGGGATACATTCTGTACAATGCACAGCTCATCAACGAAGTTTCTAGGTGAAATCAGTTAGCCCGTCTCCAGGGGAAAACCCACAAAACGGCAAGTGTTCCGGAAAGGGTTTCGTTTCCCAAGTGGCAGAGAGCCAGGATGAGCAAAACCTGTTGCTCAGGCCACAGGTGGAATCCGTGTCAGACGAACAATCCATCCTATTGTTCTGTCTGGGGCCCATGCTTCTCCCAGGGTTGCTGTGAGTGGACGAAGCAGAGACCCCTCAGTAGCTGAGTCTGGGGCTTATGGGCCATTTGCCCCACGAGTTTGAGCAGTGTGTCTACCATGGGACTGGCCCTGATGGGTGTGAATTTCAGAAAACCCTTCCTGAAAGTGGAAAGGGGTTTATATTTTAGTTTGTCTTTTTATAAGGAAGTAGGTAAGAGTGGAATGACACAGAGTTAGAGGCTGTTGAGGCCAGTGTAGCAGCTGGAGCCAGGCATACAAGAATACTAGTAACTAGTGGTGGTCACACACTCTCCAGTTGCCTTGCAGAGTGCTAAGTGCTTTCTAGACATTACCTCATGTAATCCTCCCAGTAGCCCGATGAGATAGGGGCAGCCACTGTCTCTCCTTTGTAGCAGAGGAAATGGAGGCCTGGAGAAGGTAAGGGACTTGATTTTGTCATAGGTCAGGGATGGCAGAGTTGGAATTCGAACCACCACCTCCCCCAGAGCCCCTGCCCTGCACCACAGTCATGAGAGGGGCTCTACCTCATTGGACAGGCCCCACCGGCTCTGTGGCCACTCTTCCCCAGAGCTCCTGAGGTTGTAGTGGCCTCTGGCTTCCTTGCATCAGTCAGATGTTGGGGGGGACAGGGGTGGTGGGCGTTAGCATCCCCCTGAGAGCCAGTTCACAGAGATGGCCTCGTGGGCTGGCCAGCGACCCATGAGGACTCCTTTGACCCATTCCTGCAGGCTTCCATGTGACCTTCCACCTTCCATTGGATGCCAGCTCCTGGTCAGCGGCTTCTCCGACCTGGAGCTTGTTCAGCTGGGATGAATTTGGGGGGACTTTCTATAAACCAAATTCATGGCGGCTCCAGCCAAATAGGAGGGTTTTGCCCAACTCTTGGTTGGGGGGTGGGGTGGGTAAGGAGAAGGAGCTGAAAGTATAAAAGGCAGCTGGCAATGTCAACCCCTAGATGGCCACGGGAGTCGGCAATGCTGTACCATTGTCTTGCCACGGATGTGCTGCTGGCCTCCTCCAGCGGTTGCCAGTGGTGGTAACTTCACAAGCACAGTGTGGGGCACAGAAGCAGAGGACTTACGTTGCATGAAACTGAAGGTCTTCTCAGTCTACTGGGATGGTCATTTTGTAGATTTTTGCTTCAGGTAGAAGATACTGCTTCAAGTCTCAGTCACACCCAGAGAGAGCTCTTCCTCCATGGACTCCTTAGACCTTTCATTTTCCAAGTTGCCTAAACAAGATGGTCACTTATGTGTTCCTCATTTACCGTGATATCCCCAGGATCCAGCACAGTTCCTGACATGACTAAAACCTATCAAAGCGGTTCATCAAACGAATAATGAATTGAAAAAGTGAATCGATGAACCATTAATGTTGGGTACTAGGTTCCTGAAGGTAACCAGAGAACCTGACAGTAGGATTTTCTCTGGCTCTTAGAAAAGGAGTGTCACTTTCAGAGACTTGGGGAGTATGTTCGGGTCCTTCAAGAAGCAGACACTGGAACAGAATTGAGTTCGGATTTATTGGGGAAAAACCTGGGGAAAATGGGAGAAGCAGGATTGGGTGAATTCTTTTTTGAAGCGAAATCAGAGTGCTGTCTCTCTGACAGAGGCTTAGAGTATCGGGATTATCTGGGTGCGACAGTGGTTATTGCTTTTCTTTCTCTAAGCAATGTCTTCTCATGCTGTGTTTCTTCCATCCGAGGAGACCTGTGTCTCCATCACCTCTACACCTGCTTTCTAACAACACCCCTGAGACAAGAGGTCACCCAGGGCACCCCAGCCCTCTCTCAGTGTTCCACATTCTATCTCTCCAACCAAATTTCCAAATGTCTCAAACTCACCATGCCCAACCCACCCAGACCATATTCCTTTCTGTGACAGTTTTCTTTCCTGGGGTTTCAACTCTGTCAAAGGCACATCAGTCTAACATTCCTCTCTTGGCTTTCACCCTTAGTTCCTTTCCTGACGCCTCAGACACTCTACCAGCCCCCACTTCCAATCCCAGACATGTGAGAAAGAGCTCTTCAGGGCTTTACTCCTGCCCTTCAGGCACCAGCTACAGGCCAGGCCGCCTCCAGTGGGGCTGGATCCAAAATCCAGGGCCCTGCAGGACAGGACACACAACATCCTTGTTTTAGCCAGAGAGTGCCTGGTTATCAGAGTCTGAGTAAACAAGCAAAACGAAGAGGTCCCTGTTATCAGCAGGGGAGAAAGCATGTTTGTTTTCTTGACTCCTTGCATCCTGGCAGTTGGTGTGCTGAGTAAACAATCCTGTTTACTTACAGTAATTCCTTTTCCCTTGAAAAGTGCTGGTTATAATTCCAAGCTTTTCAGCTGTGTTTTGAATATGGAGTTGTGTGTTAGACACTTCCTCCCACTGTGATGTGTTCACCAATTGCTGACAACGATTGCCATTGCTTTCTTGCTGCTTGTTCGTTCATTCATTCATTCATTCATTCATTCATTCCTGTTTTTATTTATTCCACAGGTATTTACTGAGAGAAAGCCACATGAGGTAGTCGTTAGAGACATGGGCTCCACAGCCAGACTGCCTGGGCTCAGAGCCCAGCTCAATCACTGTCTAGGAGGTGGAACCATAGTAGAATTACTTAACCTCTCCCCACCTCAGTGTTCTCATCTGTAGATGGGGATAATTAGAATGCCCATCTCAGAGGCTAACAAAGATTAAATTAGCTAATCAGTCTCAGTCGGTTAAGCGTCCGACTTCGGCTCAGGTCACGATCTCGCGGTATGTGGGTTCGAACCCAGCGTCGGGCTCTGTGCTGACTGCTCAGAGCCTGGAGCCTGTTTCAGATTCTGTGTCTCCCTCTCTCTCTGACCCTCCCCCGTTCATGCTCTGTCTCTCTCTGTCTCAAGAATAAATAAACGTTAAAAAAATAAATTTAAATTAGCTAACCAGTGCCTGGCACATGGTACAATAAGTAAAGGGATACTGAGTCAGTGACATCAAATCCTTGCTGTTCACATCAAATCAAGGCAGTCCCGGTGGAATGGGAAAGGATGATGTGTAGTCATGAAGAAGGCTGGTGTGAGCTACAGCTGGGGAAAACTGAGGACTTATCCAACCTGGCACACCTAAGCAATGGGGGCTTAATATAAAGAAAACTACATAGCTGTTGAAATTATTTATTGACAAATTAGTTTCAGCACAGTGGTAGAGCTATAGATAATTTTCTTCAAAAATGAATATAGGGGCACCTGGGTGGCTCAGTGGGTTGAGTGTCCAGTGAAGCATTTGTAACTTTTGATAATGATGTTTTCTGTTTCAGCTCAGTTGTGATCTCACGGTTCATGGGTTCAAGCCCCGAGACGGGCTCTCTGCTGAGGGTGTGGAACCTGCTTGGGATTCTCTCTCTCTTTCCCTCTCTCTCTGCTCCTCCCATGTGCTCACTCTCCTTCTCTCAAAATAAATAAACTTTATAAAAATGAATATAAAAATGAAATTCTCTTTAAAAAATAAAAATGTTCACATACATAAAGCAAAAATTTTAATAAACTTTTATATTAAGAAAATATAAGCAAAATGCCATAGTGTACATATTATTGTAATATTGTACATAAAAACATGCATACTTTAATCAGCTTTTCAGTCATATCTGTCTCTATTGTATTAAGTCCCTGGCATTTTGGAAGAATGTATTCATGCTAATGTCTTTTTAATTTTTATTTTTAAAGTAAAATTGCCATATTATTTACACTTGCATTTTATAATAATTTGAAATAGATCCTTCTCTGTGGACTAAAATACTTTTTTTTTTAACATTTATTTATTTTTGAGAGAAACAGAGTGTGAGTGGGGGAGGGGCAGAAAGAGAGGGCGACACAGAATCCAAAGCAGGCTCCAGGCTCTGAGCTGTCAGCACAGAGCCCGATGTCAGGGCTTAAACCCACAAACCATGAGATCATGACCTGAGCCGAAGTCACACAGTTAACCGACAGAGCCACCAAGGTGCCCCCGGACCAAAATACTTTTAATTGAGAAAATATTCTTTCTAGAAGTGCTGAATTATTTGGTAACCTCCGAGCAAATGCAGATAAATAGAGGGTAGTCTCCATTCTAATGTTTCAAATCAGAATGTGTTAATATTTCAGCTCAAATAACATCACAGTGTATGTCTTTGCTGCCATTTAGAGCATCTTTATTCAACAAATATTTTTATAAGGCATGAATTGGCAAATAATTTCTTGCTATTTATGATTCTTTTGAATATTTCACTGAAGTTAGATGTTGTAAAATTACAGGCCTTTTCAATTCCATTTTAGTACAGAATATAAATTGATCCTAATTAAAAATAGGAGCTTCATCAAAAGCTTTTTCTCACAAATCAAGATAGTGTATACCTCTGAGCTCCAAGGTTTAATTTCTTCATTTCCTCCCTTCCTTGGGTAGAGACAAATTCAATCTGTCCCTGTGTAAGCTTGTTTTAGATAATTACGATTCATAAAAAGTTTCACAACCTGAATTTTTTTTTGTGCTCCATCTATTGAATAATTTATTAAAAGATTCCAATTGATTTTCATCAAAATGCAACCAACATTTAAGGAATTATTTCAAAAGAATTCAATAGTATTCCAGGACACGTAGGGTGATTTACAAAATAGTTATTATTCAAAGGCTCAACATTTCTAAAACCAGATTGCTGATGGGCAACAGAGAAAGGAAGAAAATGTGTACTGCCAGAAAACTGAAGTTTTTGTTGCTATTGATGCATGGGGTTTATTTGAGACGGGTGATCTGATACTTAATACAAGCTCTGTCACAAGAATTTTGTACTTTAGTTACTTTGTTCACATATAGAAACATTTGTAATTTTTAAATGTTTATTTATTTTTGAGAGAGAGAGAGAGAGCACAAGTCGGGGAGGGGCAGAGAGAGAGAAGAAGACACAGAATCTGAAGCAGGCTCCAGGCTCTGAGCTGTCAGCACAGAGCCAACACAGGGCTCAAACCCAGGAACACGTGAGATTATGACCTGAGCTCAAGTCATGCACTTCACCGACTACACCACCCAGGTGCCCCAGTGAAACATTTGTAACTTTTGACAATGATGTTTTTCTGTTTCCTTTGGTGGAATACCACAGTTGTTTGGATACAATCATGAATTATGTGCTCCACAACAATTTCCAAGTACATCCTGCTCTATAGCTTTCTTAATGTAGTAAGAACATTATTTTTCCATAAACCTAAGCCCCCAACAAAATTTGTGTTCCTTTTATTACTGTAGAAACACATTTTTTCTTCAATATTGAACTTTTGAGCTGAATTTATAACACAGTAGACCCAACGATGTCAGATGTTTTACCTGTGAATAAACTTCCAACAGTTTACTTTGATTTCATGAATTGTATGGGGAAGAAAAAAATCACACCATTATTAGAATTAATTAATTATCAGAGGACTTATTGAAGCATCAGAGGACTCTAATATAAACAAGGCTTCATGCAGCTGTTTGACAGCTCTTCTTTTGCAAACATCACCAACACACATACAGCTATCAGTTCACGTTTTGTATGTATGGACCTGGAATAAACATGGGCAAAATTAATTGAGACGAATAGTCATTTGATCTAAATCAGAAGTCCTGTTTCACAGAGTGATATGTAAACACTCCTACTGCAGCTGCATATGTGAAATTGTCAGTTGGGGGCATAGCCTTTTAAAAATAGTTCTAACTTTTGAAATAGAGGCTGGAACTTTTCCAGTAGATTTCTGTCTGGTTTTAATGTGGTCGGAGATGTCACCAGTACCCAACAGTGGATGGTAAATGTTATCAAAGATCTTATGCACTTTGTATATACATCAACTTTCTTAATGCACAGAAATCCAGTAGTTTTTCATTTAACATGTACATTTTTGAAAATATTCATTTATTTATTTTGAGAGAGAGAGAGAGAGAGAGCAAGCACAAGCAGGGAAGGGGCAGAGAGTAAGGGAGAGAGAGAATCCCAAGCAGGTTCTGTGCTGTCAGCACAGAGCCTGATGTGGCACTCAGTCCCATGAACTGTGAGATCATGACCTGAGCAGAAATCAAGAGTCGGATGCTCAACCAACTGAGCCACCCAGACTCCCCAAACATGTACATTTTTTTGTTCAGTCGCAGCTGAAAATATTTATTGCCTAGCCCCTCCCCCAAAAAAAGTATTAACAAAAGAGTAAAATAAATGTAATTTTATGCCATATTATAAATGAAAAACCTCTACCACAAGAGCATTCAGATAACCCATTATATACTTTATTGCAGGAGTTCTGAGTCTCTAACTCCGGTATATTTTACACAGGACCTAATGCATAATTTCCCTTATTTTCCAGACAGACAAGCTTTCTTGGGACAGGGAGTACCAATCTTAAAAAGATACATTGGGGGCACCTGGGTGACTCGGTCGGTTAAGCGTCCGACTTCGGCTCAGGTCATGATCTCACAGTCAGTGAGTTCGAGCCCCGAGTCGGGCTCTGTGCTGACAGCTCGGAGCCTGGAGCCTGTTTCAGATTGTGTGTCTCCCTCTCCCTCTGCCCCTCCCCTGTTCATGCTCTGCCTCTCTCTGTCTCAAAAATAAATAAATGTTAAAAAAAAATTTTTTTTAAAAGATACATTGGAAATTGCCAGGTAAAGTATGAAAAGCAGTTTAAAAAAATTAGCTCTGTGTAAGCTTGTCTCATTGAATCATCACAAAAACCCTGTAGATGGATAATATTAGTCTGATTTCATGTATGAAGAAACCAAGGCTTAGAAAGATTAAGGGATTTGCTGGGAGTCCCCCACCTAGGACTTGATGAAGCTAGGATGTAAGGCGAGGCCTGTGACTCTGGCGCTGGTCATCCCTGGAGGGTCCACCAATGCTGCTGCCTATACTGTGGCTCAACACGACAGGTGGCATGCACATTGCGAAACTGCTAGTCGTGTTGGTAAAATCCAGGGTGGGGTGGGAGTGCTGAAGGATGCTGCTGGAGGTGGGTGGAGGCCGGACTAACCTGAACTCATCCTGAGAGCTGCACAGAGCCGGTGGCAAAGCTCTTCTCAGCGAAGACCCCGGTGTGACCGCAGCCTTCGCTTGCCCGCTCCCTTCCTCACCAGCCTGGGCGCTTACCCTTTACAGGTAAGCCTTAGCGAGGCTGAGTTAAGTACAATTCAGTGCTCTACTGAATACTGTCTCGTATAGTTTTCTCACTGTTCTGTGTGTGTGTGTTTGGTGTCTCAAGCAAAAACCTCAGCCTCTCTAAGACAGAGACTGATGTTAAATATAGATTTCTTAATAACCCCCCTTGGTGCTGAGCACATGGGAAGCATTTAGAAAAACATTTGTTGATAGAAGGGGGGTGGTTTGGGGATTGCATTTAATCGAGTTCCCTAATATCCCAAATGTTAAGACATTTTACGTGGGTTTCGAATCTGGTTTAATTTTGCTTTTTGACACTCACCAGCTTTGTGTTGTTCCCCGCCCTCCCCTCCCCAAACTTGCTCTGGTTTGTTCGTGCCTCCTACCTCCATTTTAGCCACTTAGCTTTGCATTAGGGTCACACTTCCTACCCCGTTTCCTGCCCCATCTGAGTAACAGGCTCATTTTCTTCCAGACTTTCAAGGCCAAGTGAGTCCAGGTGGGCAGGCAGTTGACTCATTAATGCTTCATTGGCCATTCCCACTGATGTGTTACTTGATTTTACTCTCAGTTGATTAACCTTCATGGGTTTCAGTAAATCTGACCAGATCTGCTGGAAATGTGTTATATAACACTGTACCCACTAGCCACAGGTGGCGATTTCAATTTAAATTAATTAAAATTAAATTCTGAAATTCAGTTCCTCGGTCTCACCAGCCATATTTCAAGGACTCGATAGCCACCTGTGGCTAGTGGCCGTGCCATTGGACAGCACAGGTTTAGAACCTGTCCATCATTGCATAAGCTTCTGTTGAAACAAGGCGATTGTTTTGGGGTAAGAGTATTGAATAACAAATTCTGGGGCCAAACTGAAAAATATAAAACAAAGTTTTGATAAATGGGTCTTCTGGCTTATTATGTTATATAATATTAGTAGAATTTCTAGGGATAAAATTACTTTGTAGCACTCCTATAACCATTTGTTTAAGTATCTGTGACTTCTAACAAATCTGTGAGCTTTTTCAGAAGAGGGGACATGTTTTATCTTCCTGTCTCCTGGGCTTGAATTTGTGTCTGGCACAGAAAGGGCTGAAAAATGATTAGACCCTGAATCAATAAAAGCTTAGAAACATCATTTAATTTTCTGTATTGCTAACTATAGCTATTAGGCTCAAAAAGTATATTCTGAAATGTACCACTTTTTGACCTATTTTTACTATTTTTAATGCTGTATATTCTGATAATATGAAAGAAAACGTTTTCAAGAATGTCATGCAAATTTATTTGAATGAAAATAAGAGAAATGTATGGCCGGGGACACAGACAGAAAAGCTCCCTAGGGGACCCTTGTGGGTTCAGTGGAGTCCTTACACTGGGGGTGATGTGACCATCGTTCGTCTTTCTTGTGGAGTTGGCGGGAGCTGGGGGGAGGCATCATGACTTTTGATGGCCACAGGTGCCCTGTATCTTGGTCAAGGAAGGCAGTGCAGACTATGGAAAGTCAGCTTCCTGTCCCTTTTCTTTCCCTGGAGGGGCCCTCTGCCTGAGCCCTGTGATGCTTATCTGGGCTCTGCAGATCTTTGGAATGAGGTCATCTAGGAAGTTGAATCCCTTTGATACAATTATCTCTGCATCCTTGGCCCTTTGTTCTCATGGAGAATGACCGGTGACCCCCATGCTTCTTACGTGGTTGGAACAGCTGTTATGAGGCGGGACGCCAGGTGCTCGCCCCTGTGTGGGTGTGCAGGTCCTTCCCCAAGCTGTCAGGATGGGGTCCAATGGATGTAGGTGGCTCCCCCAGTAAAGCACGATCATGAAACTACAAAGAGGTGAGAGGAGAAAGGAGAACCTTATCTGTAACGGGGAACCTCACACATACCTACCCACACACACATACACACAGACGTGTATACATACACGAACATTCCTCATGACAAAGCCCAGCAGTTTTCCTCTTCAATTCATCTTAGTTGACAACCAGTTAGACCGGTTGCAAGGGCTCATTCTTTCCCGAATGGTAACTTTTTGGAATAGGATTTCTCTGCAGTCCTGAGCCCATCCCTTTACATGATTTAATACACTTTTCCCTGTTGTATGTGGGCATCTTGCAATATTTTCTACCCAGTAGGAATTCTCCTGTGTAGCAGGCTCCCAACCCCATATCTTATACCCCTTTTCCTATACAAAGCCTCCCTCCCCAAAACTGATTTAGCCTGACCTTCCCGGTGCTGTTCTGAGCATAAGATCTCCTCCCCAGGGTCACAGCCTCAGAGGGCTTGGCGATAATGAGGGGACACTTGCCACCATTGCTGAAGTCTGGTCAAGTAACCAGGAGCCTTGTGAAGTGTGCATTTCTTGTGGGATAACTCACCCATTTAGGCCCTGTTCCAGTCGGAGAGTCCTTGTCCACTCACTCTCTCTCCCCCATTTTCCTGTCTGTTGTTTTCCAGTTGATTACTGAAATGTGCTATCAGCAATCAGGTACCATTTTTTGGCAGAAAGACCAGATGTGAAGATCTGAGGGTTGTTCTGCCTGAGATTGAGCTCCTGAAGCAAGTCCTTTGCTCTCAGGGAATGATGAGAGCATTTCTCTAGAAAGAGACAGGACTCCTACTATGTGTGTGTATGTTTTAAAATATTATTGACATTGTATGTCATCCATAGCAGAATCACATGCTAGAATAGTAAACTGTTTGTTAGACACCAATGAAGGGAAGGCTTCTAGTTTCCCATCCATGTATGAGGGCAGGAATAGTGGATAGCAGAGGATATTTGCTGTTATCCATTCTACCTTCCTCCTGGTAACATTTCCCAATCTTCATTCAGATATTGTACTAGTCAAGGTCTGGGATGGAAGCAGAAGATACAACCACAGGGCATATTGAAGGGTCCATTGCAGAGATGGAAGTGGGATGGGACCAACAAAGACGGGTGGAGTGCTAAGGGACTGGCAATAGCAGAGAGCCAGAGACCCAATTCATCCCTTGGCCTGATGGAAGGAGGAATGGAACAGGGGACCAGGGCCTGGCTAGAGCTGCAGCTGGAGGAATTGGGGGACACCCAACAGGAGTTGACCCTCTAGAGGAACACGGCCTCTGTCAGAGACAGAGCAAGGCAGGGAGCAGCTGAGGAAAATAGTTACCCCCACTCTGTTCCCCTCCCACCTTCTGATCTTCCATTGGTGTTCCCAGGATAAAATGCAGCTAGAAACTAGAGAGCAAGACAGCTGGTGTAATGCACTCTGAAAAGTTTGCCCCTGAAGGTGTAGAACAGAGCAGAGAATGGATCTGGGGGTAAGGGTGAAACAGCAGAGGAATCATGCCCCTTCCAGCAGCCTTCATGCTCTGGGAGAGGAGACCACTCTGAAAGCATAGGCTTAGGCTCTGATTACCTAATCCCCAACCAGAAAATTCCATTCCCCTGGCCATAGTGCTTAGTTCAGGATACACAACCCAATTCAGGTCAGTGAATGAAAAGAAAGATTTTCTAAAGACTTTTGGAAAAGAAGATGTCTCATTCCTCTGAGAGCTACTGATAAAGAGATCCCCCACCTTCCTGCTAGTCATAAATGAAGAAACATGTAGCCCTTAAAACTGCTTTCAGCCATTTTGCAGTTTAAGTGGAGAGTCAGCTTGAGGATGAAACAGCATAGAAGAGAAGATGAGAGGACACTGTATCTTTGGCGCCACCATTGAGCACCTTATTACTGTGGTTTTTAATTACTGAGCCAAGACTGTCTTTTTATAACTTACGTCAATTTAGCTTGGAGTTTCTGTTACTTGCAACCAAAAGCATCTTACAAAGCCAGGAGGATTGTGCCTGGAACCGGAGACCCTTTTCCTATTCAGTGCATCCCAGAAGACAGAGCACCATAGGGCAAGACAAGCTTTGTTTGATAGGGAGAAATGTAATGGAAATGATAGGGAGACTAAGACAAGGCCAAGTTCAAAATGCCTCAAGAGAGGCAGCAGCTGGAATCGTGGAGTCAAGGGTTCCGTGTCCAATATAGGCAAGACTGGGGAGAATGCAGGTCAAGAGCAAACGAGGAAGACCAAGTTGTGGTGGTGACTGTGTCTGTCTGACAGGCTTAAAAGGCCTGGGGCAGGTTGGACAGACAGTTCTGAATGAGGTCATCACATTCTTTTAATTAGGCAGGAGGACACAGCTTTCTTGATGCTCCTTGAGAATACTTGGCTGTTGAGGAAAACCATGGTGCTATGTTCTCAGCGTTCTACATCATGATTCTTAGGGGCATAAGCCTTTGGGCTCAGCCTGTGGTTTCAGTCAAAACCAAGCCAGCCATAGGGCAGAGAGAGGGGGATGAAGTTGTCCCTGGCTGGCACTCACTTTGCTGCAAGTAATAATATAAAATATTCTATGACAACTTCCTCCTTGGTGAGAGATTTTAGTAATTCCTGTCCTTGATCATAATTAAAGATCCGCTCTCCAGGCAGTTCTGGTGGTAAATAAGAAGATAATGGCAATGGTACCAGTTATGTTTATTGAGCACTTAATATATGCCTGGCTCTAATCCAAGCACTTGATGTGCACTAATTCATTTAATCTTCACCATGTTTGAGGAGAAAATTATTATTATGTTTCCCAATGGGCATGTGAAGGAAATAAGTCACATGGGTTGAATTTTAAGTTACAGAAAATGTTCTAGTCATTTAGTTCACTCCCTTTAAGAGACTTCGAAATAGTACATATACACAGAAGAATATAAACACATATTATGTATATATTATAAAGAGTAATGTAACAAACACCCATATGTCCACAACCGCTATGAGAAGGTGGTGCCATTGGAGGAGCTGTGCATCGGTTCTGTAACTGAGCCCCTCTTATCCTCTGTCCTTAAGGTTAACCCTTGGCTGAATTTTGTTTCCATCACTCCTTTGTTTTTCTATATGGTTTTACTATCTATAGATAGGCCCAACCTGTGTCAGGCCTTTTAAGCCCATCAAACACACATGATTTTGAACAGTATATTGTTTAGATTTAAAAGTTTTTGACCTTTGTAGAAATGGTGTTATTCTGTACATATTCTCCAAATATATGTGACATGATGTGAGATTTATCCATGTTGATCCAGGTAGCTCTGTTCACCCATTTTTCACTGAAATGTGACATTTCTTTTTGTGAACACACCACATTTTACTTTTACTGTTGTGGTTGTTGGACATTTGGGCAGGGGGTTCTTACTGTTCAAATGCTATCATTATGAGCACTCCCATGCTGTCTCTTGGTGCCCACAGGCAAGGGTTTCTCCAAGGTCTGAGCCTAGAAGTGGAGGAACTACCCTGTAGGGTCTGTGCAGCCCTGAGTGCCCTGGATATTGACCGGTTACTTACCAGAGGGATTGTGTCAGTTAATGCTCTCACAAGCGTGAGGATACAGCAGTCTTGCTTACCTTTGGTACTCCACCTCTAATTAGGTTCTTTACAGTTTTCTTTGTTGAAGAAACCAGGTCATTTATTCTGTATACTTTCCCACAGTCTAGATTTTATAATTACATTCTAATATGTCAATCAACATGTTCCTCTGAACCCTCTATTTCCTGTAAATTGGTGATAAGATCTAGAGAATTGGTCTCATTTAGCTTTAATTTTCTGAAAAGAATACTTCAGATAATGTGGTGCACTTCCATCCATCAGGGAGCACATGGTATCTGGTTAACTGTAGTTTTTTGTGATGTTACCAACAGCTATTAGTGATTATTGTCTAGAGTCATTATTTAATTACGGCATTAAAATATTAAAACTCAGGGCACCTGGGTGGCTCAGTTGGTTAAGCATCTGACTTCAGCTCAGGTCATGATCTCACGGTTCGTGGGTTCGAGCCCCACGTCAGGCTCTGTGTTTACAGCTCAGAGCCTGGAGCCTGCTTTGGATTCTGTGTCTCCCTCTCTCTCTGCTCCTCCCCTGTTTACTCTCTCCCTCTCTCTCTCTCTCAAAAATAAATAAAAACATTAAAAAAATTTTTAATAAAATAAAATAAAATATTA
The DNA here is from genome assembly GCF_023721935.1 of Panthera uncia. NCBI lineage: Eukaryota > Metazoa > Chordata > Mammalia > Carnivora > Felidae > Panthera > Panthera uncia. Next base: position 110,231,910 of record NC_064816.1, on the reverse strand, counting down.
AAACTCTATCACCCCACTTCATTTCTTAGCTGGGATATTCTATAAAGAAATCCTTTTTCTCATCAACCATTTGTTATCCTTAGATACAGTTTGTAAACAGTCGGTTGGCCTGATTATTTCCCCTTATTTAATAGTTTTTAAAATAACAAATTAGTGTCCAGCATCCTCTAGATATGACCAGTAAAATTTTAAAACTATTATGTACCACATTTGAAATATATTTAATACTTCAGTCCATTGCAGTTATTCAACATATTGAGTGTCAACTGTCCCATCTCTGGCTGGTAGGAGCTTCTCTTTAAGTTGATGTGTACGTCTTTTTTTCTTTTTTCTTTTATCTTTCTTTCTTTCTTTCTTTCTTTTTTTTTTTTTAGAGAAAAAGAGCACGCACTTGAGCGGTTGGAATGGGCAGGCTAGAGAGGGAAAGAGGGAAAGAATCTTTCTTTTTATTTTTAAGTTTATTTATTTATTTTTGAGAGATACAGGGAGGGAGAGAGAGAGAGAGAATCCCAGGCAGGTTCTGCACTGTCAGCACAGAGCCCAATGTGGGTCTCAAACTCACAAACAGTGAGATAACGACCCAGGCTGAAGACAGATGTTCAACTGACTGAGCCACCCAGGCGCCCTGGTGTGTATGTCTTTTTCATTCATCTGTAACACTGGTCAGCAGCTTCCTAATTTTCTGGTATGACAAGAATTGCCAGATTCATTTCATACATTTTATGTCACAGGCCTGGAATCAGCCATCTCTCCAGAATCCTGAGAAATGGTATTAAAAGCAATAATCTAGGTGCTAGGGGTTGTTATTGCTTATTATTAATGATTATTTATTGTTATTGGGTTGATCATCGCTTACCCTTGGTATTGTCAGATTAAAAAAAGAACTTTGTCAGATTGGTATGTTTAAAATAATATTTCTCCAGCTTACTAATGAGTTGGAACATCTCCCATATATTTATGGATTCATCATCCTGCTCACCATTTATAATTCCTTTGTGGTGAAATGACTACTCATAATCTTTAATTTCAGATAAGGTAGAATAAAAGGTTTCTAGTATTAAACTAACCTTGGTCATAGGTATTTTACTTTTCATATACTGTAGATTTGGTTTGCCAATATGTGATTAAGAATGTTGCATTTATGTTCATAAGTGAGATTGTTGTATATTTTTTTCTTGTACAAATTTCACCTCTATGTGATACATTTGCTTTATGAAGTTAATTAGGATGTTCCTTCTCTCTTCCCCCCTCAGCTTCCTCCCCCTCATGTTCTCCTCCCTCTTCTTGTCCTTCTCTGTCCCCTTCTCCTGTTAAGAGGTTGTATAACTAGGATGGAAATTTTCTAATTCTTGAATGTTGTTGGTTTGAATTTACTAATGTTTTCTTTGTGGGGGAGACAAAACCCACAACCACTGATTAAATTGATTTCAAGCTTATTATTGATTTCAAATAGTCAGGTTTCCTATTCTTACATCAGGGTTGGAAAGTTAGACTTTATTTGGAACTTGTCTATTTTGTCAAAACGTATTGGTGTAACGATTCCATTCGTAGGTCTGATATGATGTGAAGCGGAGTATGTCCACACCTGACCTGGTGATCTCCACCAGTCATCCACCTGTTCCTCCCCTGCCCTTCCCCATCTGAGGAGAGCCAACCCTCTTCTTCCAGTGAACCAGGCCACAAGTCTTCAAGTCACGTTTGATCCTCTCCTAAAACCTACTTCCTGTCAATCAGGATGTCCTTTTGGTCTTTGCAGAACCTGGCCACTTTTCCCATCTCCATTACACCAAGTGTCTTAGTTTGTTTGGATGGCTATAGCAAAATTCCACAGACTGAGTGACTTTTTTTTTTTTTTACCTTAAATATTTATTTATTTATTTATTTATTTATTTTTATTTTTATTTACATACTAGTTAGCATATAGTGCAACAATGATTTCAGGAGTAGATTCCTTAATGCCCCTCACCCATTTAGCCCATCCCGCCACTCCCAACCCCTCCAGCAACCCTCAATTTGTTCTCTGTATTTAAGAGTCTCTTCTGTTTTGTCTGCCTCCTTGTTTTTATATTATTTTTGCTTCCTTTCCCTTATGTTCATCTGTTTTGTATCTTAAATTCCTCATATGAGTGAAGTCATAGTATATTTGTCTTTCTCTGACTAATTTCGCTTAGCATAATACCTTCCAGTTCCATCCACATTGCTGCAAATGGCAAGGTTTCATTCTTTTTGATTGTCAAGTAATACTCCCTTGTGTGTGTGTGTGTGTGTGTGTGTGTGTGTGTGTGTGTGTGTATTACATCTTATTTATCCATGCATCCATCGATGAACATTTGGGCTCTTTCCATACTTTGACTATTGTCGATAATGCTGCTATAAACAATGGGGTACATGTGCTCTTTTGAAACAGCATGCCTGTATCCCTTGGATAAATACCTAGTAGTGCAATTTCTGGGTTGTAGGATAGTTCTATTTTTAATTTTTTGAGGACCCTCCATACTGTTTTCCAGAGTGGCTGCACCAGTTTTCTTTCCCACCAGCAGTGCAAAAGAGGTCCTCTTTCTCCACGTCCTCTCCAACATCTGTTGTTGCCTGAGTTGTTGATGTTAACCATTCTGAAAGATGTGAGGTGGTATCTCATTGTGGTTTTGATTTGTATTTCCCTGATGATGAGTGATGTTGAGCATTATTTCATGTGTCTGTTAGCGATCTGGATGTCTTCTTTGGAGAAGTGTCTATTCATGTCTTTTGCCCATTTCTTCATTGGATTAGTTTTTGAGTTTGAGTTTGATAAGTTCTTTGTAGATTTTGGATACTAACCCTTTATCTGATATGTCATTTGCAAATATCTTCTCCCATTCCATCGGTTGCCTTTTACTTTTGCTGATTGTTTCCTTCGCTGTGCAGAAGGTTTTTATTTTGATGAGGTCCCAATAGTTCATTTTTGCTTTTGTTTCCCTTGCCTCCGGAGACGTATCAAATAAGAAGTAGCTGTGGCCAAGGTCAAAGAAGTTTTTGCCTGCTTTCTCCTCAAGGATTTTGACGGCTTCCTGCCTTACATTTAGGACTTTCATCCATTTTGAGTTTATTTTTGTGTATGGTGTAAGAAAGTGGTCCAGGTTCATTCTTCTGCATGTCTCTGTCCAGTTTCCCAGCACCATTTGCTGAAGAGACTGTCTTTATTCCATTGGATATTCTTCCCTGCTTTGTCAAAGATGAGTTGGCCATACATTTGTGGGTCCATTTTTTGGGTTCTCTATTCTGTTCCATTGATCTGAGTGTCTGTTTTTGTGCCAGTACCATACTGTCTTGATGATTACAGCTTTGTAATATAACTTGAAGTCTGCGATTGTGATGCCTCCTGCTTTGGTTTTCTTTTTCAAGGTTGCTTTGGCTACTTGGGGTCTTTCCTGGTTCCATACAAATCTTAGGATTGTTTGTTCTAGCGCTGTGAAGAATGCTAGTGTTATTTTGATAGACATTGCATTGAATATGTATATTGCTTTGGGTAGTATCAACATTTTAACAGTATTTGTTCTACCAATCCAGGAGCATGGAATATTTTTCCTTTTTTTTTGTGTATCTTCTTCCATTTCTTTCATAAGGTTTCTATAGTTTTCAGTGTATACATTTTTTACCTCTTTGGTTAGGTTTATTCCTGGGTATTTTATGGGTTTTTGTGCAATTGTAAATGGGATAGATTCCTTGACTTCTCATTCTGTTGCTTCATTATTGGTGTATATAAATGCAACCAATTTCTGTGCATTGATTTTATATTCTGAGATTTTGCTGAATTCATGGATCAGTTATAGCAGTTTTTTGGTGGAATCTTTTGCGTTTTCTGTATAGAGTATCGTGTCATCTGCAAAAAGTGAAAGTTTGACTTCCTCCTGGCCAATTTGGATGCCTTTTATTTCTTTGTGTTGTCTGATTGCTGAGGCCAGGACTTCCAATACTATGTTAAATAACAGTGGTGAGAGTGAACATCCCTGTTGTTTTCCTGACATTAGGGGGAAAGCGCTCAGTTTTTCCCCATTGAGGATGATACTAGCAGTGTGTCTTTCATATATGGCTTTTATGATCTTGAGGTATGATCCTTTTATCCCGACTTTCTTGAGGGTTTTTATCAAGAAAGGATGCTGTATTTTGTCAAATGCTTTCTCTGCATCTATCGAGAGGATCATATGGTTCTTGTCCTTTCTTTTATTGATGTGATGTATCACATTGATTGGTTTGCGGATACTGAATCAGCCCTGCATCCCAGGTATAAATCCCACTTGGTCATGGTGAATAATTCTTTTAATGTATTGTTGAATCCAGTTGGCTAGTATCTTTTTGAGAATTTTTGTATCCATGTTCATCAGGGAAACTGGTCTATAGTTCTCCTTTTTAGTAGGGTCTTTGACTGGTTTTGGAATCATGGTAATGCTGACCTCATAGAATGAGTTTAGAAGTTTTCCTTCCATTTCTGTTTTTTGGAACAGCTTCGAAAGAATAGGTGTTAACTCCTCTTTAAATGTTTGGTAGAATTCCCCTGGAAAGCCATCCAGCCCTGGACTCATTTTTTGGGAGATTTTTGATTATTGATTCAATTCCTTACTGGTTAAGGGTCCAGACTGGGTGACTTATAAAGAAAGGAAATTTATTTTCTGGAGGCTAGAAGTCCAAAATCAAGACACTAGCACGGTTGCTTTCTGGTGAACCTTCCTGGTTCATAGCTAGTATCTTCTGGCTCTGTGTTCACATGGTAAAAAGAGCTAGGGAGCTCTATGGGGTCTTTTTTTTTTTTTAATATAAGAATACTAATTCCAGGGGGCACCTAGGTGGCTTAGTCAGTTAAGCATCCGACTTCAGCTCAGGTCCTGATCTCACAGTTTGTGAGTTCAAGTTCCACATCAGGCTATCTGCTGTCAGAACAGAGCCTACTTCAGATCCTCTGTCCCCCTCTTTCTACCTGCTCTCCCCCTGCCCCGCCCTGCTTGTTCTCTCTCTCTCTCTCTCTCTCTCAAAAACAAACATTAAGAAAAAAGAAGTTATGTCATCAGAGCCCTTCCTTCACCCAACTATAGAAAGCTCCACTCCTACCCAGTCACTTATTATCATCCTTACTTTTATTTATTTTTCTTCTTAGCATTTATCATCACCTGATTTATATATATTTTTTATTGTCTGTCTTCTGCTATTAGAATATAATCTCCTTCGAGGCAGGGCTGATCTGCTTTGTCCATTGCTAGATTTTCGATGTCTAGCTCACAACCCAACACATGGTAGGTGTTCAATAAATATTTGATGAATGAATGAATGAATAAGTGCAGGTTGGTGTAAAGTTACAAATTCTCAGGGGAGACTGCTTCCCCATTCACCTGGAGTCATAGCTCTGCCTTCACACAACAATTTTGTTCTTGTTTTTGCTGTCACCCCTTTCCTCAAGGTGCAGGTAGCCTTTTGGAGATTGAACTTAATTCATGGAGTTAGGATGGCCGAAGGGAGTATCTGCTTTTCGACTTGATACCATTTAACGGCCCAAGGCATCGTTTCTTTCTTCCTGGGGAGTGAATATCAGGAAACGTCCCCTGGAAACTGTCTTCACCGCTTTTAAAAAATTCTGATTTCTTGCTCTCACTTCATTTTTTTTGGTCTTCTGAGGATTCCCTTTGCTTTCTTGTAAGCTTAGCTATGCATTTCAACTAAATTACATTTATTTATTTTATTTTGCATTTAGGGAAGGATTTCATACTATTGAATATGGAACTTTTCAAACTTTCCATTTTTCATGCAGTGCACAGCTGCCCAACAGAGTAACTTGCCCAAGGTCTTTACTGTAAATGAAATCCCTGAGACCAGACTTGGGACTCCTTACCTCCAAGGCAGTACTTTCCTTCCACAGTGGGCTGGTGGCATGCCTTATTTTCTTTGGAGGTGTTAATAGAACACATATTTCTAGCCTAATGGATGACTATACCCAGAAAGGACAAAAAAGAGGGAAGACAACAGTAACACAACAGTCTCCAGTTCTGAGGAAACTGTTGTAGCCACTGAGGCTGTCATAACCATTTGTGAATATGTAATGGGAGGGGCGCCTGGGGTAGCTTAGTCCGTTGAGTACCCGACTTTTGATTTTGGCTCAGGTCCTGATCCCAGGGTTGTGGGATCCAGCCCCACCTCAGGCTCTGCACTGAGGTTGGAGCAGACTTAAGATTCTCTCTCTCTCTCCTTCTGCCCCCTCTCCCACCTTCACTCAGTCTCTCTTTCTCTCAAATAAAAAAAATAAAAATAAAAAATATATATGTAATGGGAAGTAGCTGCGAATTATGGCTGATTTCAGCAGAGTAGCTTTTGTTAGAAGTTGCTCCTTTTGCTTTTTCTTTAGAATTCAGATGTGAAGGGCTCATTTTCCTCAGGATTTCTGCTCTGGCGTAAGGCTGGATGCCATTCCCCTTCCGGCTCCTGCAGTTCATGTAGGCTGTGCCTTGGGAGGCTGCCAGTCAGAATGGAAGCAGTGGTTCCTTGATGTATAGCTGATTTTTTTAACAATTATTTTTGGCTCTAGTGAGGTAGTGTAGCTGGAAACAGCTGCAGGTTGGACTGCTCAGAATACTATGCAAATGAGTTGAAAAGTGAGATGTTCAGTCAATCAATCCGTTTTGCTTCATGTGATGCCAACTGACATTTTTTTTTTTTAAACCTTGTTCGTCTCATTGAATTCACTGACTTTGGGCCTGAATTGACTTAATTGCATGGTTCCTTTTGACATATTGTAGACAGTGATTGCTCTGTTGAGCCATAATCAGGCACAACAAATAACACCACGAGTATTAGTAGACAGCCCCGGCTGGTAGATGGCTTGCTAACTTTTTCCTTGTAAAACAACTTCATGCTGCCCACCTAGCAGTTAGTGGGTTTAAAGAGCATGTGAATAATAGGTGGGAAAGCATTCTTTCCCGTGAATTAAATTTTAATCATTAGGTCAGTTAATCCAGTACTAGTTTTTGATAGACAAGGTTATGATGACCTTCAAACCATAAGCAGTGAACTATTCTGGGATACCTGCCTTTGGTCTTTTGCTTGGAGGATGTCCTTTTCATAAACAGCATTGTACTGAAGCCAGCACCCTGAAATTATTATAGAGTTGTTTAGTCAAAAGTTACAGATATTTTTCAGCTTCTGAGACAAACCACCAAATTGTTTTCATGAAAAGATGTCTTTGTTTATATTTACTCCAGCGGAACACACAAGAGTTTATCTCACCATACGTAGGCCAGTATGGAATATTTTATCCATAAAACACTTTGCTACTTTCATTGGGGAAAATGATAGCTTTTAAATTTACATTTTTCTGACTATTCTTAGGGTTGAATATATTTTTTTCTATGTATTAATCATTTTTTGAAGAAGGGTTGAACTAGTCTGTTTGCACCCTTTACCCGTTTATTGGGATCTCACTACTTTTTTCCCATAGATTTGCATGCAATCTTTATATACTCATGTATTTGTCATGTTTTTATTATGTTAAATCTATATTTAAATGAGACTTTTTATGCTCTTTTCCTCCCAAGATCTCCTTTTCACATCCTTCAACATAAAACTTCATCTTTTTCCTTTTCATTGAAACAAAACAAGTATTTCTCTGAAACTTGGTCATATGAAATCTTAGGATAAACTGATGTGAGAATTTAAATGGTCAATGACTGCTTTGAATCCTTTTGAAAGCAGTAAGATTAAAAACTTTAAAAAAAATTTTTTTAACGTTTATTCATTTTTGAGATACAGAGAGAGACAGCATGAGTGGGGGAGGGGCAGAGAGAGAGGGAGACACAGAATCCAAGGCAGGCTCCAGGCTCTGAGCTGTCAGCACAGAGTTGGGCGCAGGCCTTGAACTCATGAACCGTGAGATCATGACATGAGCTGAAGTTGGACACTTAACTGACTGAGCTACCCAGGCACCCCTAAAAAGTCTTTTTAAAAATCCTACCCATGAGTGGGGCACCTGGGTGGCTCAGTCGGTTGGGCGTCCAACCTCAGCTCATGTCATGATCTCACGGTTTGTGAGTTCAAGCCCCACGTCCGGCTCTGTGCTGACAGCTCAGAGCCTGGAACCTGTCTTGGATTCTGTGTCTCCCTCTTTCTCTGCCCCTCCCCCGCTAATTCTCTCTCTCTCTTTCTCTCTCTCTCTCTCTTTCTCTCAAATATAAATAAACATTAAAAAAAATTTTTTTAAATCCTACCACTGAGTGTGTGAATATTCAATATTCATTGAATATTTTAATGAAGTTACCCCTCAAGTCATTTTGGGGACCGTTCTTTTGGAATTGCCCTGCAGAGCCTGTGGCATATTCTTTGGCTCTCCATTATTGGTCATAATATCTATGGCAGGTAGTTTAATTTCAGAAGGAGCATAAAGTCATTTGGAACCAAAGCTATTCAGTAAGGTGAGCTATTAAAGAGAACCAGAAATATGGAGTGCATAGGAACACACAGAAGCACACACACACACAAACACACATGCACACAGAGTTGCATTTTCTGTGTTTTCTAGATTAAACCTGAAAACAACTCTAAAAATAGGGCTATCAATATTTTTAAGTGATAACACTGTTAGTTAAACAAGAGAATAACCTTCTACAGTGACATCTTAAAGATAAAAGCATTGAAATAAACATTTAAGTTCTAGCATGTTTGTTTAGAAGTTTGTCCCACTGTTTGATAGTGGCATTTCATTTCAATGTTAACTGTGGTAACTCCAAGTGCAAGGTTTTGTTCGTACTGAAAACGTTCCCATAGGAGGTTCTAATTACAAAGTCAGGTGTACATTGGAAGAAGAGGTCCCTACTTTGGTTTTCAGCCCTGTACTGAGCATGTAATGAGTTTCTGGTCTCAGTAGCACCGTGTGCTGAACTCGGTGAATATCATGTACATCTGTGCCTATTATAGGCTTCTTCAGAATGCTAGTGATTCACGTTTCTTACAAAAAGCTTGGAAAAATCCTTTTTCTTTTGGTTTATTGGACTTCCTCTCACTATATCTATATTCAAGATGTTAGACTGACAACCTCAAAGCTCTCCCGAAGATCAAAAGGGAATCTTTCAGAATTGAGTTGGACACAGATGGAAGCACCTAGCTGTGGTGTGAAGGAGATGGAGGGGAACCCCAAAGAGTCTAACTCTACTGCCTTGTAGACAGAATATACAGGAGCAGCCTGATCTGTGAGCTCTTTGGTGTGCTGACACTTCCCTGGGCCCCAGTTTCCTCACCTGTAACATGGGCAAAAAATGAAAAATCTTTGTCTCATAAGGTGTGGCAAGAGTGAAATGTAATGACCAGCAGTGTGTTGCACACATCAAGCATTCAGGTGATGTAGCTTTTACTGCTGTCATCGTATCGGTCATCATCATCATCATCATCTTTGTAGCCCCTCAGCACCTGCCGTGGTGCCTGTTTAATAAGAGCACAGTAAATGGTACTTTCTATTACTGTCAGGCTTGTATTCTTGTCATCACTTATCACAGAGCCTAGCATATAGCCAGTGTGCCATGAACGAATATTAAATGAAAAAAATCCACTTTACATGGCCAGGCATAATTGATACTGTATATTCAGGGGAAAAAAATGGTGTTTAACATCATTTTTTGATGAATCAAAATCTTTCTTTTCTTCTCTTGTGTGCTCTGAGAGCCCGACAGTGGAGTATGGTTGTTATAAGTCTAGACGCTAGAACTGGACCACCTGGGCTCAAATCCTGGTTGTGTGACTGGGGAAAGTTACCTACCCTCTTTGTGCCTGTTTATTCTTCTGTAAAATAATAGTGCCTTCCTCGTAGGGATTAGAGACTTTTTACATGCAAGTAATCAGAACAATGCATGGCAAATAGTATAGGACATCGAAGTATATGCTGGGAAAGGGAAGAATTTTAGAAAGGGATAAAGCAAAGTCTCTCGCCAGTCCTCAGGGATCCATGTATGCCCACGTGGTATGCAAGAGCATGAAGGAGAAGCCAACTGCATGTGAAGGATTAAGCATAGAAACCTGTACATTTTTAACAACCAGCTGTCTGGGAGGAAAAAAAGGCCCTAATTTGTAGTTTTTACAATTTCTGTGCTGTAAATATTGCTCCTGTGGCCAACTTCAAACCACCATTGTGACATTCCCGAATGTGGCACTGGGAAAGGATGCACACAGTCAGTTCTTAAAGGCTGATGTGTGCAGGCTCCAAGATGCTACTGGGTAGAAGCTTCGAGACTGCAGAGGAGAACACCACATTTTGGCAATATAAGCTTTACAATTCCACTAGTTGTAGAGTTGTACCTGATTCTGGGGACAAGAAGGTAGGCCAGAAGGAGGGGCCACATTCTTTACACAACCTACTGCTTTCAAAAAAAAACAAACAAAAAACAAAAAAACCCTTATCACCTGATCCCTAAATTCTTCCAGTAATTCAATTCTTTTGACCATTCAGTCCTTGGCCTTGAGATTGCTGTGTGTAGGACAATTACAAAGATAATTTAGGCTTTTTGAGTTGTAGAAAGAGATAGTCAAGAAACCAGACTTTCATTGCCTCCTAATGTAGTCTTCTTCAGGCATCTCAGGGAAAAGGAACCACAACAGAATCCTAGGCCCAAACTCTCTGGATGACTTTAAGAAAGCACTGGAACTCGCCATTTCTTATGTCTTCCATAATACAATGGGTGAAATAATATGGCGGTAGTCACTACTTCTATTCAACAACAATTTCTTGTTGCTTGCCTTCCAGGTGCTTGATAGGATTGACCCCATGACCAGACCCTGCCAATGAATTGTGAGAGGAAATGAGAGTGTTACTTTTGGGCACAATGATGAGTTGCTAGAATGGGACACTCCTGAATGCTCTCTTCCTGTGCCACAAGGAGCAGCCATGTTCCAGGTGATGGCCGCTCTGCCAGTGTAGATCCTGCAGAGATGACATGGGGTAGATCCCCCAGTTGACTCATGAGAGACCAAGCAAGAAATACAGATTTGTTGTGTTAATCCACTGAGATTGTGGGGGGTCACCATGAAGCACAACCGATCCTTTCTTGGCACAAAGATCAGACATGAGAATCACGTGCAATTATAAACATTGGATGGAGAGGTTCTGACAACATTAAAGCACTCTATCCAAAGAAGGAATTAGCATCCCTGAATTAGCAGGTGGGTGGAACAATTTGACAAAACTCATTCGTGGAAAATCACTTGCAATTATTTCTTTGAAATACAACTTGAACTCTGAGGAGCTACATCAGGTCTTTACAATGGGTCAAATTTGCTGTTGGCTTTCCTGGTCCTAGGCTGGAGAACAGTCAGCTTTAAGCCTTTGGTGTTGAAGTTTCCAGAAGTGTTAATGAGGAGGGAAAAGATGTTTTATAGTTGTTCAGGAATAGGAACAGTGACCATATAACAGTAGCATCTCCTTCAGCAAAGAGTAACAGGAAGAATGACCATTTCTGGAGGGCTTGTGTGCCAGAACTTTATATATAAAAATGTCTAAGCCCTGTACCAGATTTCCCCATTTTCAGAGAGTGATAGATTTTCAAAGATCATACAGAAAGAAAACACTGGAGCTAGAATTAAAAGAGGTCTGTTTTAGAGTCTGCCGTAGTAACCTTTTCCCAGAAGGAGACACTGAGACAAGGATTCGTGCTCAAATAATGTCCTGGGCCATGGAGAGTAATCCAGGAGAAGTAAGGAAGCCAATAAAGGATGCATTATTACATCAGCTACTACACTGGCAACTGTGGTTTGATCTCCAAAAGAAAAAGCACATAATTCATGACCCAAAATTAGCCCACTCAAGAGCTGAGGGAGCTGGGTATTTATACACCAGTGTCCAAGAGTCATTGGTTGAATGCCTGATTTGGGGAACAAACACCCTCAGATGCAGAGATGCAGACCCTGACAATTGGAAGTCATCTGGAATGCATGACTGTCCACGGTTGTGGGTGGAGACATGATAGCCTTTGCTCTAGGCTATAAAGCCTGGGGTCTGCACACCACTCTACCCTGCTCAGCTGCCTTGGTCCCTGAGTCATGTTAGGCTCCTGAGCACGTCCCCACTATCCCCGGCCCCCAGGCTTCTCTAAGGGCAGGAAACCCTTCTATGGTTCCAGTGCTGCATCTAGAGGCTATCTGGTGCCCAGCCAATAAAGGAGAGAGCTCTTGGAAGAAACTACTGTAAATGGTGTTAGTATAATCCACTTCCTAGAGTTTGTGTGAGAATCGACTACATGCAGCATTCTTGGAACAGTGTCTGACACACAGTAAATGCACAATAAATGTTGGTTACAATGGTGTGGAGGATGATGGACAGGGCAGGAGAGGATGAAGAGAAGGAACAACAAAAAGAGGAGGGAGGAAGGGAGGGAGGGAGGAGGGATTAAAAGGAGAGAGGTGGAAAAGCTCTTGTCACAATGTATCATTCACAATGTGTTGACATCAGCAAACTGTTCTCTTTCCTTTTCTCAAGGTTTGGGAGTGATACACTCCTGTCTCAACTGGAACAGTCCAAGAGGTAGCTTCCTGCAACATCTCCAGCTCTGATTCCTGCTCAAGGTTATGCTCCTGATGGTTGCGCTGCTGGAAAGATGAGACAAACCACCTGGGGTTGAAAGTGCTTCAGAGCCGCCAAGGATGGGATGGGCTTTCCAAATGGCTTCTTCAGTTGAGCTGAAGGCCCAGAATGTAATGTTTGTTTATGTGCCATGCCAGTTTAGACTGTCCTGAAAGTGTGTGTATGTGTATATGAGGGTGTGAGAGAGAATACACACATGCGTTTAACTTGCAGAATGTGTATCATTCTAGACATTCTGGAAAATAATTGCTCTTGATAAGGACAAATGCAGTCACCATTTCCTATTTTCACTGAAAGCTGGGAGAGAAAAGCAATGGCTTGAGTCATCGAACGGGGGTTTCAGATTAGATATGAGGGGAAATTTCTTTTTCAGGTGAATTTGATAAATCCTGGAATGGATTATCAGGGGGGAATTTTGAAGCCTCTTTCTCTGGGAGCTTTTGAAAATAGGATAAATGCTCATGTGCCTGAGATAGTGGAAGCCTGATCCTATCTGGAGATGGCATGATGGATTGGCTTCTGGGTAGCGGCAGAGGAGAAAGGAGCCTCCTTTCTCCTGAGGTCTACTGACCGAGTTTCACGTTTCAGAGCATTTCAGCATTACTGATTTTCTCTGATTGAAAAGCCACAAGTGTTCATTATTTGAAATTCGGAGATTACATAAAAATATGAAAAACTAAAAATCAAACAAAATTCTGTAATCCAAAAATAACCCAAATTATATATATGTGTGTATATATATATGTACATATATATGTGTATATACATATATACACATATATGTATATGGTCTCAAAAAATTGTATAGTCTTTTATATAGTCTCAAAAAAATTGTATCACATACTACATGGTTCTGTAATCTAGCTTTTGTACTTAGGATATCGTGGACTCCTTTCCATGTCAGTAAATACCATTTTACATCATGTAGCATGTAGCTGTATCATGGATCATGTACATGTCTCCATGTAGCTTGACTTATATAATCAGTTCTCTACTGTGGAGTTTAGGTTGTTTTCCCTGGAAATCCTTGCACATATATCCTTGTGAATTGTCTAGTTATTGCTTCAAAATAGATACCTGGGAGTAAAATAGCTGAGTTAAGGGTCTGCCGGTTTAAAATTGTCCTACCTATTGCTAGGTTTCCCTCTAGAGAGGTCATACCACTTTAAATTTCCATCAGTGATGCTTGAGAGAGTCTATTTCCCCCTTTTCTAAATAACACGGGCTACTCTCAATATCTTAATATACATTTCTTTGAGTCTTAGAGAGGCTGAGGTTTTCAACGTTTTCAAGCATTTATATTTTTCTTATTTGCCTTTTGTGTCCTTTATCCATTGTTTTTAAAGAGGGCATTTGGTAAGTAGATAGATACATACATACATATATGCATACACATACACATATGTATGTACAGATTCTATCTGCATCTTTGTGTATCATTTTCCAAGTCGCCTTTTAACTGCGCTGATTATGGATATGCTGTACAGAGTCTGCTACATAGATAATTCTTTGGGATACGTTAGTTATAACTAGAATAACAATGGATTTCTGGAATCCTGGCCATACCTGTGTCACCTGTTTCTGGACCAGTTGAGGTCTCAAGTCACCAAGGAGAGTGGGGCCGAGAGTGTGGGTAGCTAGGTAAGGGTGTATATACGTGGCCAGTGCATATTTTATGGAGTCAGGTCAAGGGTTCCCTGTCACTGAATGAAGTCACAGCCAGGGGGCTTGATGGCAGAACATGAACCAAGCCTTCAGCACGTGGAGTACGTGATGGTGGGCAGAGCGGGAGATGAGGGGCCGAGGGAAGGAAGGGAAGATGGTCCCTCAGGGCCAGTCAGTCTGCTCCCCTCCATCTAAAAGCAGCAGCATCTCCCCCTTCTCCGTACCCCACCTCCTCTCCCTATCCCCACAAAGTACACACGCTAAGAGGCTACACTAACCAGGCCTGTTGTTGATTCTCTCCTTTCTCTTGCTCTGGGCCAAGCAGAGGGGGGACATGAACACTTTTCATCCTTAGTGATGTAGGGCAAGGATGGGCTAACTGCACATGGGCAAGGTAGACAGAGGGGGGAAGGAACAGGGCAGTCCCCCTGGGGTGGAGCTGCTTCTGGGGTGAAGGACCCAGCGGCTGGTGTAGTGGAAATAGAACTTGCCGTCAGGTTTTATCACAGAGATGGAGCTAGAAAGAGGACCACATCCTAATTCTTCTGACTTGTCTCTGCTCATCCCTTGTTATTTTAGTTGTTTCGGGCTGCAAGTTTTGTGAGTTGACAACAGTATCTTGTTCATTTCACTCAGAGTAAAATCCATATTCCTAACCTGGCCTGTAAGTCCCTTTACATCTTACCTCCGCCACCTCTCCTACCCCATTTCTTATCCCATTCCTCAGATCATTTTAGTCCACTTGCTCCTTGAACAACTCAAGTGCATCCGTGCCCCAGGGCTATTGCACTTGTGTTCACTTTGCTTATAACGCCCTTTCCCCACACGTTCACATAGCTTACCCCCTCCTTCCTTCAGGTCTCTGCTCCAGTGTCACCTTATCTTAGTGGCATGTGGATGTCTTTGGCAGCACTGCATCCGGGAAGTCTATCTCAGAGAGCAGGTTCCTGACATGGACCCCAGGCTGGGGCAGGGCTGACTGCCAGGACGTGAAGCCAATTTTGGCAGAGTCCAGGTCCAAGCCGCTTACCAGGGCAGGGAGTTGACACAAGGGACCCAGGTGAGGATTCAGTAACTGGAACTGGATTCCTTCTAGGCCTACCTGTCCAGTGCTGAGCCAGTCCCACCCACAAGCAGCATCTGTCTGCCTCCAGCCTCTTTCTGGGCTCATGCCCAGAGCCCCACCACCCTATCATCCCAACCTGCTCCCATGCCCCTCATTCCTTATGCCTTCCTACCCTGTCCCCTTCCTTCCTGAGACCCATATCCCTCCTCATCCCATTCTGGAGAAATCTCCTTTCCCCTCCAGGTGTATTGTGGGTCCAGAACCCACATTAAGGGGTGGGCATTGTCAGCTGCTGCTGTTTTAGGAAGTCCACCAGTTCAATATTTCCAGAACGTTATTCAGTCAAGCCTTGGATATGCTAATGTGAGCCTGTGTCTTCCGCTTGGGAGCTCACTAGTCAACCAAGGAAGGATTTTACGGAGAGCTGCAAATCTCTAAGTACTAAAGCTCACTGGGTGTGACAAGTCCATTTGGGAGATTAGGAAGGGAAGCTAGGGAGAGAGAAGCTTAGGCATTATCCATCTGCCAGGCTGACAGAGGCATCTCCTCCCAACCAAGAGAGGAAGAGAGTGGTATCCAAGAAAGATGGAGACAAGGCTTATATACACACACGGTTTGGATGTCTTGGCTAAAAAACTCATCCATTGTCTAAACAGCTGATAGAACTAATGCTAGGCCCTACACCAAACGTTTCTATTCATTTAGTCTAAGGGTGGGCCTGGTAAGTTTTTTTTGTTTGTTTTTTTTTTAAGATTCCCAGGTAACTACTGGTTTCACTTTGCTACTTGATTGTCCTCTGTGTCCCAGACATTGTGGTGGCGTGGGGGGTACAAGATGAGGTCTTTACGGGCCCTGATGGAATGGATCAATCAATGCAATCAAAATGCCTAGGCTAATAGTGTGTGACAGCCTTTTCAATAGGAGATCAAGATAATTGCTTTAAAGGGGGACAATTTAACCCATCAACAGGATGTTATGTCTACCCAATGTGAGATAATCAGATTGATTTTCCTGAATTGATGCAATTAAATTCATATTGTTGTTTTTGTACCATATAGAGACAGCCAAGCACATCATCTCTTCAAGTGGAATCTAGGTACCACCTGTTTTGGGAAGGTTGTCTAAATAGAAATTCCCGAACCCCCACCCAGAGCTCCCTGATCAGAATCTCTGGTTCCCAGGTTTTTCTTAGGCAGTGGTTCCCAACCTTGTCTGCACATTCGAGTTAAATTTTTTTTTCATGTTTATTTATTTTTGAGAGAAAAAGAGTGTGAATAAGGGAGGGGGAGGGGCAGAGAGAGAGAGAGGGAGACCCAGAATCCAAGGCAGGCTCCAGGCTCTGAGCTGTCAGCACAAAGCCCAACATGGGGCTCAAACTCACAAACTGTGAGATCATGACCTGAGCCGAAGTCGGAGGCTTAACCAACTGAGCCACCCTGGTGCCCCAACCTGGGGAACTTTTAAACAGTCCCGGCTGCACCCCGCCCCCTCCCAGACTAATTAAATTAGAAGCTCCAGGTGGAAGAGTCAGGGAGAGAATGCAGGCATCCGTGTTTTAAAGTTTTCCAGGTGGTTCCAATGAGCAGCCAAGATTAAGAAGTGGAGTTAAGTGGCGTGGGAGGACGCAGGCATCAGGATCTTTCAGAAGCTCCCGTGGGATTGCTAATAGAAACTACAGAGCATGCCCTCGGAGCAGATGTCTTCCACACAAAGAGCACGTGAGCCTCCTTCCCGAGATCCTGGATTTGTTTGTGGTCTTGTGGTTGACGGTGAGCTCTGGTCCAAGGAAGAACTGTGGAGAGGTTACCAGAACTGTGTCTGTATCTAACACAACAGTCAGAAAGTCTGCACTGCCCAACTCCTCAGGCCCTAACATTTTTCTTGGTTGTTCTCTTGGCCTTCTTGTGGCCACACTGGGCTTGGCTGCCGGGCCCTCCGACACCCCTGAGTTTGCCTCTTGGGTCTTCCCGTCTTATCTTCTTCTCTTGGGCTGGCACGCAGGGGCGTCTGTTTCATGCATCCAAACTGGCCAGTTAGAACGGGAGGCAACCGCAGTTCTAGGTGTCCAACCCCTCCCTTCTAGATGTATTAAACACTGCAGATGAGTTGCTTTGTGCCATGGCTGAAGTGAAATATACACGCCAGCAGCCAGGCAGTCAAGTTGGCATAAACCAGGCTTGTTTATTTTTTGTCGTTTTTTTTTTTTCCTTTGTGGTTTGAATGCCACCCTCCTGGAGCTGGGAAAGGATATTGGCTCACAGGAAATCCCACATATTGTTACTCACCAAGTTTGAGAAAACTTTTAGTTTTTACTATTTGCTGCCAAGTACGGAAGGGTTGTTCTAAACCCTGGCTGCACACATTAGATGCACCTGAGGAGTTATGAAAACAGTGCTGGGTCCCACTCAGGCCGATTAAATGGGGAGGTCTGGGAGTGCAGACCAGGCCTGGGACTTGTTCAAATGTTTGTAAATTAGTGTGCAGCCCACGTTGAAGATGACTGATCCAGGAGAGGGAGAAGATTGTGGATCCAGAAAACTAGTATTTTCTAGGTGCTAGGCAACTTCTCTAGTTGTAGCTGATATTGAGCGCTTACTATGTGTAAGGTGCTGTTTTAAGAGTTTTATATCTATTGACTGGTATTTCTAACAGTCTTCTGAGGAATTACCTCCATGTTTCAATGCAGAAACTGAGGCTCAGAGCACTCACAGAGCTCGCAAGTGATACCGCTCAGCCTCAAATCAAGGCAGTGTGGTTTCAGAACTCAGGCTCTTTACTGCTACATTTGACTACCTCCCAATAACCCTGGCCATTAGGAATGGAGGAAGTAACTCAGAAACCCCTTAACACAACAAAAGATGATTTCTTATTCCTGCTATCCATTCTGGGAGGGGGCATGAGGAGATGGGAGTAGGGGGAATGGGAGGTGAGTGTTCCGCTCCACAAAGTCACTCAGGGACCCAGCTGAAAGAGGTTTCACCATCTTGTAACCTGTACCATCTGAAAAGCGGCCCTCTCAAACCCTTAAGCCAGGGAAGAGAGAGATGCGATGATCACACATGGGTTTTCACTTCAGCCAGAAGTAGCACGTGCATTTCCACTCACACTTCATGGTCCTATGACCTGCCCAGCTGCTAAGTGGGTGGACAGTGTAGGGGAGCAAATGGAATGCTTGGTAGCATTAATTTCTGTGCCACATTCTGGGAGATGGCTCTTGTGCCTGGTTCAAGAAGCAAATGCAGAGAGATTAAGAAACGTGCCTAAAGAGACACAAAATGTAGAGTTGGGCCTCACGCCCAGGTGATCTCACGTGAATTCTTGTGCTTGTTTTCTACCCCATCAGTGACTAACCGTATGCGTCTGGAGGGATATCTCTATATCACTTAGCATTTATCCTTGAGGCCATCTAGCAGATGCTAAACACCGCCACCGAACCGTAAGGTAACACTATAAATTTCTTGGTTGTAAATATAGGTAATTGTGCTATTTTTTTGAGGTATGCTCATTAAATCACCAGGTGAAGTGCCTAATGCCATCCTGGGAATAGAAAGGATCGTGTTTGGTGCCTAAAAATAAGACGGATTCACCGTGGGGTGCTAATGTATGTAGCTACAAGAAAAGCAGCCACCGGGAGGCACAGCTCCTGTATATGCAAGAGAAGAGACCACATTCACACTGTTAATGGCAGCTTTTCACGGCCTCTGGAGCGCTGCCATCCCAAACTGCTCCAGGTATAGAGGTGACGGGTTAGAGGAAAGTGTTCTTTTCTCCCTCTCTCTGTGATCCTCCCGCCGTGCTCACTAACCCACAGCACCAACAGGAGTATGGAATCCACTAAACTGAAGACTCCACAACTGTAACCTGAAACTTGGCCAGTGATGGAATCTCTCACCTCATCCAATTGCTTGGGGTCTATTGTTCTGGTAATTATATCTTAAAATGTTGGACATTTTCCAAAAGGCCAGCCAGCACTGTGAGAAAGAAGAGTATGTCCTGGGGTGGGTAGCACTGGTTATATTTGACTTGACACGAGCTGCTTTGTCCCTGGCTGCCAGCAGTAACCCCCATCCCTAGGACCCGGAGGCCCCAGTCGTCCTGCGCCTCTGGGAAGGAGACAAAGGCAGGAATGTCTGTGGCAGCAGGCTGAACCCAAGTGTGTGTATGTATGTGGAGGCAGGCAGGATGGTCTCAGAGTTCGGGTTCTTAGACAATCAAGAGAAAGGAAAAAGAAGGCTTTGAAGGGAAAAAGCGTTATTGACAAGAGGTAACCAATTGATCCTTCCAGCATGTTTTTCTTCTTGACTCTAGAAGTCCCAGTGCTAGTCAGACTGGGGTTACCTTCCCAGCAAGATCGGCCCCACACTCTGGCTATGGTTTTACAGGGTTCTGGGCCCCAAACTGAGCTGGCCACTGAAAACACCTAGGGAACCTAAAAGGCATTATTCAAGTCCCTGCTCCTAAGCTACTGAAACAGTCTGGGCCCCTGGAAATAATATTTTACATTAAACATCCTTGGGTGTTTCTAATAGCCAGGCAGGTTCTGGAGTTCATGCCATCCCCCATTTGGGAACATGTTGAACAGAAGCCTTAGTAAATTAGTAAAAATTAAAAAAATATATGTTACTAAAAACAGGAAAACAAAACGCACCAGCACCCCTACCACCCAGAGTTATACTGCCAACACTTGGTGTACAGAACCACTTCCTGCCAGATAGATAGATTCCCTGTCTCTGTTTTGGACAGGCTGGTGGCACCACCATTTTGCCATCTGTCCACCTGTGGCCTCACTGAGTGATGCACCAGCAGAACAGGTACCTTGTCCCTTCTGCAATGTAGGTTTGAGGCTCAGGGCCCCTCTGAAAAGCTGAGCTGGGGTCAGCAGGTTGATGGGGTTAAAGAAAGCCTGTGCACCATGGATTTGCTTTGGTGGCACTGTGCCACCAGCTGCCAGAACCCCTGCCACATTAGCAGCACCACAGCCACTGGCACCAGCTTAGAATCACTGTGTCCAACCTGGCAGAGACCGCCTGGTGGCCATCTTATAAACCAGGGAACCAAAGTTCAGGAAAGTTCTGTGAAGCCCAGCTAGCTACCTTCCTGGCTATGTGTTCTAATATCCCTGAAATGTAACTATGGTTCTGGCAAAGGAAGCAGGTGACTCCTAAGGGACGTGATTAATGAATGGGCTACCAAAACTGGTTGGGCAAAGCTCAGCTTAAGTTTGTGTTAAATCCTTTATGACTCTGGCTCACCTATTTGTAGAACTTAACTGTGGCTTAGTGGGGAGAAATTCATCCAATGGACCCAACAAGGGTTGTATTCCTACATTTGTGTGTGTGTGTGAAAATACTCCCACATATCCCTTCTTCCCTTTTTTTTAACGTTTTTTATCTTGAGAGAGAGAGAGAGAGCACATGCGCAAGTGAGCGAGCTCATGGGGGAGGGGCAGAGAGAAAGGGAGAGAGAGAATCCCAAGCAGGCTTCACGCTTTCAGCCCAGAGCCTGATGTGGGGCTCGAACCCACAAACCATGAGATCATGACCTGAGCAGAATCCAGAGTGAGGTACTTAACCAACTGAGCCACCCAGGTGCCCTTCTTCTTCCTTTTCTTACTATCTTCCTGTGCAGTGTGATTGGTTAGGTTTGACTGAGCCAGCATTTGTGATTCTAGAGTATCTTCATAGCCATTTAAGTAGATTTACTTGTAAAAAAAATTTATGGGGCACTGTAGAGGTTGGAAAACTTTTTCTTAAAGTCATACACTAAAGATTTTAGGTTTTATGAGCTGTGGGGTCTCTGTTGCAACTTCTCAACTTTGTAGTTGTCACACAAAAGCAGCCACAGGCAATATGCTAATGACTGCACATGACTGTGTTCCAATAAAACTTTATTTACAAAAATAGGGGTCCAGCCTGCCAAAGTTCTATTCTCTTGAATAATTACAGCCTATCTAAAAAGTCTTAATTATTTGATGACATGCCAGAAGAGAAATCACTGAATCTTTAGACTGTGTGGCCAGATCTATTCATCAAAAAAAGTTCGCTTTGTTCTGAAAACTCTGCTTTTTCTGCTTTCTGCCAGAGCAATGTTCTTGCCAAACATATGTGTCAGTGACTCCATGTGAATATATTCATAGTGGAGAACTTTTTAAGCTCAGGCTCCACAGAGTTCAGGGGTCTCTCCATGACATTAAAGCAGAGGAAGGATGTGATATCAACCACCAGCGCTAAAATTTCAGTTGTTATTTAAGCAGAAAATGCTGTCAAAGTAGCTAATTTTTTGATATGGTTGTCTTCTGTGTCAGTTAGTTGTAAAAACAAATCACCCTAAAGCTTAATGCCTTAAAACAATTATTGATTTAGCTCACCCAGGTGGTTCTTGTGGTCAAGGCCAGGTTCAAATGATATAGACTGAGCTTGCTCATGGCCCTGATAGGTCGATTTGGAGCTGTGTGTTATAGTATATATATATATATATATATATATATATATACACATACCACATCTACTTTATCCATTCATCCATTGATGGACATTTGGGCTCTTTTCCATACTTTGGCTCTTGTTAATAGTGCTGCTATAAACATTGGGGTGCACGTGTCCCTTCAAAACAGCACACCTGTATCCCTTGGATAAATAAATACCTAGTAGGCAATTGCTGGGTCGTAGGGTAGTTCTATTTTTAATTTTTTGAGAAACCTCCATACTGTTTGCCAGAGTGGCTGCACAAGTTTGCATTCTGGCTAGCAATGCAAAAGAGGTCCTCTTTCTCCGCATCCTTGCCAACATCTATTGTTGCCTGAGTTGTTAATGTTAGCCATTCTGACTGGTGTGAGGTGATATCTCGTTGTGGTTTTGATTTGTATTTCCCAGATGATGAGTGATGTTGAGCATTTTTTCATGTGTCAGGTGGCCATCTGGATGTCTTCTTTGGAGAAGTGTCTATTCATGTCTTTTGCCCATTTCTTCACTGGATTATTTACTTTTTAGGTATTGAGTTTGATAAGTTCCTTGTAGATTCTGGATACTAATCCTTTATATGGTATTTCATTTGCAAATATCTTCTCCCATTCTGTCAGTTGCCTTTTAGTTTTCATGTTTATTTATTTTTGAGAGAGACAGAGAGTGTGTGTGTGTGTGTGTGTGTGTGTGTGTGTGTGTGAAAGGGGGAGGGGCAGAGAGAGAAGGAGACACAGAATCCAAAGCCGGCTCCAGGCTCTGAGCTGTCAACACAGAGCCCGACGTCGAGCTTGAACTCACGAACCATGAGATGATGACCTGAGCTGAAGTTGGATGCTTAACTGACTGAGCCACCCAGGTGTCCCAGATGCCTTTTAGTTTTGCTGACTATTGCCTTCACTGTGCAGAAGTTTTTTATTTTAATGAGGTCCCAATAGTTCATTTTTGCTATTGTTTCCCTTGCCTCCAGAGACGTGTTGAATAAGAAATTGCTGCGGCCGAGGTCAAAAAGCCTGCTTTCTCCTCAAGGATTTTGATGGATGGCTTCCTGCCTTACATTTAGGTCTTTCATCCATTTTGAGTTTATTTTTGTGTATGGTGTAAGAAAGTGGTCCAGGTTCGTTTTTCTGCATATCGCTGTCCAGTTTTCCCAGCACCACTTGTTGAAGAGACTGTCTCTATTCCATTGGATATTCTTTCCTGCTTTGTCAAAGATGAGTTGGCCATATGTTTGTGGGTCCATTTCTGGGTTCTCTATTCTGTTCCATTGAGCTGAGTGTCTGTTTTTGTGCCAGTACCATACTGTCTTGATGATTACAGCTTTATAATACAGTTTGAAGTCCAGGATTGTGATGCCTCCAGCTTTGGTTTTCTTTTTTCAAGATAACCTAGCAGAGTTTCCAAGAGAATAGGCGGAATAATTGTCTTTTAAAGATAGGTCAGGAAACCCTATTGACAATATCATTCACATGGTTGAGATGGAAAAAAAACCTGCAGGACTGATAGGTATTTTCACTGTGTTGAAGCTTGTTCTTATTATTGAATAAATCCAAACATGTCTCAGGTTTGATTTCTGTCCACCTCACAAGCCTATCCAAATTCCAGAATTTTCCCTAGTGTGCATCATTGTGCTCTACCTTAAGAAAGCCCTGGGTATGAACATTCAAGCTGTCAAAAGAGAAATTAGAATGTTATTCTTTGATTGACAAGAATTCTTTTAATTTTTAACCAAAGGTTTTATTATAGATTTCCTTGAAATAGTGAGTTCTCTATTTACCATATAATTTACTTCCCATAAATTTGGCATGAAAATTTTCTGGGCATGCTTATCATATGAAATGTGACATATTCATATTTCTCTCTGGACTCCTTATGTATTAAGATGATTCTCTTAGTTTTGCTTTTCAACCATGTTGACTATATGAAAAGACCAAATCTGCAACAATAACACTGTTATTATTTTTTTGTTCTTTTTAGGGGTCATTCCACACAGGCTGAGGAAAAAAGCACTGGACAAAGTTTTAGCAGATGTGAGGTATAGGCTCAGTTCAGTGAGATAACACACGTACTATAAAGAACAGCAGTCTTGGAGCCAGGAGATCTGGGTTTGGATCTCATATACAAATGTTTTCTTTTTTATAACACATCGTATAAGGCATCTTGCCTTCATTTCATTAGTGTGGGGACCTCCGGTATCTATCACTGTGTGATTCTGTTAACTGTGTGACTCCTCCGGGCCTCAGCTTCCTTATCTGTAACATGGGGCTAATGGTACTTATCTTGGCAATTTCACTGGATGGTAAGGATCAATGAAGAAATGAGAAATGAGTTTACCATCAAGCTCCTGAGGACTGAACTTTAGACACCTCACTTGCTTGGCTTTCTTTTAGATAAATAGGTTTTTATGCCTAATTTTGTATTTATGCTTCTGACTCTATCAGTTTCTTAAGAAAAGGAATGTCCTAAATGTTAAAGAAAACAATCAATATATAATAAATGGAAACTGATGTTTATTTTTATTAATTTATAAATAAATATAAATAATAAAGAAAAGAAGGCAGGTTTTTCAGGATATAAAAACCTGAATATGCCCCTGGGGATAACATTACAGTGTTTTCTCAGGTCTCCATAGCTCAGAATTGGGGACATAGTTCTTTCATGTAAGGTTTGCACCTCTAATTAAATGCAAATACTTCTGCAATGGTTTGCACACAGAGTCTCATCTGCCATTTATACTTCGGAATGTGTGAGTTATAATTTTCCTGAGAGCAGATTTAACAGGGAAAGAAAAGAAGGCAGATAGCATGTGAATCTAAAATGAGTGGGGGAGACCCAGAAGGAGAAAGTAGAGTGATCTCCAAGGTAAGGTACAGGCGATGACCATACAGAAGTTCTGTCAGCCACAGTCCTGGAGTAGGGGCTCTGCACATCTTCGTTACTGGATCCCAAGTGTGGTCCAGAGATACTGGGGGAAAGGTTGAAAATCATACACCAAAATGTTGACAAAGCATTTATCTGTAGGTGGCATGAATATTTTTCTTTTCTGTCTTTTTTTTGTGTGCATCCTTTTACTTTCCCTCAAGTATAAAATTGATATGAATTTAATGTATCAGATTTTTCTTAACATTTGAGGAAGATTCTACATTTCAAAGCAAAGAGTACAGAAAAGACACCTGATGTGATTGGCACAAAAATAGACTGAATTGCTTAGGGCTTAGACAGTGTTTCAGATGAAGGCTCTTCCTACTGGGTGGTTTTATATTTCCAGACAAATATACCTATTTGGAAGAAGCATTTTCCTACTTGAAGCTGATTCAGGCTAAATAAGATTTTTTATTTTTTTTTAATTTTAATTAAAAAAATTTTAATGTTTATTTTTGAGAGACAGAGACAGAGAGAGAGCAAGCACGGGGGAGGGGCAGAGAGAGAGAGAGAGAGAGAGAGAGAGAGAGAGAGGGAGACAGAAGATCCAAAGCAGTCTCTGTGCTGACAGCAGAAAGCCTGATGCACCCGATGTAGGACTTGAACTCACAAGCTGTGAGATCATGACCTGGGCTGAAGTCAGACGCTTAACTAGCTAAGCCACCCAGGAGCTCCAGGATTTTTTAAAGCTATGTAAAACTGAGTCTGATTTTCTGATGGATGCTATTCAAACACCATTTGGATAGAAACCTTTACCAGGGCTCATGTAATTTAATTCATTTCTATTTTATGGCCATTACTTACTTAGTGCCAGTGTGTGGAGGGTTCAAGATGAGTAGGGCTTGATCCCTGTTCTCAAGATGCTCAGAGCCAAGTGAAGGAGACAGGCACAAAGGCCAGACCCATCATGCTGTCTGTGATAAGTACAGTAATGCTCTTAATTCTGGCCACCTTAATCTCTGGTCTTGACCGCAGAGACACAGAGGTCTTCGGACAGCACTTCCTATGTAAAGCAGCTTCTCTCTACAGCTGTTCAGTAAGCATCACGACCCACACAGGTGCTGATTTCAGTTCTTGTTCTATATGTTGGATTTTAAAACCTTGGCCCCATTCTCTGGTTCTCCCATGGAGAATTCATCCATGGAATATTCTAAAATATTCCAGAATACTTCATCCCCTTTGTTCCCTTCAAACCCACCAGCCTTGCCTACTTTACTTCCATTAGGTTTCATTTACACAAGCATGCCCCCCCCAACAAAAAGGGAAGTGAAATTCAAAATGCCTGTATGTGATTTGCCCCAGTTTCTCTTAATTGCCCCCAACATCTGCTGCACTACCCTCCTTTACCCATACTCCTAGTAAGGTCCATGAAATAGAGGCACAGAATATTGGAGGGAACGAAGGAGAAAATGAATTCCATTTGGGAAGGGCTATCTGAGAAGGCTTCCTGGAGGAAATGCCACTTAATTTAAGCCTGGAAAGGTGGGTGGCATAAAAAAAAAAGGGGGCCAGATTTGGGCAAATGGAAGGTGGGTGGCAGATTTGGAATTTGCTCTGGGATAGCTTCACTGCTTATGGACAAGTGTGGCTCAGGGAAGGGAATTAAAGGTGGAGAAATGATCTTCAGTGATTCTGCCAAGGGTCTTGGATACCAGTCTGAGGAGTTTTACATTTATTCATCGTGCAAAGGAGATAACCCAAAAATATGGTGGGAGGGTAGCATCCATGGAGTCGTGTGTGCTGAAAGTGAGCACGGAGGCCCCCTCTGAAAACCTCCACACAGCCTTTATCCTTAGTTTCTCTCCATGAACAAGCTTGCCTAGAATGAGGCCTAGGAAGTGACACTCCTAGAACAGAACTTGACAATCAGCCCCCAGAGGCCTGCAAAAGTATGCTCTCCGAGCAAAGAGTTCTTTCCTTCTCTTCTGCTCTACAAAGAAATATTTATCGAGTCTAGGCCAGAACCACAGGAGTTCACGGTAAGCCTTAAGGCGTCGAAACTTGACAAATAATCATTCCTGGTCTGATTTAAACACATGAATCCAGGAACTTGCACCAAGTAAAGGAAACATGTTGTGAAAAGTAGATTTCCTATTATTTTGTTGTGGAAAAGACCAGGTATTCACTCCCGCCACCTTTTATCACAGGGCAAAGGAAGTGCATTCAACTCATAAGGAGGCAAACAGGTCTCAGGGAAGAAACACATTAGAGAAATAATCCCTCCAGAGTCATTCTGAAAATTGCCTTTGCTGATCCACGATGGAAAAAACAAAGTGCATTTGATGAATTCAGCCGAATAAAATCCTGGAAAATTATCTGAGTTAAAAAAAAAAAAATTCAAAGCAGAGCTTAAAAGCATTAGCTGGCTTTTGCGAGTTGGGAAATAACATGTATGCACACACACAATGGCAATTCGTGCCTTAATGGTGTTTTTTTGTTTTTTTCTCAGACAGTGCTTCTAACTTAAAGTGGTGCCAGTTATTGTTCATTTCCTACAGGGAGAGGGAAGTGGAGGGCCACTGAGAGGTGTGAATTTTAAAACAGACTCCAGGAATAAATGCAAACATGGTCTTTTTCACTGGGGGGAGCCTGAGTCTCCTATGTTAGTTATTGTTGAAAAAGGTGAAGAATTGGGTCTCATGGGTAGGACTGAATCTTGAAATTTTATGGCTACATCTAATACCTAGAACAAAGACCTCTGAAATACATTTGGGGGCACGTGTCCAGGGTAGCAAGCAGAATTCTATTATACCTTTATCTGCTATGTGTTCCTTATTCTTAGAACAGGCCAGGAGAGGGAGGAAGAGGGTGTATAATTACATACTCCCTCCCTCCAGTTCCCAGAACTTCCCTTTGTAACACCTGGCCAGGTTGTGATATAGATCTTGTGCCCCGTGGCCCTGGGCTTCATGGAATGCAGAGATGGTGGAGACTCTGGGCATCTATCCCATGGATGTCCGCTGTCCGCACAGAATCGGTCTCAGCAATAGCTGTGGCAGCAGAGCAAGTGGCCGAAGCTCTGGGACACAGGTGAGGCCGAGAGCATCTGAAGAGGCATGTAAACTGTGTCTGATATGGGCAGAGCCAAAGATGGTGACATGGGATTATTATGAAGATGTATGCTTCTCGCCAGATTATATAACAATTGTTAAGCATTTTAGAAAACTGTTTACAACATGTCTCTTAGTTGACTGGGTTTGAGGAACATCATCCCATTTGTGATTTAGGCAGGGACATTAATCCAAGAGTTGAAGATAGGAAGTTATTTTGAAGGCCTCGTTCAATATCCTCCCTTGTTGTAACTGTGCACTATTGATTTGTCTGTATTTACCATTCTACCAGGGGCTTGTTCAGCCCAGGAAAGGAGCCCTAACTCTAGAGCAAGCCTGAGAAGTTGTTCCAGAATGCACCTCATTTCTAGATTTTAACTGAATATTTACTAATTACCAGACCCTATGAGAGTAGGGCATACAAGGAGAAGAGTACACAGAGCCCGCTTTCTAGGTCCTCATTTTGCATAGGGGATCCTTTGCAGAGGCCCTTGCTGGCCTCATTGGCTCACGTTGAGGAGGGCCCAGGGTTTGCTCTCAGGACCCTTAACATCTACCTGAGTGGACCTCACTCCCTTTAAGTCCTTGATTGGATGTCACCTTCTTAAAGAGACCTACCTTGAGCACCCTATTTTTTAAGTTTATTTATTTATTTTGAGAGAGAGAGAGAGGGAAGCAGAGAGAGGGAATCCCAAGCAGGCTCTGCACTGGCAGTGCAGAGTCCCATGTGGGGCTTGAACTCACAAACCATGAGATCATGACCTGAACACAAACCAAGAGTCAGATCCTCAACCAACTGAGCCACCCAAGTGCCCCTGAGACCCGATTTTTAAATTGCTATACCTCTGATCCTCTTGCACTACTCTGTTTTCTTAGTTATTTCCATATATATGTGTGTATATGTATACACACACACGTATTTCTAACATGTATAATTTAATTCATGTTAGGACTATTACTGATGAGTTTCTTCCCCGCAAGAAGGTAGACCCCACAAGGCAAAGGTTTTTGCTTTCTTGGTTTACTATAGTATCATGTTCACTGATGTATCCTAGGCACCTGCTTGTAATGGACTGATGGCACAACCATAAACACAGCCCTGGATGCCCTGGGTCCCTGATGGCTTTTGGTCACGGTTGGGCTGTGCTCCCACCCGACCGAGCAGGCTGCTGGACTGTGCTGAGCCAGGCTCTCTGTTCCACAGCTCAGACCACCATTTGCTTCTCATTTGTGAAGGAACACTGATTACTTGTCAGGAGCTACTACAGGGATCTGGGGTTACATCTAATACAACTCTGTGCGTCACTGGGAACAGAGATGGTTTCTTTCTCATTTCTGTCTTCTCTCTGATCACAGTGCCTGGGATTTCATAGGAGCTCAATTAATGTTTATGGAAATAAAACTCTGTTAGCAATGACATTTAGTCCCTCCTTTCCCAAACACAGAAAGAGCCCTGCTGCACTCTCTCACCCAGGAGCTGGATCTATCTAACTGCGTATCTCCAGACACTGCCAGAGTGAAAGGCTGGTTAGGTGGGGGGGGGGGGGGGTGATTCTTAAGCCTCGGCACCAGCTTTCACCACAGCTTTTCCCTGTTCTGTTCCTAAAATACCTCCGTAGTGGGTTGCTCGAGTCCTTGCAGACGCCTGCGGTCCTTGCTGTGCTTCCTGCCGTCTCTGAGTCAGCCTGGAGTTAGTCACACCCCTGCTTGCCCATTGGGCCCCAGATCTCCACTATCAGAAACATTATTTACATCTCTCAGCTCCTTTCTGGGTCACCCAAGATAAGCAAGGGGAGGAACTAAGAAATAGAACATGAAGGCCAAGAGATGCCTGCAAGAACTCTAATGGGTCATCAGATCTTTCCGGGACAACAGTCACATCTTTGACTCGTGCCCCATGACGAGTTCTGTTTCCAAGAGTCAGCAGCCTGCAGCCAGGCAAGGTGAGGAGTTGCAGCAGAATTTCTTCATAGTTGCTTCTGTTCTAGAAGGTAGACTGCGGATGCTTCCAGCCACTTTTTCCCTCTTTCCAGGGGCTTCTAAGGAAGTGTACAGAAAGTTGGAGGTACTGCATAGTCTCCTGTGGCTGTCAGGTGAGAGCTTGTGTGGGGGGAAGAAGCCCTTCTCACCAAACTAGATCCCTTCTCTATAGCCCAGACAGGACCTTAGAGGGGTATCTGGTATTAGACAACCCTCAGTCCATTGTTAGAACCAATAGGGGAGGCCAGAAGTCTTGATTGAAAAGGAACACCATTCCTTCGTGCCTCTACTTCTCTGGAAAAGTATCTTTCCAGTTACAGCCAGATCAAATGGAGATGAACCAGAGTGTGAAGGCAGGGAAGGGAATCTAGGTCTTTTCAATGAGAGAACATTCCTGTGATAACAGGATTCCCTTCCTTCAAGACTGACTGCTGTGGTCATCAATGCCCACTGGCCATTTGGAGAGTGGACAGCTATGAGGACCCAGATCTCTGTATTAGCGCCTAACAAGTAACTGCTGTCCTTTAAGAGAATGAGGAGAAGAAAGCTTTGGGGATGAGGAAACAGGGTTGTCTGGTCCAAATGGTGGGTCCTCTGCCTTTTTCTTAAGGTTGCTGTCTTGCCAGGACATTTCCCATACCTCTTCCATACAGCACGTCACCCATCCCGCCAGTACCCAGTCCTCCCACAAATGCTTTCTCTAACCTCTCAATAAAATAGGATAGGAAGTGGTCATAAACTCCACTTGGAGTCACAGAAGAAACGTGAGAGGTCATCATCTTCAAGTTCTGAGTCATCAAAAGATGAGGGAAGTCACCTCCTCACCACTCAGCCTCACCTGAGGCTGCCCTCAGGTGCTGCTTCTCATCCTCCCCAAGTATAGGTGTGGCAGAGTTGACCCACTGGTAGCACAGGCTGGGATCCCCTGGAGAATCTCACCACCACCACCACCACAGGGAAACTACATAGTCACCATTTTCCTCAGCCAAGGCCCGATCATCCAGATGGAGAGGAGAGAATGGATAGGTGGGTGTGGCCAATTTAACACTTGCTAGGGCCTCAGTTCAATGTAGCATGCCCATTGTGAAAGCTAGTATCATCTTAGTGAAAACAAAGGACTGGTTAAAATGAGAGGAAAAGGGGCACCTGCGTGGCTCAGTTGATTGAGCGTCTGACTCTTGATTTCAGCTCAGGTCATGATCCCAGAGCCATGGGATTGGGCCCTGCATCTGGCTCTGTGTTGATCATGGAGACTGCTTGGTATTCTCTTTGTCTTTTCTTTTCTCTCTCTCCCCTCCTCTGCCCCTCTCCCCCACCCAGTAACCCCCTCTCTAAAATTTAAAAAAAAAAATGAGATATGGGGCACCTGGGTGGCTCAATCAGTTAAACGTCCGACTTTGGCTTAGGTCATGATCTTGTGGTTCATGAATTTGAGCCCTGCATTGGACTCTGTGCTGACAGCTAGGAGCCTGGAGCCTACTTTGGATTCTGTGTCTCCCTCTCTCTCTGTTCTCCCTCCCTCCCTGTTCATGCTTGCTCACTCGCTCCCTCTCTCAAAATAAATAAACATTAAAAATAAATAAATAAATAAAATGAGAAGAAAAGATATACAAGGAAATAAATCCTAGGTGTTTCTGCTGATGTTTGGCTTTCCGTTGTATCTAAAACTGGGATATTTAACCCTGTGTCATGCAGGATGCTGGCCTGTGATTTGGTCTGGTTCATTCCTGTGAAGTGATTTTTTTAAATGTATAATAGCACTAACAGAGACTCCCACGTATGGACATAATTTGTAAGTTACAAGTGCCTGCTGTATCTGAGAGGTTGATAAAAGCAGTGCTAACCAAGACTTTGCTGTCTGGTAATACTGTTGCCTATCTATGTCTCGTGATCATTTCTAAATATTTATTTTGGTTCCTGCGAACCGTATAAAGGGCCTGCAATGGGTAGAAATCAGGGTTGTATAAATACCTCCCTTTCTTTTTGTTGCCCTGAACTGATACCAATTCTTGCCCAAGAGGTGTGTTGAATGTCATCTGCTATTTGTGTCCTATTAGCTCTTTCAAACATCTGTTTAGAAATGTGTGCTCACCATCTTCAGGTACAAAGTATTCCTTCACAGCAAATAAAAATATATAAAGCCTGATTGAAAATCCAGGAACAAACTAACCAGTATTTATAACATTTTTTTCTAAAATGGCCAGCTATATACCAGGTTGTTCTCTGAATAGCCTAAGAAGGATTAGGGAAAATAAGTCCTATTTCATTTATTTGCTTCTCTTTTGATGGATGCCCCATGACAGTATGATCCCTTAGACTGATGTCTGGCAGAAGAAACACTGAGGGATGAATGAAATGCCAGATAATTCCATCATGGCATTTGCTGACATCCTGGCAAGGCCAATCTATCCCTAGGGGACTCTTTACAGGGGAGTACATCTGGTGCGGAGTATAGATTTTGTTGTCCTAATTATCCAAAAAGGCAGTCACGAGTCCTGGGTTTGGCAGTGGAGGATGTCAATCAGAGTCAACAGAAACCAGACAGATTTTTATTCTTCTTCTATGTGCCATGCACTGTGAGCTTGAGAACATTTGCAAAGACTGGGTTAATGTTCTGTAATAGGAGCATGAGCTATGTACTGAAAATTACAAATGGATGAAAGATGGGAGTTCAGACCCTGGTTTCTCTAGCTAACAATTTGTAGCTCTCTTAGCCTTCAGTCTCCTTCCTCATACAATAGTGATAACTGTAGTCACTTCCTGAAAACATTTGGAAAACTTTGAGGCAACGTTCAAATGTGGGCCATCATTATCACCATTACATAGGCGCCATTATGCCCCCTTTCTTCCCTTTCCTTGATCTTCCCTTACTTTACCTTACTGTAAATAGTGGAACAGTGTCTTCAAGAGCTAGTAATTTCTTTAGTTATCTTCATGGTTTTCCTTCACATTGCCCATTAGAGGTAGATCTTCTGACAAGCCCTAGAAAACCCTTTCAGAGATAAAGCCCTTCCAGAGATAAAGAGGCAAAGTGCCCAACTGATCTTCCTGAAAAAAAGTTGAGAATTTTTTCAGTGTTAAGAATCTAGGGGATTTTTCTGTTTGGTTGGTTGGTTTGGTTGGTTTTTTTTTGTTTGTTTGTTTTTGTTTGTTTTTGGTTTTTTTTTGTTTTGTTTTGTTTTTTTACCTTCCTAGTAACCCCCTCAAGGTGAAACCTAGCTGGGGTAATAAAGGTAAGATTGACAATAATATCCTTCACTGAACTTCCAGTACTATATGGAATTTTGTGTACTTTTAAAAACATCCTAACCAAGGTTTTGTTTCATTAATTAAATAATGTAAATTTGAAGAGTGTGCTCCTTGACTATTGCTTACTCTGGGAAAGTAACCATTCCATTCCAGCCTGAATGTTGGCACACTTATGAAATTGAAGCTTCCTTAATTCACCATATTAGACTGGATGAGTGATAAGGAGTTTCACTGGTCTCTGCCCTAAAATGCATAAGTGTTATAGTAGGAGGTAGCTGATGTGAGTCAGCGACCTTGACTTGTGAGCCTTGGACAACCAGAAAGAAGCCCAGGTTGGGTATTACAGGAAGATCACCCGTATCTTGGTTATCACAGATCTTTTAGGTGATGAAGATTATTATCAAGGACTTGAAGTTCAAGTCATAATAAACCTAGAACACAGAGTCATAGATTTTGTGCTAGAAGGTACTTTAGAGATTATTTAAACTCTTGCTACTCAAGAGGGTGGTCCAAAGGACTAGCAGCATCAGCATCACCTGGGTGCTGGTTAGAAATGTAGAACCTCGGGCCCTACCCCAGACCACAGAATCAGAGTCTGCATGTAACAAAATCCCCAGGGCTGGAAGGCACATGAAGGTTTTAGATGTACCAGTCTACCCCATTCCTCTTGTTTTTTTGTTTGTTTGTTTTTTGTTTTTTGTTTTGTTTTGTTTTATAGATAAACTAATTCACAGCAAGTCTAAATGACCTACTCAAGAACTTACAGCTGGTCACTGGCACAGCAGGAGCCATCCCATCTCATAATCTGGTTCTTAGATCTTTGAATTTGAGTAGCAATGAGTCATGGGTCTGGTCCCCAAAATCAAAGGTTGGTTCTCCCAGTGAAATGTGCAATAGGAACATCAAGCAATATTGATTTAAGAAGTCAGTTCTCATGCTTGGTTAAACTAAAGTTTCTACACCGTTTGTAAAAATGGGTTAGTCTCACTAAAGTACCACACCTCTCCTGGTGGCAGTTTATTCTGATTATAGGTTGAGTATTTAGATGCCTTGGAAATCGAAACTGCTACATGACAGCAAAGAGGAATGTGGCTTTGCATCCATGGCATATGGCAACGCAGCGCTGTGTTGTGACAGGCACACTTCAAGGCCTTTGCTCTTGTTCCCTCTGCCTGTGAGTCTCCACCACTGAACCTTCACCAAGCAGACTCCGTCTTATCATCCAAGTTTCATGCTTGGAGAAGTTTTTCTTGGTCACCCTAGCATCAACCTTCCTCCCACCCCATTCCCCTTAGTCATTCTCTGTCCCATGGTCTTGTTTTATTTTGCTCGTGGAACTAGTAACTTAAATTATTTAGTTCAATAACTTATTGTCTGACTTGCCTCCCAAAGCATGTACATTTGATGAGAGCAGGGACCTGGCCCCGCTTATATACACCACTACATCTCTGGTAACCGACGATGGTGTTGACACATAGTGGGTGCTCAGCAATTGTTTGCTAAGTGAATGAGTAAGTCATTTAGAACAGAGTTTGCCATGTTTATGGCAAGGATAATAATCATCAGTAAGAGCTAACATTTACTGGCTTTAGCAAGTATTGGGCACTGTGCCACAGGCTTTATATACATTGTCTCATTGCATTTAATTTTTTATTATTACAGTTCCAAAAAGTGGGCACTAGCATTGACTGCTTGGAGATTGTGGCATTAATTATATCTTCTGAAAACTGGGGAAACTGACTTGTGTGGAAATAGGTTCTACTTACATAAATGGTTAGAAAAAAGCTTAGGGTGGAAAGCCACCACCACAGGGTGAAAGCGCCTGGGGTTAGCTAGCGAGATATTGTAATGATATCACGAGTAACTTGTTATATCATCTGCAGGAAATTGCTTTCCATCTGGCGCCAATGTACCTTGATCACAAACACCCCCAGACCCTTTGCTTCTTACACACACAAGTTAATGATTACTGTCTGTTTGTGTTCTCCATATTCAAGTGCATAAGATCTTGTTTTCTTCACATTCACCATGTGGGTAATATCTTGTGACCTCAATAGGTATGGAGACAAAACCCCTGTTGGCGGCTCTTGTCTCTTCCTGGACATTAGCCTCTGTTGTACTCTTGTCCACTCTCTCACTAAACAAGAGAGAACTCCAGACTCATAGTCTGAAACACTGACTGAAACCAAACTTGACTTCAGGACATTTCCCTAAAGGAAAGCACTGAGTGGCCTTCTGCACAAAGTGGTTTACAAAGGCTGAGGATCTCAAGGATTATCAGGAAAATCATGACACCCAAAATTGTGTCTTGATACCCTTACCAGTTTTCCTTTGAGCACATGAATAGGGACAACCAGACTTAGAGGAATGGCTGGGAACGAAATGTCCTGATAAGCTTTCTAAGTGACGAAGGAAAAATGAACTCTTGCCCATTACCCTTTGCATGACCTACAAAACCATTCGTAAGAAAAAATAAGCTGTGCATGGAGGAACATGATGCTAACCAGAGGGCAATCCTTGATCTGCTCATTTTTCTCCCAGGAAACCAAGCAAAGAGGCCGATTTGAGCCTCCACCATTAAGTACGTTTCACAGTGTCTACAAAAAGATAAAGGGCAATCAACCTGCGCTCACGACAGCACATCAGTAGCCTTGCCCAAATTTTTTTTTCCAATTTAAAATGCCCCAGGGGCGCCTGGGTGGCGCAGTCGGTTAAGCGTCCGACTTCAGCCAGGTCACGATCTCGCGGTCCGTGAGTTCGAGCCCCGCGTCAGGCTCTGGGCTGATGGCTCGGAGCCTGGAGCCTGTTTCCGATGATTCTGTGTCTCCCTCTCTCTCTGCCCCTCCCCCGTTCATGCTCTGTCTCTCTCTGTCCCAAAAATAAATAAAAAACGTTGAAAAAAAAAATTAAAAAAAATAAAATGCCCCAGAGTGCTCAGCCCCCACTCCACTCTCCATCTTGGCCTCCACCAGCTCCACATCCGTATCAACAGCGGCAACTGGCTGACTCAGTCGGCCTGGGCCAACCAACTGATCGGGAAGCCGGCCGGAAAGGCACTTCTATAACAAGAAACAGGAGGATGGAGGGAAAAACAACTTGAGTAAATGCATTTCATTCCAGAGAAGAGCTTTTTAAAAAACTGCTTAACATTTGAAGTTCTATTATTATTTTTGGCAACATGTTGAGTCCATGTCTCTTTTTGGCTACTTTTCTAGTACTTTATGTATCTGGAAGCAAAATTTGCAACTGATTTCAGTAACACTGGGAAAGATTCTTTTTCAGTGTAATTATAGGAGGTGTTTAAATGCTATCTAAATGTTATTTTGTGTACTCACCAAATAAGAGGCACAACTTAAATTCGCCATATAAAATTACCTATAATGCAATTTATGTTTATATATCATTGACGAAGAAAATGCCTTAAGCATTGGTCATTACAGAAATAATTGTATAACTGAAAAAAAAATCGAATAACAATTACTCATAAATTCCAAATTAGTTACCTAGTGAAAAAACAGATGGGTATATAAGACTGTGAGTTGTCCCTTTCTTCACGTGGTCAGTGGTGGGGCTTTGTTTTATTTTTATAAACTTTTTATTAGGGAAAATTTCAAATATACACAAAAGTAGAGAGACTATCTACCCATCACCCAACTTTAACAATTATCCATTTATTGACCTTGTGCATAGGTGGCAGGGGTGGGGAGGATGGCCCTTGTGATACTTGCAAAGGCATAACAATTGTCTATTATGGCAGGGATGTGTCTATAATTGGTTGTCTATTATTAACTCTTTGAAACTGTAGGTAAAATAGGTAGTTCATAAGCTTGATCCTGACTTCTGCTTTAAGATATAAGGCAAAAAAAAAAAAAAAAATTCAAGTTTGTAAGCATGAATTATCTATCATCATTGTCCTAGATATTGTATTGAGCATAAAGTAGTCGTTAAGATAATAGAATGGTAGATAGTTTCCATTTGCCTTTCCACATGTGGTCTCTGCATTACCCTACCCAGCTCTGCCTCTCAGTACAGAGGCTGATCTGCACTACACCAAAGCCCCCCTGCCTTCTGGCTTCTGGCGAATGATGAATTTATGCTCACTTTATAAACGATGAAGTTAAGATACAGAGAAACCCACTTTTCAAACATCTCAGGTGACCTGTGGCTGAAAGGGCGCTACATCCCAGGACCCTCATCTTTAGGCTGCTGACTGTCGTGACAACCCAGAGGTACCTCTTCAGAGGTTCTTAGTTACGTGCAATAGGTGTCTTACTGACCTAGGCTGAGCACCATGAGGGAAAAAACCAAGCCACTGAATGCTAGTTTCTTACGTATGTAACTCGTAGTTGAGAAGAACTGTTTTTAAGAAAATGTTTGTGAAGAAAAACGCACAGTTGGACATGCTGTATTCACTAACTTTATTTTCTCCAAGTTGGGAAAAGCCCACTGTTAACTGAATTTTAGAATTAGAGAATTTCAGACATGCAGATTAAAATGTTTCTGCTTTTGGGGGTTCTGGGTGGCACAGTCCATTAAGCATCTGATGCTTTTTTTTTAAGTGTTCATTTATTTTTGAGAGAGAGAGAGGGAAAGAGAGAGAGAGAGTACAAGCAGGGGAGGGGCAGAGAGAGAGGAAGACACAGAATCCGAAGCAGGCTCCAGGCTCTGAGTCATCAGCACAGAGCCTGACATGGGGCTCAAACCCACAAACTGTGAGATCATGACCTGAGCTGAGGTTGGCCACTTAACCCACTGAGCCACCCAAGTGCCCCCTTAAGTGTCTGACTCTTGATCTTGGCTCAGGTCATGACCTCATGGTTCATGGGTTCGAGGCCCTAATCAGGCTGTGCACTGATGGCATGGAGGCTGCTTGGGATTCTGCCTCTCCTTCTCTCTGCCCCTCCTGCAGTTGTGCTCACTCTCTCTCAAAGTAAATAAATAAAGTTAAAAAAAAATTTTAATAAAAAAATATAAGTAAGTAAGTAAGTAAATAAATAAATAAATAAATAAATAAATAAATAAATAAAATGTTTCTGCTTTTGCTTCTATTATCTCTCCTTTCCCAGCCAGCATTTCTGTGAGACAGTTACACTTAAAAGGAAAATCTAATCCTTTTGGAAATTAATAATGTCAAACCCTGTCATCTCTATCAATATCTATTAGGAGCCAATGGCATCTCTTTACACAGTTGATCCTAACTACTTCATTATCCCCCTTCCAAAATACAGACTCCTAAAACATTCAGCTGAGCTCTATCTTTTAACTGCATTTATTCAATCAATAAACATTTATTGAGCACTTAACATATGCAAACATTATACTGATCTCTCAGGATATGTTAGTGGCCAAACAGATAAGAGTCCCTGTCTTCTAGAAGCTTACATTATAGAAACTTTGAAGGCACTTTACTATTCGGATATTAATAGCACTAAATATGTTGCTTTCTAAGGGAAGTAGAACACATTACATTATTCTGATGTAAAGCTTGTTTCTAACCACAGCCTTTGTATTACCGTATCTGCAAGCAAGGAATCTGAGTAAGGAATACTAAAAGGAAATATTCTTATAAACTCAGTATGGGTTCTGAATTCTCCTGCCATTTGGGCCCTACTCCAGCTTGGAGTATAAAATTTACCAGCTAGTATCCCTTAAGAGTAAGTATATTTTAAAAAGCAAATGTGAAAATGTTGAGCTGATGTATTTATGGCTTTAACTTCATGAAAGTTCTGACTCATAAGTTAGAAGTTTTTAAATCAAAATTGTTATTTTGAGATAATTATAGGTCTTGTGTATTTTTTAATTAAAAAATTCAGCATGTTCTATGTGTAGTTTGTTCATATAGAAAAATGCTACTTGGTACTTCCCTTGTGCCCATCATTTAAGTTTTAAAGAAGCTGTTGTTCATTAGGCCAAGCTGACATGAGAAGTTATAATTTTCTGGGGAACCTGAGTGGCTCAGTCGGTTGAAAGTCCAACTCTTGATTTTAGCTCAGGTCATGAGCCCGGGGTTGTGGGATTGAGCTCCACATAGGGCTCTGCACTGAGCATGGAGCCTGCTTAAGATTTTCTCTCTTTCCCACTGCCCCTCTCTCCTGCTCATGTGCTCTCTCTCTCTCTCTCTCAAATAAAAAAAAAAAAGGAAATTACAATTTTCTTGATTTTCTAAAAAAAAAGTGACAGTTGACATTTTGTGTCTTTCAAATGTGGGTGGGAAGATGACAAATAGTGGAACGAAGATCGTCAGGCACTTTCACACTCTGTAATGTGTGTTGGGGATGGAGGCAGAAAAAAAGGAGGATTGCTTAGCAGCTGAGCAGAAGTGCATATAACTGACTGCTGAAGTGCTTAAAAGTGCTTGGATGCTACATGGGATTGAAGCAGCCTCTTGCTCAAGGTTAAAAAAAAAAAAAGAAAAAAGATGCCTAATTAAGATTAATAAGATAGTCATCTCCTGTGTGAAAATCTTCATTGTTGTAACTATTTATGCTTAAAAAATACTTTTAAAATAATTTTATTTTTCACAGCTTCCTCATTGATGCATTCTAGACTTTTCCTTTTATGGAACTTGTTGCTTTAATCCTGATAGGCACTCCAATTTAATTAGTGTATAATCTCTTTAGCTATAAACTAGGAGTATAGCTCTTCCCTGATTAAACGTCAGAGAGGTTTTCTTAATCTTTATTCATTGCAGATTCAGAAGATTGCTTATCTGTCTGCAGATGTGTATGGAAAGAAGTTAGATTCATAAAGAAATATAAAGGCAGAGACTTGGCCTGTGTTATTTTGTTTGGACAAGACTGCTTTGTGTGTGTGTGTGTGCTTTTTAGTGGGGAAACATTGTTCAGATTAAAAAAAAAAAAAAAATCAGCCGTGAGCTGAACTACAGGTCCTCCATTCCATTTATAAGTTTAGGAAATTGAGTTGAAGGAGGTATTGATTGGGTACAAAAGCAGTGAATTATGGTCCATCAAGAACCCTTCTTTAATGATCAGAATTGCCATTGGCATTGGTCTGGACCCTATTGGGCAACTTAGGAGACAGTTGTATCTGTGCTGAGCCCTGTGCTATGGTCCCTTGCCACAATCATCCACAGAGCCTCACCCGTCTGCACCAGTGAAATCAATTACTCCAGCACATCCCGCAGCAGATCGGTCCCTGTTTTAATTCGCCACTGCCCCTTCTCCATGCAAAGTAGGAATGCCCTAAACTTGGGAGGTAGGTAAAGAGTAGTAATTTGAATGGTCCATTAGGTACTTCACAAAAGACTTCTGGAACTCTATCAGGAAACTAACAACATTAACATCATTATAATTCAAACATTACTGTAAATGTACATGCAAGTTCCCAGTTTTAGTCTACCATTTATAGCCTACTCTTATATTGGGAAAGTATCACATGTCAAAAGACCGTCCTTTTTTTTTTTTTTTTTTTAACGATTTAAAAAGCAACGTGAAAGTATGAATGCACTTGATAGCTAAGATTAAAAGCTTTGGCCAGGAAACTATTTACAGTATTCTGTGGGAATGATGATTGCCCAAAGCTGAATATTCTTCCCTTGAATCTAATGCAAAATCATTGTTTGAATACCATTTATCTGGAAAATCTCAGAGATTCTCTGCTCTTCATTCTCCACCTACTGAGAGGTTAGGGACACAAAGGGTTGGGAAGGCTTGTGAACCAAATCTACTCCCCTGATGGTGCATGATATAGGAATAGAAGCAGGAACTGAGGTCCTGGTAGGTTATTCTCATGGTTGGGGTGTAATGGACCTGATCTAGCAGCTGTCAGGGGACTAATATTTTCTAGCTCTTTCTTGCCTCTTTAGGGATAGGCCTACCTAAATTTCTATCTTCTGAGAACCCCACACCTTGGTTGCCTTCATTCAGAACCCAATACAGACAATGTATAGTTGGAAATGAGTGGCCACAAATTAGCTTGTAGGGATATATTGGGGGCCGGGGGGTGGTGTTTAATAGAGAATATGCTGAATGCTTACCAGAAATATTACCTTAAAACTAAGTTTCACACCAATGTTTTTAAAGAATTCAGGGACCCTACCGATTGTTATAAATCTTATTGTGTTTTATGTGTGGCAAGCTCTTTTTAAAAATTGTATTGGGGCACCTGGGTGGCTCAGTTGGTTAAGCCACTGACTCATGATTTTGGCTCAGGTCATGATCTCACAGTTGGTGTGGTTGAGCCCTATGTCGGGCTCTGTGCTGACAGTGTGGAGCCTACTTGGGATTCTGTCTCCCTCTCTCTCTGCCCCTCCCCTGCTCGTGCTTTCTCTCTCTCTTTCTCTGTCTCTAAATAAATAAATAAACAAACAAACAGTTAAAAAATTTATATCTTCTCTGGGGGGCTGCTATGTCACAACTTTTATGAAGAACTCATACACCATAGGTTCCCTACCTTTTGAGAAAAGAATCTACTGTCCTTTTCCCCCCAAAAATGTTTGAGATGTAACTAGAAACATTGAACTAGATGTATACAAGAGTCATAGATGAACCTTAAATATATGATGTTGAATGAAAATGGTTTTCAGTGAAAAAGAATGAAGTAAAATGAAATCTACGGAACACTATCATTTATGCACATTAAAAACACAAACACTTTGGGGCACCTGGATAGCTCAGTTCGTTGAGCGTCTGACTTTCACTCAGGTCATGATCTCACAGTTCATGAGTTTGAGCCCCAAATCAGGCTGGCTGCTGTCAGCACAGAGCCCACTTTGGGTCCTCTGTCCCCCTCTGTCTCTGCCCCTCCCCTACTCCCACGTGCAGGCAAGCTCTCTCTCTCTCTCTCTCAAAAATAAATACACATTAAAAAAACCCACAAACATGCAACCAACAACATTACACATTTTATCAGAGTACACGCATGTCGAACACTTTAGAGTGACATGCCTAGGGGAAAGAAGAATGGGGGGGTTGGAGATGAAGGGGTTAAATGAAATAAAGTAAAATAAGCTAGCAAGGACCTGGCATAGACCAAGGATGTTGTGCTATAGTCTGAAGAGAATAATTCACTCACCTCTGTGAACCTGAGGGTCAAAGATAACAGAAGAACAAAACTTCATGATTCCTGTGGTAGGACTGAGGAGAGATATAAGAAGGCAGGTCCCTGAGCACAGGGAGGGGAAAGGGGACCTGCTTAAGTCATGCGTCCTCCTCCATCTTGCCCTCTACCAAGCA
Source organism: Panthera uncia (assembly GCF_023721935.1). Taxonomy (NCBI): domain Eukaryota; kingdom Metazoa; phylum Chordata; class Mammalia; order Carnivora; family Felidae; genus Panthera; species Panthera uncia. The sequence continues at coordinate 110,189,749 of NC_064816.1, read as the reverse complement.
TTCCAGTGAAGTCTGGAAAAGGGGCCATGCCACAAGGCAGGGGTCAGCAAACTTTTTCTGTATAGAGACCCATGTAGAAAATAACCTAAGCTGTGCTGGCCACATGGTCTCTGCTGCAACTATTCAACTTTGTTGTTGTAGTGTGAAAACAGCCATCAATGATCCATAATGAATGGGCATGGCTGAATTCTAGTAAAACTTTATTTAAAAAACTAAGTGGCAGGCTGGACGTGGTCCCTTGGCTGTAGTTTGCTGACCCTTGGCTTAGGGAGCTGAACCTCATCAGTTAGCATAACCTCCCCTCTTACAGAGGGCCCAGAGCAGAGCCTCTAAATGATTCTGTCATTCAAAAATATGACCTCTGAGGACAAATGCAAAGGCACTGCACTTATTTAAATTCAGAGAAAAAGAGCCTCAGGTCTACTGGGGCTTCCACGGTAATAGAATCTCAGACTCTGAGCATTTGCTGCTGGGATAAATAACCCGTGGGCAGGGTTCACATTGTTTTTCATTTGATCAAGTCAAGACCATGTTTCATAAGCAAATGCAAATGCTCAAGAGCTTTCCGAGGTTGTGGCAAGTGGCATGAATTCAGTCTCTGTCTTCCGGCAGAACTGGATAAAGGGCTTCCCTGCACCTTTCTCAGACATCCTGGCTTAAGCCCTAGGGATATTCCCTCCATGAAGCCCCACGCTGGACAGGAGGCAGTCTAGGTAATAGCTAAGCCCATGCCTGCACCTCATGTGAAGGGAACGTAGGACAAAAGTATAAAGTCCTCAAAACCTCAGAATGGTCATTTCTAGATGAATAGGCCAATTAAGTACTGTTGATTCAAGCACAACAATCATCAGTGCTATTTCAGATACGGGCAGGAAAAGGTAAATGGTGTCAAGGAGGCCTGCTCCTCACCTCCACCCTGGTCCACTTGCTTTTAGCTGCTAACTGTTGTCTCTTGAGGCGCCTACCCTGTCGTGCCCAGCAAGCGTCTTAGGTTCTCTTTCGTTCCTGCCTCCCCAGCTATTTTCCAGGTGCTGGAAGGACAGTCCGTACTCCGATGCGGCTGACATCTTAATTCAGTCCAGTAATAGTGTGCTTATCCACGACAATCCGTTTGTTCCAAGTCAGATTTCCCCAGGTGCCCCTCCCTTGCATTTTACTCAAGTCTTTACTTTCTTGCCACAGCTCCTATGTTTTACTCTCCTGAGGAGAGGCTGTAAGGCAGCAAAGGACCCTTTTTAAGCCTGTATAAATTAGTGTCAGTCATAAAATTCACCCACAGAATTGCCCAGGAGTCTAGGGGTCAAGAGAGAGGTGAGAAGAATCATTAGCTAAGAATGCTTGTCTGTTGGGGGCCCATCAGGATTTCACTCCAGGGCCTGTACATCCTGCCTGTGACAGGGAGGGAGCTCTCCAAGTAGACTTAGGGGAAAAAATTTAATAGTCAAAGTCTCCATGGGCCTATTATTCTCATGTCTGATATAAATCTAGAATATTGAAATATTGAAAGTTGTTTATGGAGGAAGAACGTCATGTTAATGTTTCTCTAAGTCATGGGAAATTGCCCTTAGCATGGTTAACTGTACCTGATGGGAAAGTGTACTGTTGGATGAGATACGGAAAGGTTAGTCTGACTGCATACTTCCCTATAAATAAATGTTAGCTCAACAATTCAAAACAATACAAAAAATATTCATCGTAACTCACTCCCCATGGAGGCTTGGGTGCCCAGTAACAACTACTGTTACGTTTTCAGTGTTGTGTTGGAATGAAGGGAAAGACCAACCTGGTCGTTGGGTGTCCTCTGTTTTCTCTTTCTGCCCAGAACAGCCATCATTGTCGCGGTCTCAGCTCTGTAACTCTGTCCTCTTTTTTACTGTTTTTCCTGCATTGGACCCACCAAGCCAGTAACCTATGTAACCTCTTCACCTTCACAAATCTGCATTTCCCTGTAGGAGGAAAAACAAGCGTGTCTTCTCCTTTCCAGGCACAAAGGTGACTGTGAACTCAAGAGAGAAATAGAGACCCAGAATGTCTTCCACTTTGGTGAACATAAACATTCCTGACATTTTGTTTAAAGGGGTGATAGACTGACATTAACAATAGGCTAACATTATTAAGTGCTTGCATATGTCATATGCACATATCCTTTGCATATGTGTTACGCTTACGACAACCCCATGTAAGAGGCATTAATTGAATGCTTCCCTCAGATGAGAAACTGAGGTTCAATAAATTTAGTGACTTGCTCATGGGTAGAATTTGGGACCGGGTGGTCTGGTCCCTGTTTTCAGCCTCTGCATTACAGGGAAAGGAATAGAGGAGGTACCATCCCGGGTACCACTTTGTGGTCATGCAACTTCTCAGGGGAGACCAGTCTCCATCATCTCATGCAGGCTTTACTCAGAGCAAACCGGAAATGCCTTGTGGGTTCATCTGGGAACTGACACCTTATCACCCTCCTCCCATTTTCATGTAGTCAGTCCCTGTCTATTCAAGGAATGTAAACTCAGGTTATTGTTAGCTGAGGAATGATTATGAATATATATACATTTCATGTATGTAAATAGTAGAAGTGTTAATACTTCTTTCCTGTGATCCTGTGTTAATCCTGTCTAAAGTCTTATTGTGAAAGGTCATTTTGAGGTCTACAACCTAATCTTTTAGAATAGAGTTTTGTTTGTTTCGATTTAACGTGGGTATGTCATAAATCCTTATTACAATAGAGATTGATTTTTTTAAGAAAAATATTTATACCTGATCTACTAAAAAGATGTCACTGATTCCTTGGTCATTGAAGCATTTTTCTAGACTATTTTCCCGGTGCCTTTTGTGAACAGTGACACACGTTCAAAAACTGGCCAGGCTGAGTGGAGGTTGCAGAACTGCTTTGAGAACAATGCAAAAATAATCGTTTACATATGCCCCCGACATGAGCATTTTTCTCTACGGAGGTAATTTTCCAAAGACAAATTTACACACTGATAAAACCCTGGAACAACAGTAACAATAATAAGAGCTGACCTCTATTGACAGCTTTCTGTGGGTCAGGTGCTGTGCTAAGCAAACGAGGCGTAGTAAGTGGTTGCTGTAGATTTGAGTATACTGTTACAGCAATGTAGCCGTAAGGAAACTGCAGTATAGAGAGGAGACTCACACACTAGTAAAATGCTGGTAAAACTGTAGAGCCAAGTCCAAACACAGATCCTGTGAACTGTTTTAGTCCTCTTAATCACCATGATTCTCAGTCAAGTGACTGCCCAGCTGCCACAAGGACCAGGCAGGCAACTGAGAGAAATGAGGTGACCTGGTACAGGATGGCAGGGAGGGACAGGGTTGTGAATAAATGGAGAGAGCACGACCTGGGTAAAGAGAGTCAGGCAGGTGTGCAGGCTAGGGTGGTCAGGTCCATTTGATTTGTCCAGGGCAGCCAGGAAGCTGGAGTACAATCAAGAAGTCTCCCGCTTTTAGGGGCGCCTGGGTGGCTCAGTCATTTAAGCATCCGACTTGGGCTCAGGTCATGATCTCATGGTTCATGAGTTTGAGCCCCACGTAGGGCTCTGTGCTGACAGCTTGGAGCCTGGAGCCCGCTTCGGATTCTGTGTCTCCCTCTCTCTACCCCTCCCCTGCTCATGCTCTGTCTCTCTCTCTGTCTCTCAAAAATAAATAAACATTAAAATTTTTAAAAAAAGAAGTCTCCCACTCTTAAAACGTTGGTACTTAATTTTATAACGGCAGCCTGCATGCCGACAGCAGACCCCTGCAGCTCATGCTGACCCCGAGTGCTGCCATCCTGCACCCCTGCTACACGGGCTCCCACAGCACAGTGTGTTGACTGAACATGCTTGCTCCCCAGTAGCAGCCTTCTGCGTGGAAGTGCTCCTGGACTCTGAGCTCTCGTCCTCTGTTCAACTTTCTGAACTCATGCTGTGGAAGAGTGGAGAAAGAGTAGGTGACCCTGCCCAATTCAGTGCTCCATACTGCAAGATATTCAGCACAATTTCAACTGCACCCTTAAGCTTTCTTGTGTCCTCTTGGCCAGGACTGATGTCCTCTTGGCCTGAGTCCTCATGAGGCTTTGTACCTTCACTGGGTTGTGTTCTATCTCCCTCTTGCCTAGCACATTGTCTCCCATCTTTCTCTAGCGCAGTCAACCTCTTGGGACAAGTTCAAGGTCTTACTAATTATCCTACCTTCCCACCTTCCCCCAAGCCTGAGCTCAGTGCTTAAAAGTTAGCCTTTCAAGCGTCCGACTTCAGCCAGGTCACGATCTCGCGGTCCGTGAGTTCGAGCCCCGCGTCAGGCTCTGGGCTGATGGCTCGGAGCCTGGAGCCTGTTTCCGATTCTGTGTCTCCCTCTCTCTCTGCCCCTCCCCCGTTCATGCTCTGTCTCTCTCTGTCCCAAAAATAAATTTAAAAAAACGTTGAAAAAAAAAATTAAAAAAAAAAAGTTAGCCTTTCAAATATTCATGGAAGTAATATAAAATTTGCAGTACAGGTGCAGATTGTCTTTGTATTCTATTAGCTAGGAGATTGGTTCAGTTGCTTTAATAAAGAACTAAAAATACAGTGACTTTGCCTCTTTAAGCTTGTTTTCTCATTTTTGAGATGGCAGTCAGTACGTACCATACAAGAATCATTTAAGAGGTATAGACTGCTTAGGACAGCACCTGCTGAATAGAGACCCCTGATAGAGGTCGGGTCCCACTGTTGTCGTGTAAGTTTCACAAATTGTACTTAGGATTGAAAACAAGTATTTACTAAACATTAGGGGTACCATTGCAAGTGGTCCTAACATCGTGGGTTAAGATCTAGAGGAACTTGTAAAAGGTGTCTTCCAACCCAAGACAAAACTTGAAGTCCCACATACACTTTTGTTAACTCTGATAGTTTGCTTGAACCTAGTTAACGCTATTTTCTTTCTTAACAGAAATATGCACAAATCTAAAGGATGAATGTGTTAATTACTCTCTGTTCTGGCTTTTCTTCCCCCAAATTCATACACAAAGCCCTAGCCCCCAGGACTTCAGAGTGTGATTGTATCTGGAGATTGGGGCTTTGAAGAGATACTTAAGACTAAATGAGATCCAAGACCTGATCCAATCCGGCTGGTGTCCTTATAAAAAGAGGAAATTTGGACATGCAAAGGGATACTGGGGATGCACTGGCACAGGGAAAGGATCCTCTGAAGACACGGAGAAAACAGCCATCTATAAGCCAAGGAGAGAGGCCTCAGGAGAAGCCAAGCCTGCTGACACCTTGTTCTTGGACTTCTAGCCTCCAGATCTGTGAGAAAATAGATTTCTGTAGTGTTAGCCATCCAGTCTGTGACACTTTGTTATGGTGGCCTTAACAAACTAATACACGCTTGCTCCTTTGGATCTTTGCCTCTTTTCAGCCACACAACTTCAGAAAATGGGAGATGGGCATCTGTTTGAAGTAAGTGGAGGAAAAAAAATGTACTTTGGGGGAAAAGAGCATATTTGCCTAAAAACTCTGTCTCCTGGCCTAATATGTGGGGGATTTTCTGAGGAAGACCTCTGTGGCGGATCCTGTCCATCCCCCACCTATGTTCCCTCAGGCTTTGTCCCTGTGACACACACCAGCCAGACTTTAAAGCGCCTGCACCACATCTCTGTGTGTGGAAGATTGATTTTGGTGCCCGAAACCTTCTCTATCAGTGCTCAGCGGACACCAGCAGTGCCAGAGAATTGATGCCCGATGACTGATGGGAATGGGAGTATAAATACCCCAGCTCCCTCATCCTTAAATGGGATAACTCCAACAACTCTACATTGGCTGCCAGAGTTCTCCAGCAGGATTAAGTTCCCTTAATCTTTCCTGATAATGCACCTTTTATTGGCTCCCTTCCTATCGCTGTTGAAGTTCTCCATTCTTTTACTCCACTATTCACTGGGGAGTGAATCTCCCAAGTAAATTCCATGCCCTAGAAGTCTTATTTCAGGGTGTGATTCAGAGTGTGATTTAGTTTAGCAGAACTCAAGATAGCCTGCTTTCTGGCTACCTGTGTGTGCGTATGAAACCTCCATATTTAAAGCTGCTGCTGCAGTTTCTAATTTAATGAGCTGACACACTGCATTGGGTTCTTCCCAGGATAGGTAGTCTACCCACTGGTGAACTCTTGGAGCCTCCCCTTGCAGGGAGGGGTGCTCTCCAGTCCTGCCTTTGCAGTGTACATGCCTTTACCTCAGGTCAACCACCCTGAGTTTTTTTCTTCCATAAACACAAAAGCCCAATCCTTTCGATGCTTATTGGCTTTTATTAGCTTGCGCTCTTGCATCATATCTGTATGTTTGGTAGGTATGTTTGCATCAGCGTTGTAAGATTTTAATAGATCGTCTTATAGCTAAGCCACATATTTCCGTATGGACGGCCTCGATAACTGCCGTGCAGTTTGGTTCATCCATAGTGGGTGGGGAGGTTGATTCTGAATAGGAGTTCAAGAGACTGTGACAGAAGCACACTTCTTAGGAACAAGGCAAGCCACCCTTGGTGAACAGTAAAGCTTCCGATAAACCACCAACCCTAAGGTTGTTTCTCTTTTACTTATGGGTTGATGGAAGGTATGTCAGAAGGTTTAGGTCTCCTGAGCACTACTCGGGACAATGCTAAGGAAACCCACGTTAAGTAACTTGCAGCATTCTGGGCTCCCTTAACCTTCTGCAAACGATTTGCACCCAACCCCATAGTTTTGGACTAAGGATGGCTCTGAGATAAGGCTGTTGATGAGTGCATTGGCAAAGCCTCACCTGACTATGCTTCTCAGGTGTTTTGCCAGTGAGATCACTCATCTTTGCTACTTTTGGAAATGTTTTGTCATAGAAGCTGGGTTTTGTCGTTGTTGTCGTTGTTGGATCTTTTGTGAGTTTTTTGTGTTAGTGATGAATCCTGAGAAACATTTCTGGCTTAAGGGATTTCCATGAAACATTCAGGGCTCTACCATCTCAGTGTTGAAGCAGCAGTCAGTGCTCCGTGGTCATCAGCACAGGACTCTAGGCCAGAACCACAGTTTTAAAGGGCTGTGGCTGACTCACTCCACGCATCTCAGACAACTTATTTACCTTCTGCGCATTTACCAGTAAAAAGGAAATTACAAAAGTGTGTGGTACTCTATTATTTTCCATCTAATTATCTAGAAAAGCCTCCCCTATGATCTGATGAAAGTATTAAATAAAGCGAAGATTCCAAATAGGCTCTGAGTAAACCTACTAACTTGTGTAAATCCACCCATTACATTTAAATGGACTTCCTTTGAAGTAGGTCATTCTGTAAAATGATGAGAGCCTTAATCCTGTCTTTAGTTTAAACATGTTCTGTAAGATAATTTCTCCTAGCAACCTGTTGGGGTATTAGGTTGGCCCTGATGCAAACAGAGTTAGCAATGAACTATGACACACAAAATCCCTTGTTTGGTTTCCCAGAATGTGCTTCCTAGAAGATAAAAATATTCTTGTTTCTTGTTTTGCTTTTGTAATGGGAAGGCAATTTATTAGACTGAAGAGTTGGCATTATCTTATTCTAGAGAAGGGCATTGGGCACCAAAACTGCTTTGGACAGCTCATCAAAAGCAGGTGTCCTCTTTCCCCGAATCTTCTCTCTCTCATCTCCCATTCCCATATCATCATTCTTTTAGGTTTTGTTTCGATATGTCCAACTGCTCTTTTCCTCTCTCTTCATGCTTAGATTGTGAGTCATCACCTCACCCAGTGTCACTATGATACCTCCAAGCTGGCCTCCATGATGCTAATTCTCCATATTCCAGGCCACTCTGCCTCCTATTTCTTGGCTAACCGTCCCTGAACATGCTCCCACCAGGTCCCTCCCCAACTCAGAAACCTGCCATCCTCCCTATGGCTTACAGTGCACCATCCAATATCCTCTGCCTGACTTCTGCTGCTCTCTGCAATCTGCTGCCACACACATCCCAGCATACTTGCGTGTTTCACTACTCAACATGTTTTGCTTTTTCCACTTACCACGAGCAAGCCATGATCATTTCCAGGGCCAATGGGTATGGTCGTACAGCATGTACACTTTTGGACCCAAGGGCATTGTTCACATTGATTATTACCTAAATGATAGCCCCTGGCATTGTGCATCATGCAATGTTCATCATTTCTATTTGCCTGGGTTGTTGTTGTTTTTTTTTTAGGTTTAATTTATTTTGAGAGATAGTGTGTGTGTGTAAGCGGGGTGGGGGAGCAGAGAGAGAGAGAGAGAGAGAGAGAGAGAGAATCCTAAGCAGGCTTCATGCTCAGCACAGAGCCCAACGTGGGGCTCCATCCCCAACCATGAGATTATGACCTGAGCCAAAATCAAGAGTTGGATGCCCAACTGACTGAGCCACCCAGGTGCCCCTGCCTGTTCTTTTTTTCCTTCCCATTGCTTGCCCTTATCATCCTTCTCATCCTTCACAGTGTACCTTAGCAATGATGTCTGTTTTAAAAAAAAATTTTAATGTCTATTTATTTCTGAGAGAGAGAGAAAGAGGGAGGGAGAGAGAGAGCGAGAGAGAGCATGAGTGGTGAAGGAGCAGAGAGTGAGGGAGACACAGAATCTGAAGCAGGCTCTAGGCTCTAAGCTGTCAGCACAGAGCCCCATGTGGGACTTGAACCCACAAACCACGAGATCATGACCTGAGCCAAAATCAGATGCTCAACCAACTGAGTCACCCAAGTGCCCACCCCCACTTAAAAAAAAATTTTTTTTAGGGGCGCCTGGGTGGCTCAGTCGGTTAAGCATCCGACTTCAGCTCAGGTCACGATCTCGCGGTCTGTGGGTTCGAGCCCCGCGTCGGGCTCTGGGCTGATGGCTCAGAGCCTGGAGCCTGCTTCCGATTCTGTGTCTCCCTCTCTCTCTGACCCTCCCCTGTTCATGCTCTGTCTCTCTCTGTCTCAAAAATAAATAAACGTTAAAAAAAAATTAAAAAAAAACTTTTTTTAATGTTTATTTATTTTTGAAAGAGAGAGAGACAGAGCACGAGTGGGGAAGGGGGCAATGATGTCTTAACTATGCCAACTCTCATTCGCGTCCTTCTTTGAATTTCTAGAAATCATATAAACCTTTACCCCCAAAACAGATCCTAGTAAGAATACCGCTGCTACAGAGGGCATGAACCCTTTCTGATTCATCTTTCCATCTCTACAGCAGAATACAGTGGGGCTTAGTGGCTATTGAATAGTTTCCTCTTTCTTCACATGTGACTGTTTTCACTCTCCCAGTTAGTTGCTGAGCCCCTTAAGGGAATGGATGCTGCCATCCACATATGTAGCTGGCATGGTGCTGAGCACAGGATTGGTAGTCTACAAACTGATTGTCTGATGCCTGGACATGGTCTGTGATTAAACCAGAAAAAAGAAAAGAAAAGAAAAGAAAAGAAAAGAAAAGAAAAGAACATCAAGGGTTGATATTTTTTTTTTTTTTTTTTAAGGGATGATATGTTTCTTAAGGCAAAACCAGCATCATCTCTGGTTTGATTCCAGAGATATCTAATATGAACCAAAAATGTGATCTTGAAGCAGTAAGACCCCTTCCAGGAAGTTGTCGAAATTTTCCAGAGAGAAGAATGAATTCATCATTTTTTAACTAACAATAATAAAGGAGATTTCAAGCAAGGCAGCTTCAATTATTTAGAACGAGTTATTCAAGGTTATTAATATGCAAACTGAAAGGCAGAAAAGGTAGGAAAGCAACATGTCTGCCCTCTCGTTAGAGATTGAAATTTTATGAGGATTACCTGTTGTCATGGCAGAAAATTATCCTAAATACACATCCAATGGTAACTATGAGGAGTCGTAAATGCTCCAGTAAATGCTCCAGAAAACACAGCCACAAAATTCTGTCATCCCATCTGTCTTTTTCTTTTCATGGAGGATCTGTGCTGCCTCAGGAAGACAAATGCAAAACCAGAACAGAAAGTAAAGTTGTCTCCTGCAAATGCCTTCTCCCGGCATTTTCTCCTCTAGCATTTACCTCTTCCTATCTGATCCTGTGATGATTGTCACGTCTGCAGGGTATTTTTAGGAGTCGAGCATAAACAGATGTGATGGATTTCCATTTGTTTTGCCCCTTTCCAAACCGCCTCCAATCCCTTCAAAAAATCTCTGTGCCAGGAGCTGTTGGTCCACGTCACACAGGCCCCCATGGTGTGTGAACCTTTGTTTGTTTTCAGGTTTATATGTTTTAGGGGTGGAGGGGCACCAATCTGTCCTAATTAGGTGCTCACTAAGAGAAGGAGCAAGCCTTTCAATCGTAGTTGATGCCTCTTGTGTAAACGGGTAGTTTACATCTCTGTTTTTGCTCTCTCTATACATGCTCACGTTTCAGAAGTCAGACTCTAATCCAAATGCCATAGGCTTTAGAGATGCCGTTACTAGATGACCTACTTTGAAAATCTGATGAAGCCTAGGTCTCTTTCATCAGAAAAGTGCACGACATTTTTCATATAATTTCAGGAGGTTCCCTGCTGTTCTAAAGCCTATAGACCTCTGATTGAAAAGAACACTAAGGATAATCTCTGACACATCTGTCCTCCTGACTGTGCCAGCACCAATCTATGTACACAAAATAACTTGCTTGTCCTCCACACGGGTCTAATGAGGCAGGTCCTGTGTGTATCCTCATTTTACAAATGAGGAAACTGAGGCCAAAGATGTGGCCCATGGAACTTCTTGGGACTGGCAAAGGCAGTGGGAGGATTTGAATCCAGCCAGCCTCTCCCCAGAGACCACCATACTACCCTGGCGCTCGTCTAGGACTCCTGAATTAGAAACCAAAAGGAAAGTTGATAAGTGAGTTATGAAGATAGAACACCCAATGCTTCCAAATCTTTCCTATGATTTCATGGACTCTGGATTTCATGGTCTCTTCTAATGTCTACATCATAAACAGAGATCTAAAAATCACCTTGTTCACATATCTTGGGAATAATTATGAAAACTCCACAAACATTAAGGCTTATTGCCCCTCTGAGTGTCTTGCGTAAATAAATACGAAATTTTGCTATCATTGTGAACGGCATCTAAAAGAATGTTTCAAATCTACCTATTTGAAAAGTGAGACATTATCAGTTTTAATCTGGAATTATAAAATCACAGTTCCACACGATGTCCACCATGCACAGAGCACTACAATAAGGAATGGGGAATTTACCTGATATTCAGAAGGACTGACATCAGTCCTTAGGAATTTCACAGCCAAAGAGGAGTCAAGGGTAACAAATATGCAGATACTCTAGTAGACTGTGACCAAAACTGGCTGGTCTTGAATGGACTGGAAAATTGAGTCGGATTCTCTCAGCCCTGACATTTCACCAGGAGTAAACAGAAACTTTATGACTAACAGCTTTCCCTACTTCTAAATCAATAGACATAAAACAGCACCTGTTAGGATTTAGCCAGCAGCTCCACTAATAGCAGTTATGAATTATTAACTCTTCAGTGTCTCAAAGCTGTCCTTTCCCTCCCAAGGGATCAGGTCATAGGCAGAGAATCAGAGGAGCATCACATTTTAATTTTTTAGGAATTACTTTTTTGTTTCTCTTACCAATATTACCTGTTTTAAGTAGGTTTATTTAAAAGTAAAGATTGATTTGCCTCCGAGTTTCTCTTTATCTGGGTTTGACGTAAAGCTTTAGAATAGAAAAACAAATTTGGGGGGTTGCCCAGAACACATTCACAACATTTGTGTGCTTGTAAAAATAAGTGTAAATTTCATGTTAATATCCAACAAATGTGTGTGTGTGTGTGTGTGTGTGTGTGTGTGGAGATGATTTGAATTAAATATTCATCGTGGAATTTTTTAGGCTAGACCAATTTTGAACACAGAATAGATGAGATTTATTAATGACAGCAGACAATTTACAAGATGTTTTTAAAAGCATTCTTTACTTTAGCCTTTATAACCACCCCACAGATTGGTTGTAACTATTATATACATTATAATTGGTTTTATTATCGCTTTTTTATAGATGAGGAAACAGGCTCAAAGAGGTGAAGTGCTTGGCTAAGTTCACAGAGCTAATCAACCAATCAGTGATCACAGAGCTAATCAATTGATCAATCAATGTGGGACATGACCTGGGTTTTAAAGTCCATGTTCAATGTTTATTCTACTATCCCACACCTGTATTCAGAATATAAAGGATGAGGAAGTTATATTTTGATGGCTGGCAGTAAAGAAGTTGCTTCAGGAATAACCAATCTAAAAGCTTTAGAGTTTGCCAAGAGAGGAAATATGTGGGGAATGTTGGGGAAAATCCTAACTAGACCATTGTTTGTTCATCACATCATGCAGTCTCCCTGGAGTTCTGTGGGGATCGCACCTCCAGCCACATGGAGAGCTACAATTTAAGAGGCACTACGTTGTGTTAGATTCTTTATGTATCTTGTCTAATCTTTCCAACAACCTGGTGTTATAAGTATTACACAGCACGAAACATAGATACTGAAAGAGGCCAAGTAATTTAAGGCCACATAACTAGAGGATAGAAAAATCTGGGTTTAGAGTCAGGCACATCTGATTCCAAAGCATGGGTCTTCCCATTTCAGCATCCAGGTCCCTACCATAGCTGCCTTTGAGGGAATCACTCTCTGTGTCAGGATAAAAGTGCTCTTAACTCAATCAATGTACTTGGGCAGTGGGCAAAGCAGAAAGCTGTTCACATCTTCCTCCTTTCCTAATATTAAAGATAAATCCTTGTCTGACCATGCACCATAATAGCAGTCCTCAGGTTTTTTGGTTTTAGGATCCCTTTGCACTCTTAAATTATTGAGGACCCTAAGAGCTTTTGTTTATATGGGTTATATCTATGGATACTTACTATACTAAAACTCAAAGCAGCAACATTTTAAATATATATATATATATATTTTTTTTTTTAATTTATCCATGTAGAGAAAGAGAGAGTGCCAGTGGAGGAGCGGGGACAGAGAGAGAGGGAGGAAGACAGAATCCTAAGCAGGCTCTGTGCTATCAGAGCTCAAGCTCAGGAACCTGAGACCATGACCTGAGCTGAAGTCAAGAGTCAGACGCTTAACCCACTGAGCCAGCCAGGTGCCCCAAAACAGCCAAATTTTAAAATATTAATTCATTTAATAATAAACTGATTATATATTATGATGGGTTTGATGAAAAATAACTTTTCAGAACAAACAAGATTTAGTGAGAAGAGTGGCACTTGTTTACATGTTTGTTAATTTCTTTAATGTCTCGCTTAATAGAAGTGGCTAGATTCTCATATCTGCTCCTGCATTCTGTTGGTTGCAACATCATGTCTGTAGGCTCTGGAAAATACCAACGTATACTCATGTAGAATAACAACAAAAAGGGCAAATAACATTTTAGAATTATTAAGATAATAGTTTCAACCTTGTGGAATCCCCAAAAGGGTCTTGTGGGGGCCCAGAGGTCTCCAGATCACACTTGGAGAATTGCTGCCCTACAACTGCTTCAGTATGCACACCAGCCAGTGAAATAACTGAGTCTTTGGGTTGGAAGGAACATTACAGGTCATTGAGTCTAATCATCTGATGAAACGAAATCCCATGAAGTCTGGTCTCACCTTCCCATTTTGCAAAGATAAGGAATATTTCATGTTCGAAAGGACTTTAAATGGACAGAAGAGACTTTATTATAAGAAGAAACTTCTTTCCCTCTTTGGTCTTAGCTATGTATAGAATGCATGCACCCAATTTCTCTTCTACACACACAAAATATTTGAAAACAGCTACCTTACTGTCCCTTGAGTGCTGTTATCATCTTCAAGCTAAGGACCTTCTTTGTGTTTAAGAACTTTGGAGACATTTTTGCTCCTGCAGGAAACCCTAGCTCTTCCTAGTTTTTAGCCCCACATCTATATCTTTAATTTTTTTTGGATGTTTATTTATCTTTGAAGGAGAGAGACAGAGCGTGAGGGGGGAGGGGCAGAGAGCGAGGGAGACACAGAATCTGAAGCAGGCTCCAGGTTCTGAGATGTCAGCACAGACCCAACACGGGGCTTGAACCTGTAAACCACAAGATCATGACCTGAGCCAAAGTCAGAGGCTTAACCGACTGAGCCACCGAGGCACCCCCACATCTATATCTTTAGAAGCCAATTTGAGCTCATACAATGTCGCCAGAAACCTCTAAAGCAGATTTTCTTATGGCTTATTCTGTAGTTGGCTTGGATCAATGCTACAAATGCTTAATATTCACAAGCAGGAAGCAACATATTCTCAACAGTCTTTGTCTTGTGGTTGGGCACGGTCTTCGACACACAGTTTCCTTTCTGGCTCCCTTCTGTCATCCTAGTCCAGGCTCTGCTTTCTCCAAGACGTCATTTCATCTGTCCCTCCTCTTCTACCCCCACAGAAAGGCAGTGTTTTCTACGCAGAACTTTAAAGTGTGCAAACAGCTTTACAAACATCAGCTCGTTTAATTAGCACAGACACTGTGCACAGAATGCACCCATGCAAATAGCATAAGGAAAACACCAAAGTTTCCATCAACTCAATTTTATGGATTATCATTTTAATACTTCATGCCCTGGATCCTGTAACCTGCTTTGCCGGCTGCCCAGCTTTCCGCATCTCCCTATTCTGAACCACTTCACATACTGATGCTAAAATCATCTTCCTTCTCTGCTGATCTGAACATGCCACCATCTGGAGTCCATTTATAGCCTCCCCTCACCCTTGGGATAATGTATTTTCCTGCGACCTCTGTATCTGCTAAGACCTCTGTCTTGCTTTCTTCTACTTAGGATGGCAGTGTTTAGCTAATCATGATTTTGTTTATTCACTTGTTCATCCAGCAGTCACTCATGTGTGCATTCATTAACTTAGCATCTACTATGTGCTAGGCACTGCTGTAGACATTAGACGGGAATGCAAAGATGGGTCCCTTCTGTCCTCAAGGACTTTGTAACCTCACATAGGTCTTCTATGTAAACATTTAATTCAAATATAAGACAGATATTCAGACAGACTGTTATAGGAGAGGTGGTAAAAGTAGATTCATAGTTGTAGGTAAGCCCTTACAGTTAACTGAGTGAGGAAGGATTAATTCCAAATGGGAAGAGCAGAAAAGGCTTCTAGGAGGAGGTTTTGTTTGATCTGTGTAAGGCTTCCGTAAGCAGAGCAGGGATGCTGGGACAAGACTGGCATGCCTTTCTAGCTGTCTACTGGTCAAGTTAGGTCTCTTACTGGCCTCTTCCTCTGTCTTCTTGAGCATTTGATCACAAATAATTTTTTTTTTCAAAAGTGTCCAAAGTACCAAAAGTCCTGGTAAACTTGCACACCTGACTTTACAGAAAGAAATTTCCAAGATGATAATAGTAAGTGGCATATGAAAGGACATAAATAGATTTTGTTTCAAGATTATGAGTATAATGAACGGAAGAAGAACTTACAATGGCACCCGTCTTTATGAGCCAGTCTCTGGCTAGAGCCACCAATGCAAATACTGTAAGGAAAATGTCTAATTCACAAGGGAAATACTTGTGTGCAATGCACTACAAAAATAATAGCACAGCATCACACAGGTTTGTCATGAACAGTCTGACAGCATATAGTTCTATTTATGATTCTTGAAAACTAAAATAAAGTAAGGCTTAATATTTTTAGTTTTGAAACAGGTTTCATAATTTTGCTGTATTTCTCCCAGTTGCATATTCATTCCTTAAGAAAACATAAAAATAGTGTTAGTATCAAGCACACTAACAGTTATATCCAGACTTCTCAGTAGAGGCAGTACGGGCAGTACTGGGTTACTTGTGCAAGACCTGGCTTCGGAGCTCCCACTGCTCAACCTTGGCCTTTGGGAAGGTCAGGTTCAACCCATTTTGATCATTACATAGTAAAGTGTTGGCAGGCCTCCATAGGGAGACAAAATTGTATTTAGGTTTTCTAATTTTTGAGAGCTGGTAAGCAATGCAAAATATCTTAAATGGAGGAAAAATTAAACACAGGAGATGCTGGGAAGGGATGAACTCCGACTCATCAAAGTCCTAATAGCAATGGTGTTAGGAGACTCACTAGCATGACATGCCTTTTGTACATTTGTGAGGAGACAAGCAGGTGCACAGGGTGTGGAGGAGCACAAGAGAAAGCTCAGCCAATAGATACTGTCCTTGGTATTCCTGGTAATCATATGGGACCACAAACATTAAAGGAGGAAAAGCCACGAGAATCATTACTCCAAATTTCATGCAACTGGAAATGGAAAGTCATCTGCTGCATGTTCTCCAAGGGCCCAGCTTAGGAAGGGGAAAACTGTCTCTGCTCCTCCTCTGTGCCCTGAGAACCTTGGGTTAGCTCCGCTCTTTACTATCAGATTTGTTAGTACACTGGCACTGGCTTATCTATCTTTCCCGCCTCTCGAGCTCACCTTCTGCCTGCTGGCCAGATTTTCGCTCGGGTGCCTCCTAGTTTAGTCACTTAAACGGCTGTGATAAACGAAATCCTCAAAACCAGCTCCTCCCACTTCCCTGACTTTTCTAAATCCAGAGCCACTTAAAAGATTTGTTTTAAATAGGTGTACAGTCACATGTTTTTAAAAAACAAAAACCATAAAAACTTATACGTGAAAAATCTCCCTTCTTTCCTTTCCCCGTGTAGCCAACTCTGATCACTTGTGAGAAATTTCAAGTTTCTTCACATCTACAAATGTGAATGTAAATTGCCTTCCTTTGTATTCACAAGGGAATAGTATGTTCTTCATATTTTTCGGAACCATGTGTCTGGTCATCTAATGTGTAGCAAATACCTCTCAACTTAGTGGCTTCAAACAATTTATTATTGTCTCCCATAGTTTGGTGGGTTGATTGGGCTCAGCCTGGGTAGTTCTTGCTTTCTCTTCTTACATACCTGTGGTTGCAGGCAGATGCTGGCTTCTACAAAGATGGCCTGAAGGCTCTGCTCGACTGGTGTCCAAAATGGCTTCCAAATGGCCAGCTACTGATGCAGGTTGTTGGATGGGACCTCAGCTGCCAGACCACCTCCGCACGGTCTCTCCAGGTGGCTTGGGCTTCTCACGGCAAGGAGCTGGGTTCTGAGTGGGAGCACCCCAAGAGTGAGCATTCCAGGTCCATTAAGGGCTGCTTACAGAACTGGCGTTACCTCTGCTGTACTGTATTGGCCAAAGTAGTCACAGGGTTAGGCTGGGATAAAGGGGATGGGGTGATAAACCCTGTCTTGTCATGGGGGAGTGGAAAGATCATATTGCAGAAAAAATCTTGGGGGATATGAGGTCCTGAGTTGGTCATCTTTGTAGAATACTATCTGTAACACCACCTGAAGTACTTTTCTACTCCTCCTAACATATGTTAGGCCTGAGGATCTTTCTTTGCTATGTCTGACATCTAACCTCCCCCCGTGTCTACCAGCCCCACTAATTCAGACCCTCATCTCTTTGTAGCTAGTTAAATGTCTCTTCCTGGTCTCCCATTTCCCCTCCCTGTAAATAGCCAATAAAACTTGTTTTCTTACATAGATATTTCCATAAACTTTAGCTTTGATGATTATCATTCTCCTAAGTAAAAATTGGCTTTGGTACCTGAGCAGCTCCGTTTGACCTGGGTGATATCGGCATGTATAGGATTTACATGTTTTTGAAAAAACGTCCAGGGGCATCTAGATGACACAGTTGGTTAAGTGTCTGACTTCGGCTCAGGTCATGATCTCATGGTTTGTGAGTTTGAGCCCTGCATCAGGCTCGCTGTTGTCAGTGCTAAGCCTGCTTCGGATACTCTGTCCCCTGTCTCTGTCTCTCTGCCCCTCCCCAACTCACATGGGTGCGCTCTCTCTCTCTCTCTCTCTCTCTCAAAAATAAACATTAGAAACATAATAAATAACAAACTTCCAATATTGCAAAATTGGAAGATTTTCTGTAAAAATCCAGATTAAGCTCCTTTTGAAAAACTGGGTTCTCATATGTGAAAAAATTCAATTCTTCAACTAGCATTCTCTAGACACTGAACAAAAGGGAAAAAAAGTCCAGACCCTTGTAAAATTGACATTTTTGTGTGGACAGACACTAGACAAAATGAATAAGTAAAATACATAAAATCTTGGATGGCAGTAAGCTCTGTGGAGGGTTAGAAGGAGACAGAAGAGTGAATGGGAAGGGCTATAATTTTAAATCACATGGTCATGGAAGGCCTCACTGAAATGGAGATATTAAAAAAGAAATTAAGGAATATGTAAAGGGAAACATGGAATTCTAGAAACTTGCTTTCCAATAGAGTAGCCCAGAGCCATATGTGGCTAACTAAATATATATTAATTTAAATTAAACTATTGTCTGCCTATACTATGGCTGTATGGCAATCAACATTTATCACCTTACCCCAAGCCAACTTTCCAAAGGCCCTTCTGGATATTGAGTTTTAGACTCTTGATCAATGCCATAGAATCATGGGATAAAGTCTAAACTCCTTGGTCTTACATTGAGAAGCTATGTAAAAGAATGTGAAGACCAAGAAACTTGGATACAGAACACATGTGTTCTATTTTGGAGCAGAGTAGATTTATGGTGTGATTCAAAATGTATTACTAGGGGTGGTCTGGCATAAGCCATCACAGAGTTCTGTTGACCAAAAGACTCCTGGAGGACCTCTACTGGGCTGGGACTAAAGGTCTAGTGGAACTTTAGCTGGTGTTTCAGGAGGAAATTGGAGTATGGGGTGGCATTCTGGGGCTCAAGACAATGATCACCAAATGGAACTGACATATTTAAACATTATATAAACTAGTACTGTTTTATATGATAATACAAGGGGGATTTCTGCCTGGAATAAGTATATGTGATAGATATTTGGAAACTGAAATGGAATCTATAGTTTATTGCAGAGATCTTTCCAGTAGACACACACAACCTAAGGTGACAGCATTTAAGCCTTTCTGCAGTGTCTGACCAGTATCCATTCTGATATTTTTTCCTGCTTCTCCATTATGCTATCTCTCTCTCTCTCACTAGTATGACATATTCAGTGACCAATAGGTTCTGTGTCATTCGACCTTGGTGTTTTTCTCATGTTTTTCCTCCTTCCCTGAAGGATCCTCACCCTCCTTTCTGCATGATTGAATCTTCTACACTCGGCATTATGGCACAGCTGAAACTCCCTTCATTGACTTTTCTTTGCCCGTCCCAACCCAGAAACATTTCTCGCTTCTGTGGCCTGGAATGCTCATTATCCACACTCACTTGGCAATTACTAAGAGTACAAGGCAATATCTTTGTTTTTCTATATGTTTTTCTACTACCGGGCAAAATCATAAGTTCCTCGTGGGCAGAGATCACAGGTTATTCTTTTTTTTTCTAACGTGGCCGTGTTTCCCTATACATTTGCCAGGCATCTACCATGTGAGGGGCTGAGGGTACAGTGGTAAACCAACTAAGAGCCCTGACCTTATTTGTCAATTTTTTTTAACATGAGTAAACTTATTCAATTCTTAAAGTCTTGGGCAAAGATGGGGACCCCAGCATCCTCCTTTTCAGGAGTAAAAGCCCTGGCTGGCCCTCGTTGAAGATAGACTCAGTGGGGATGTGAGGATTCACAGCCATCTGGATTTTAAGGCCTTGCTGGAATAGTTTCATTCCAGATGCTCTACTATTCCTAGCTCCTGGAATGATGTAAACAGTGATTCACACCATGGTAGGCCTATGCAGTTTACCAAGCACACTCATCACATGCATCAGGCTTTCAGGGAAGGTCAGGTTCCAACATGTTAACTGAGATTCACCTTCAGGTCACCAGACTTGCATCTATTTGCTAAACACCTATCATGGCCAACAAAAGTTTTCTCCTTTATTCTTCAGTGATGAATGTGCCAAAGAGAGGACAGTGTGGGGGCAATGGTGTTTAACTTGTAGCAGAATAGAGAGCTTATTTTGAAGTTCTTTAGCAAAAACTGTTTGGAGGAATGGCGATTATGATTTGGGTCTAGGCTGTGAAAAAAGCAAGGAGGGGCTGGAGGAGGGAGGAGTGTCCCAGACTTCCCAGTTCACATGGCCGAAGTCCAAATCAACCCTGGCTGCTAGGTAAAAAGCAGTGAAGGGGGACCTTTCAGCCTAAAGGGAATTGGGGGGTGGGGTGGGATGGGCAGTAGAGTGGGTTCGGTGGAGGGTTCTGGGAATCCGCACCTGTGGATGAGCGGGTGCCCAAGGTGTCCCACCCTCTTCCTCTAGGGTTCGGGGAGTGGCTGAGGGGGGCCAGGCCGCGGGCGGAGGTGAGCGGCGCGGGGCGGGGTGGGGGGGGGGGGGAGGGATGAGGGGGGGGCGGGACGGGGCGGGGCCCGGCGCACCTGGGCGGGGAGGGGGAGGTGCGCGGGGCCGAGCCTGCCGGGGGCCGCGGCGCGCGCCAATGGGCAGCGGCTGGCAGCGCGCCCCGCGCCCGAGCCGCAGTCGCGACCTCTCGCTGCCTGGCGAAGGCGCGGACGGCGCGCGGAGGCGAGCGCGGGGGAGACGAGCTGCCGGCGCCACAGCCGCCGTCAGGGCATGAGGATGGCCGTGGGCTCCGTCAAGATGCAGCCGCCGTGCGAGAGCCCGGCCCTGGCCGCGGCGGCGGCGGCGGTGGCGGCAGACGGCGCCCTGCGCCGCAGCCCCAGCGCCCGCGAGCAGGAGCGCGAGCAGCCGCCGGCTCCGCCACGGCCGCGGCTGAGGGACCTGCCGGCACTGCTGCGGAGCGGGCTCACGCTGCGGAGGAAGCGGAGCGCCGCCGGGGCCCGGGTGAGTGGCCCGGACCGGCCGGGCCCCAGTGGGCACGGGCGGCGCGCACGTGGAGCCCGCGCCCACCCTCCCGGGCCGCAGAGGGGACATCTGGAAGTTGGGGAGGTGGCGGAAGGGGCGCCCTCGTGCAGGGTCCGGGGACGACGGGGTCGTGGGGTGACCCCCGGCGAGCGACGGCTTCCCTTCCCCCTAGTTGCACCTGACTTAACCCAGGGGCACCTGGATTCCGAGCGGCGGACCGTGGGCATCGCCGGAAGAAGGGCGGTTGGCGTCTCCCCTGAGGGGAAGCTGCAGGTGTCCCGTACCCAACTGTCGGCCAGCCGTGTCCCGACAGCAAGCCTCAGGCCCCACAAATGGGAGCCCAGTTTGCTGGAGGTGTGAGACGTGTGAGCATGTCCGGGACGCCCCGTGGCAAGCTCTGGGCATCGGGACTCTGGCCGCCGCCACCGGCGAGGTGGAGGCACACGAGTTGGAAGTTCCTGGGGTGAGCTTCCATCTCCGGGGTTCTGGAGACTCCAGCACTTAGTATTTGGTGACGCCCCCTTGAGCAGAGGGGTGCACGCCCCTCAGAATCTTAAATATTGACTTCCTGATGGTGTGTTCAGATATGATTTCCTGGTGAAGGAGTGTCCCTGGTTGTGCATCTAAGTGCATTTAATGGCCTGAACGGGTCGGGCATGTTTTGTTAGTTAAGAAAAGCAGGACAGCCTGATGATTTTCTTCTGGGATCTTTCACAAGCCACTCAGGAGGCCCTGATGGGGCCTCAGGCCAAGGGTCTGAGTTACTGAGGTTTCCCTGCCCACCAGGGCTTTAGGGCAACTTTGGTAGGTTCTACTCAGTTCTTTAGGATTTGTCGCTGTTAAGGAGGCTTTACTGAGAAGCTGCAACAATGTAGTTTGGGAAGGAGGGTGGTGGTGCTGTAATAAACTGAATCTTGGTTGTCTGCTTTAAAAGGAGACCTTACTGGAAGACTTTTAGCTCTTGCAAAGACAGGTTTGTGGAAACGTGAGAGTTGGGGAGAAACATTTTGTTTTGGTGTGGCTTCTTTGGCAAGGAAGGACCTGAATTGGTGTAGGTCTTCAGCCTGTCCAGGTTGTGTTCCTCGTTTCTAAAGCATTTTCCTTCTAGTGTAGGGGATATCTGTATGTGATCTACCTCAGTAGGATATTCAGAGGACTAGCTGGATGTAGGACATCTTAAAGTCCATGACTAGTGGAGTCGAGGAATTGCCCACAAGTGACCTTAACGTGGGACATACGGGATTGTCTGCAAAGAAAGCAAGGAAATGTGTCCCAGAGACGTGGTAGCTGAATAAATGCAAGAACCAGAGTTATAGACTTTGCGGGAATCTAGGGAAAAGTAGGTCAAATCGTGTTCCTATTATCCTTGACAGATACTTTTTCATGGCACAGAATACTGAAGACATGAGGGCAGCCAGGCAATCTGTGACGGGAATTGCTGAAGGTTCCTGTATAAATAGATCTGTGTGTTCATCTGCATAAGGCCTTGTGTTTCTTGTTGCCTGGGATGATGTTGTATGCCTTGCCAACATATATATTTACTCTTCGTAATTATTCTGAATGTGGTTATTTCCAATAATATATACTTCATTAACCCTTCTTTGATCCCAATCCTGTATTGCTTTTGGATATTCCAAACACATTTCCTAAGTGCATGGCTAGCTTCTTACTGGGGAAAGATTGTCAAATTTTCCCATGTTGAAAACCCATACTTTTCAACTATTTCCCCTTCCTTTGGCTTTGGAGCCATCTTTGTGATTTTGGAACCTTCCCTAACAAAGAGATAAGAAGGAATTTGAAAGAAAAAAAAAGCAGGTGAACTACATACCTGCATCAGTCTGTTCAGGCTGCTGTAACAAAATCCCATAGACTGGGTGGCTTAAACAACAGAAATTTATTTTCTCACCGTTCTGGAGGCTGGATAGTCCAAGATCAAGGTGCCAGCAGATTTGGTTTCTGGTGAGAGCTCTCTTCCTGGCTTGCTTTCTTGCTGTGCCCTCACATGGCCATTCCTCTGTGTACATGGATGGAAGGAGAGATCTGTCTCTCCCTTCCTTTTCTTATAAGTCTACTAATTCCATCATGGAAGCTCCACCCACATGACCTAGTCTACTTCTGAATACCTCCCAAAGGCTCTACCTCTAAATACGATCACGGTAGGGAGTACGGCTTCAACATATGAATTTTGAAGGAACACAGACATTCAGTCCATAACAGAAAGTATATGTAGGAAAGAGAAAAACAGAGGAGATATGTACCAAACCAGTTAGTGACTTGTGAGCATCTGGGCTCATCTGGTTAGCTCTTCAATTAAAGCAGTGATGCTCATGGAACAAATCATGGCTTAGATCCTTTGGTGGACTTAAAATTTTGTATTCTATGGCCTGTACCTCCAGATTACTGCTGAGTGATTGTAGGGACAAATTAACACAAGTTCATTACCACTGGATTTATAAAAAGGCAGTTCTAGGTATTACACAAGTTGGTAAGAAAGTTTGCAATTTCTGTATTGACCAAGACTTGATTTAGGAATACCTGTGGTACTTGTCCGTGCTGCCATGGGCCCTCACAAATCTGGACAATCTGACATCAACTGTCATCAAGTAAGCTCTTTGTAGGTTGTGTTGCCCAACCCAGGTGCCTGGTAGGCGGTCTCTTACTGGGAAAAATTATGCTGACATTTGGTTAATATTGCAGAACTCCTGTGTTCCTTGGTTCAGTCATTTCTGATCATATTGAATACCAACTGATTAAGACTCTGCTAAGTGGAGAATGTCTAAATTTTCCTTTGTGGGAGGACCCTACCTACCTCCTAAAATCAGTAGTAAAATAAGGCACAGCTTGAATTCCCACCAAAACCCTTTAGTCATTTTTAAAAATTGTGTTATGGAGATTATGAGAAATAGTATGATAAATACCCAGCCTTCAACAGTTATTAACATTTTGTCAGTCTTGTTTCATTTATTTCTCTTCCCCAGTTTTCTCATGGGGGCTAGCCCATTTTATTTTATTATTAAGTTTATTTATTTATTTTGGGGGGAGAAGGGCAGAAAGAGAGGGAGAGAATCCCAAGCAGGCTCTGTGCTGTCAGTGCAGAGCCTGATGTGCGCCTTGAACTCATGAGCTGTGAGATCCTGACCTAACCTGAAATCAAGAGTCAGACCTTTAACTGACTGAGCCACCCAAGCACCCCTAGGGATGGTGTATTTTTAAGCTAAATCCTAAACATCCTGTTATCTTACTTATAAATGTGTCAGTATACATTTCTGATAAGGACTTCTTTTTTCTTGAAACAATGGCCAAACAAACAAACAAACAAACCCAAAGACTTTTATGCCTTTTGTCACCTAAATATATTAACAGCGATTTCCTAATATGATTCCCAGAGTCACATATTCTGAAAGATGTATTTTTACTTATGATTTGTTGGACTCAGGAACTAAACACAGTCCACACATTACATTAGGTTGTTAGGTTTTTAAATCTATTTTCTTTTATAATAGTCCCCCTTCCCTTCTTTTTGATTTGATGGAGAGAAAGAGCACAGATCTGGTAGAATGATCTGTTTTCTGGGCCAATTTCTCACTGGTGTCATTTAGCTTGTTTCTCTCCTCCCCATGTCTCCTGTAATATAGTAGCTGGATGTAGAGGCCTGATTACATTTGGATTCAAAGGCAAGCATCCTTCGTAGGTGGTGCTTTGTAAAATCTGTTGTAGTATAATCACAAGACACGTGATGTCTGAATCTCTCTCTCTCTGAGATGTTAAGGTTGATTAGTGGGTTCAGGTAGAGTCAACTTCCCTTTCACCTAATGATCTTTTTTTCTTTTTTCTTTTTTTTCTTTTTCTTTTTTTTTTTTTTTTCCTTTTAAATTTTTTTTTTCAACGTTTTTTATTTATTTTTGGGACAGAGAGAGACAGAGCATGAACGGGGGAGGGGCAGAGAGAGAGGGAGACACAGAATCGGAAACAGGCTCCAGGCTCCGAGCCATCAGCCCAGAGCCTGACGCGGGGCTCGAACTCACGGACCGCGAGATCGTGACCTGGCTGAAGTCGGACGCTTAACCGACTGCGCCACCCAGGCGCCCCTCACCTAATGATCTTAGCATCCATAGATGGTTGTAGCCTAGATCCATTTCATTAGAGATTACAAAAGGGTGATGATCTGAATCTATCACTTCTCTTGCATTTATTAATTGGTATTCTGTCTGTAAAGAACTTAACCCTCATAAGCTGTATGGGTCTCCTGAAATTCAAGTTGTGTGGGGAAGACAAGGAAAGCTCATTTTTTTTTCCTTTTATCAATTTTCTGAGTAATGATTTGGTGCCCTAACAGTCTCTCATGATAATCAATGAGTTCTTCTTTTTTAAGTGTCACTAAGAACTTGTGGACCTCAATGTATTTGTTTCAGTCCATTGCAGTCAATATTCTTTTTGACCCTTAATTTGTCTTTATCTGTTGTATACTTTTTACAAGGCCCCAGTAGTCTCTGATAACCTTTCTTGCTTTCTGGCCCAAGATATGCTAAACTTACCTTGTCCATTTCCTGCTTCAGATCTGAAATCAGCCATTTTCCCAAAGGGCTCTAATTTTTGGTTGACAGCTGTTCGTTACCCCCACCCTTTGCCTCTCTTAGTGGTTGCAGTATTTTTTACCTTGGTTTTAGGCCTTCCATCTTAAGTTTTTGTTTCTTCTTAAATTCTTCTCATCAGGCTGCTTCTAAGACTGTCATTTTCTCCCTCTAATAAAATAGCTGGTAACTACCATTCCCTTTTTCTATATATACTGTCAAATTGCTGGGACTGACTTATTTCGGGCTTTGGCGGCTGTGATCTTTTCTGCAGCGTTCTACCTCTTTCATCTCCTCGGAATCTGTTTCATTTACAGCAGGCAGAATGATTCACCAATTGTGCCAAATTGACTGTTCACCAAACAGTGACAGTCGGCCTTCGGATTATTAGACTTCTCTCCGCTGATTTCTTCTCACTCAGGCAGAGTCCCTGTGGCATGGCAGGTGCTCTTGAAACTTGGGAAAGTGGAAGAACAGCTAGTGGCTCTCTGCATGAGGTTCTCTCTTTTCATTTGGAGTCTCGACCCAGATGATTCCCTCTCAAAAAAGGAACAAGGTAGCCCATTTCCTTTGTCCAAGCTGGAGTGTTTTAGGTGTGATTTAACACCCTCCTCTGCTGGAAATAAGACCTTGTTGACTGAGAAACATGTACTGCTTCAAGTTGTACCAGTATGCCTGAATTATAGTCCTTTTGTACACACACCTTACAGGCAAAGCATGTAATTTTAATTTGTTCTTTGTATTTAAATTAAAATCAGTGGCTGACACTTCATAGCACTTAATTATGTGCCATGCATGTTCTGATATAAACTTCAATCCTCATAACAAGCCTGTGAGTTAGCTGCTATTGTTTGCATTCTACAGATGAGGAAACTGGAACATAGATGTAACTTGCCCAAGAACGTGGGGGCTGAAGGAGGTTTGAACCTAGCCAGTCTGGTTCCATAGTCCCTGCTCTGAATTGTCTCTCTGGTTTTCCTCAAATGCACTGAGGACAAAGGGTCTATTTTAGTCTAAACTAATTAGCCTACAGTACCTGTTGATATTACCTTACAACTCGGAGAGTGGTCAGTAAATGCTGTTGATAATGCCAGCCGTTAATCTTTCTTTCTTTGAGCACTCTGAGGCTTGTGATAGACGTACTGGGTGTGGGGGCAGGAAGGGAGGGGAAATATTGTTGAATGGCTACGAATATTGACTAGAATTAAAAGTAGCGTTCGGTGTGTCATAAGCAAAAATCACCCAGGCCCACCTTGATCAAGGCCAATATAAAAATTTGTGAATTCGCTCGCTTACTCTTTTCTTATCTGCTTATGGTAGCCTGTCAGAGATAAGGGCCATTAAGGGAGGCATGCATTTTCCAGGGAAGGTGAGTCAGATCAGATAGGAGGGACATTTGATGATCTTATTTGAGAAACATTGACTTCTTACAGCTCGAACCTTGATAATATAAAACAGTGTGGACGTGGCTACAAATAAAGTGAAACTCCACAAATGCCACCTCTAAAAATGAAAAAAAAAGAAATTATAGATTCATTTATTCTACTTGAATTTCATGTAAATTCTAGTAAAGGACCTCAATGGCAAGTTAATGCCCTATTTACTTCCTTTCTCTCTCCTCTGACCCCTGGCATTGGCTTCGGTTGCAAAATTAGATCCCAAGGAAAGAACATGCGCAGTGGCTTCAGAAGCTGGGTTTGGATTTCAGTGCCATCATTTTGTAGCCTTCCGTGAGTTATTCTTGGAGCTCTCCAAGCCTCGGTTCTTCCTCTAGAATGATACATATCGTGGACCAGGTTTTCAGAGAATAGAGACAATGTATGGAAAATTTGGGGTATGTTGGAACTTAAATTGTTCCTTCCCCAGCCGGATGCTTATTCTGGGCAAATTGACATTCATAGACATTAATAGGAGTCTAGTAACAAAAATTTTTTGCTTTCGCATGCAATGTCAAATTCCATGTTTTTTAAAAACATGATATCCTAACATTTAGTGAATATCTTAGGTGTTATCTAAATACTGGTACCATAACAAAATATCCTCAGCTTCACATTTGCACTGTTTCTTAAATTGACTTGGCAGTAATTGGTAACTTGTGTAGCTGAAAATAGATGGAAAGGTGGGAGATAAGTCACTGGTGATGACTTTGAGTACTTGTGATTTTTTTTGCCTTAATGTTGCATAACAACCTTTATTAGGAACACTGATAATCCCAGTAATGGTATGCAATCTGGAAGTAGTTCGTGAGAAGTTAGAAAGTTTCATGCAAAAGCAAAATAGTTAAAATCAATGACTTAATTTTTTGTGGTGAGTTGTTATTGTGATAAATTATTCATAAATGGATGTGGAAAAGGGATGGTCTGTAGACACCGCTGTGAATACTGGCACATCTTTATCAGATTAAACTTCAATAGTCTCTTAAAGGGAGGAAGTGTTTTCACCTATGAGGAAACTATAGTCCAGAGAGGTTAAGTAACTTTCCCATGGCCACTCAGCTAGAAAGTAGTAGAGGCAGAATGGAACCCAAGATTGTCTGATTCCAAAATCTATGGCCTTTCCTCAATGTCATGTTGTCTAAGATTTTGACATAATTATAGCCTGTGGTATATTGAAACTGTAGATGTATAGGACATTTCAAGTCAGGACAAAACATAGCTCATTTTCTTTCCGGCGTCTTCAGTAATGGCTTCCAGGATCAGTCTTTAATTATTCACAAGGTTGACAATGGCTTGGTAGCAGCTCTTCCTCATCTCCCAGCAATACCAGCCATTGTACAAGAAAGAAGGTTTGGCATGACTCATCCCAGAAGCCGTTGTTTTCCCAGGTGGTTTGGAAGCCCGACTAGCTCCATAGTACAAACGCACTTGGACATTTATAAAGCAAGCAGTTTCCTTTTCTGGTGTTTCTAGAAGAAAGGAAAAGGAGGAGTTTGTTGTAACTCAGGACTTGGGTTCCTGATGGCAACTTGTTTGCTATTTAACATACTTCAAGAAGTGAGAAGTATGCATACCTGTCAAAGTAACTGAATCCATTTACAATTGAATAAAATCATTGAGAATACACAAATGTATTAATAAAATTAAACTTAGATATATTTACCTTTTAATATGGTGTTACTACCTGAGGCAAATGACTCTTAATTGTTTTTTTAATTCCAGACCTTTTTAAGAATCAAAGGATGCACCCCAGAAAAATGCACATGCAGATGTAATTTTTGCATCTCATTTCGGAGGGCTTATGGATATTTTGAAGCCTGGTCCACAGACCCTCTAATTAAAAAGCCCTTCCCTACTCTGTGTTCTGGAGGGTACAACCATGGTTCTCTTATTTTAGTTTTTATCTTTATTCCTTCTAAACATTTAGCATAGCATCAAGCCCTCATTCAGTTGTCAGTTGAATAGTTCCTTGAATTAATGTATTTTTTCGTGTGTTGAATTAGAAATTATTTTTCTGTGAATGTAGCAAATGCTTTAGTGGTCCCTGGTAGGTGGTGGTGGTGGTGATAACCTATTATTGTTGAACAAATCCTATCACATTTTTGGTGTTGGGATTATTCGGAGTACTTTAAGACCATTAACCCATTTAATCCTCATAACAACACGTGTGGCAGATCACTCTCCTTGTCTTGTTTTTTCCCCAAGAGGGGAACAGAGAGGCACAAAGGTATTGATTTTGCTACTCCCCAAAATGAGGTGCAGAGAGGCTAAGGAAGATGCCTGAGGTCACCCAAGGAGTGGAGGAGCCAAGATTTGAACCAAGGAAGTCAGGCTCCATATTATGAGGTCTACCTATTCATCTGTGTCCTCTCGCTAAATAAAATAATTAATTTATTGTCTTAATTACGGTCTCTCCTTTTTTGTTTGAAGGCTTTAGAAATAGGGATGTGTATTAAAGTTGATGTGATCATTTAGTGGGATTTTTCTTTTCCCCTGTAAAGCTATTATTAAATTGATGGTATGTCTTAAAATTGTGGTACCTCAGAATAAAGGAACTATAGTAAGTTATGTTTTAGTTTTTAAATATAGCGTCATAGTTTATTTGTAGAAATATCACAGTAAATCACAGCTTTAAAACAGTGCATATAAACACAACCATGTCTATTTATGAAGGGTGAAAAATGTGAGTTAAGATTATACTAACAATTTATATGAACACTGATATTGCTTGGGTAACAATTTAAATGTCAGAGGAGAATACATTCAAAATTTTCCTACAAAAAGCATGAATAGCCTCAGAGTAATGTTGAAGATTGAAGAAACTGACATTCTTCTACATGGAATTTTACATATATGTATATTTTATGTTGTATATTATACATAATTTATATAATTTATATAGCAACATAAACATAAGTTTATATTATGCATGATTATATATAATTCATCATATATAATGTTATATAACTTATTTTAAAATTGCATTTAAATTTAATGTATAATTTAAATTATATTTAAATTCAATTTATAATTTATTGTATATAATGTTTATATTATATAATCAGATATATAATTTATGATATAATTTATTGGTTTCTTCACAGGTTTTTTAACAGTAAGATTTAAAAGTTAATCTTATATAAATTTATTTTTTTTTAACTAAAACTATGAATATACCCAAATGATCATAGATGTAGACTTGTCTTCACTACTTGGTGTAGAGAGTTGGCTGATTTTACCTTCTTTGAGTCAGTTAAACTTAAAATTTTGTCTGCTTTGTTCATGAGACATTGGCTTCTCCCTTACAACATGCTTTCATTGTGCACTATTTGTGTTATCCATGGAGAAAAACCTTTACTAAATTGAAGAGTTCTGAAAAGAGGGCTTCTGCAATCCAGCTGGTTGTCTTCCCGTATTTTTTTCCTAACTGGTCTGGCAACTTAAACTCCAGCCCCATTGGTGGCCTTGTCATCCAGTTGAATTTGACCTTGTCAAATCATTTACCTGCAGCTGTTCTGAGGTGTACATGCAAATACTTGTGATTGCCCAACACTTACACCTTTGGTGCTGACTGTAAATTTGTCTTACTCTTGCGTGTTACTATTGCGGGAAGTGAACAGCTTATCACCGCTGTTTGGTCTAACACTCTAAATGTTGACTGTAATGAACAAACACCACAAATGATTTTGTGCTGTGAATTTGTATATAGGTATGAAATCTTTTGTAGAAAAGGTAGGGAAGATGTGTGATGATACCTTTTAGAAATTAGGGCAAGTATTATGCCTGTTTCAAATATTCTATTAAAATAGAATTTGGGGGCATCTGGGTGGATCAGTCGGTTAAGAGTCCATCTTTGGCTCTGGTTATGATCTCAGAGTTAGTGGGTTTGAGCCCTGCATCCGGCTTCACACTGACAGTGTGGAGCCTGTTTGGGATTCTCTCTCTTTCCCTCTCTCTCTGCTCCTCCCCCACTTGTACTTTCTCTCTCTCTCTCTCAAAAATAAATTTAAAAAACAGAATTTGGCTGTAATACAGTAAATATTTTTCTATATGTTTGTCACTTAGCAACTGTGTGACATGGAATAACAAATAACCTTTCCGAGTCTCTATCCCTAATACCGTTGCTCTGTCATGAGAAGCGATAGTGGGATAGAGGTCCGATTTTCATTTCTTGCTCCTTGTGTCCCCAAGGTCTGAAAAGTGGTCTTTCTCTCTTGAGATGCAGACTCAACCCCGGAGCACTTTGGGACTTATCTTAGACGAATGGAAAGAGGGGTCATTAATATTCACCACATCCCTTGAGTTGGTGAGGGGGAAGATAATGCATTAGTAGAAAGAGCATTTGAACTGCAGGAAGAATCTGATTAAATTAAGAATCTGTCATATGAAAAGAGTAGAAAGAACATATCTATAAATCTATTTCTAGAAGATTAAATTATTTGGCCATAAACAGAATTCTGTGAGAGGTGTCAGAAGAGAACTTGACAGCCAGCCCTTTGTGTCCTGGGAGATCTTACCAGGTAGCCTTATCTTCTTTTAGATAAGAGGTTTGTTGCTATTTCTTATTCTCACTGAAAGCTGTTTCTTCGCCTCAAATTGACATCAATATTTATTTTCCTCTACTATTTTAAATTTATCACAAATATTCAAATAGCGCCCATTGACACATTCAAATTTCCTATTCTTCTTGGCACATAACTCCTTTAAAAAAAAGCAGCCTAGTCATATTTTAATCTACCTTGAATATCTCATGAGTTTTGAGCTTAAAAAAAAATTCAGTTCATTAGTAGTTGGCTGTTCACTCTGCTGTCTTTTACATAATGATTTACATTTACAAAGTATTTTCACATACATTCTTATTTTAATGTTTTCATAACTCTGGAATAAAGTATTTTTTTCTTATATAGATTTGAAGGCAAGTTACGGAGTTTTTTTATATGCCACAATCTCACCATCTGTGAAGCAAAGATAGGGTGGTGAGACTAAGTAAATTAATATGTGAAGGCTATTAAGACAGAGGTAGTTATGCAGAGAAATAGCTGCTTCTGTTGTCACTGCCATCATCATCATCAACATCATCATCATTGTCTGAAGTGACAGATCTGAGGGAGTCCAAGGTCCCTTTGAAAATCCCTTTGAAAAACTGAAAGAGGTCTTACTGGTCATATTGATGGCCATTAAGTGGAAGAACTGAGGCTCAAACATTGCTGTCTTAATGAAGGTCATAGTAAGGAAGTTAAAGGAGTGAGGGGCTCTATATCCTGGACTCCTGGTTAGTCCAAGGGTCTTAGTTAGATTATCTGTGCATTTCCTAAGGTCCTTATCTTTAGCTCCCTAAACTAAAAGACTTCTAAAATTTTAGCGTACTTGAGGATCCCTGGAGGGCTTGTGAAAACACAGATTCCAGGGTCCCCACACTTAGAGACTTTGTTCAGTAGCTTACAGGTGAGGCCCAAGAATCTGCATTTCTGTTGAGTTCCAGGTGATGCTGCTGGTCCATGGGCCACACTTAGTAGCACTGGTCTAAAGGGCGCACAAGTTTGGTGACCTTCAAAATCAGAAAATTACTGAGGCAGGAGTCTACCTGGTTTCCTGTTTGTCACCGCCATGATAGAAGGACAAATCAAGATGGAGGACCATGACTATGAGAATTTTATTGAATTAATAATTTTGGGAACTGCCCCTTATTGGTTTCTATAGAGTGGCAGTTAAAAAAGAAGTGATGAGTATTTGAAACATAAAGAGTTAGTGGTACCTGTGTCTTTTCCTAGGCCCACCTACTTGTGGCTTTTAAAGGCTTGTTGTTACTAGCTCCTGTGTGCTGCAGCATCTCTTCTTGGGTCTCTGAATCTTTCTTGCATATCATTGATAGGCTGTTTTCTGAGAGGACCCTTGACTGCTATAGGAGGCCAAGGAAAGGCAGTGTTGGGAAGAGTGACAGTAGAAGGTATAGTCTTGATGAGCAGGATTTCATGAGTGGAGTGGACATTGGCAGTAGCCGAGGCAAGGAATCCAGCCTAGCCCCTGAAGTTTAGGTGGAAGATGAGGCTAAGGAGGGCAGGGACAGGGCCTGGCCTCTAAGGTGATGCTGGGATTAACAAAAGGTCCTGAGAGGTCCCTGGTATGAAGCTAGAAATTGTGCTAGAATGTGACTGAGTGCCATTCCTGCATCATTCCTATGCACAAACTTGGATGGCTAGGGTTCATAATCAGAGAAGCTTTTATATGAGGGATTTGCATCCCTTCTCTACAGTTGCCTTAGTTTTCTTTTTGGGTCCCCCCCCCCTCCCCTGCCCCGTGCTTGCCTTTTTCCCAGACACTCTTAGCATTGCTAGTCTATACATAGGAGTTATAAGACCTTTATGTGGTACTTTGATCTTGGTTAATTTTGTTGCAGTATATTGAACGTGTTCTGAAATGCCTGGGAACACTACATTCACAAAGTAACAAACAGTTGAATAGAATAATTACACCTTCAGTTCCTGTGTCCATGGGATCCAGGGGTGGGTGTGTCAATAAGATAAAAACCATTTTTCCTGGTTTGGGTGTTCAGCCAAGTCGTCTTCTACAGTCACCTCACCATGAAGCAGGACTACAATACAAACTCGTACCAATTCTGTGTGTTTATCAGTTCTTTTATACTGAGATGTTATCCTCAGGATAAAACTGTTTCATACCCTATAGATAGATAGTTTTGGGGTAGTACAGGTTGAGTGCTACTAATGTCTAAATACTTTGTCTTAATAAATGAAACAGAGACAAAACAGGTCCTTGATGTCAAATTTTCTATCGTTAACATTTTTTTAGGAAGGAAAAAAAAACCATTTCTCTTTGAAGCAAAATTAACTCTAGAACTTTTCCCCTCTCTTTCTGGGTTTTCATATATTTACGTGTTGGAAAACATGGGTATGTGATAGAGTCAGGCTGTGACCTCTTATAATTGGGGCAAGTCATGATGAATCATCCCATGTTACCTACTGTGGCACAGATTCAAGGCATATGAGCCCTTTGTCTTTACTCAATTTCCCCTCCTTTCTGGCGGCTTGGTGGCTGAGCACAGGGGAGGGGAACCCTGCTGTTCCAGGAAGGGGATGGAGCCCTAGGTGAGGGCTGCCCAGAAGTGGAAGTGTATGAGCCTTACCTGGTTCACCTGTTAGTGCAAACTGACCAGCGGGAGTAAGAGGGGTTCTAGTGCAAATGACCCTGGTGAGGGAGTCCAGATCCTGTTTAGGGAGCAGAGAGGAGCTCAGTGTGGAGGAGTGGGCTGGCTGGGGCCCAGTCAGGCAGGCTTTCTAGTCCCCAACGCTTGTTTCCACCTCAGTCTAGAGCCTGAGTCTGCCCAATCCCCCTCACTGGGGAAGGAGCGTTTCCTTTTCTTAGTATCTTCTCCTCTCGGTTGGCCCCAAGAAATCTCTGGTTAGCCTTTCTCCTGGTTTTTTGAAGACTCATCTCCTTACTCACTTCCCTTGGAATGAGCCATGCTTTGGGTCTGGTTTCCTTTGGCTTTACCATCCGTGGCTGCTGCTTCTCCTCCCCTCCCAACCTTTGTTCCTTTAAGGCTTTGCGGGTGGGCTGTTTGCCCAGAACGTCTTCTATGAACCAGCTCATCCTATTGTTTGCTTTCCTTGCTTCATTGCACAGCCCTTGTTTCTTCATCCTTTACTGTTTACCTGGCTTCAGCTGAGGGCTCTTTCCTATGGAAGAGGGTGCCCTTCTCAGGACTTGGGGTGATTCAGCCCACTTTTGCATGTTGAAGAGAATTATGTTAAAACTCTCGAGGAAGCCCTCCTCATACAACCTCCTTTGACATTTTTTTTAGATGATTTACAGGATTTATTCCCTCCTCCTTCTGCCTTTACTCCTTCTCTCCTCTCCCCAACCTCCCCACCCCAAAAGAAGTAGAACTTTTGCAATGTAACCACTATCTAACTGGTATACATTATGGGATGAAGAATTTGTAACTGTATTGATTGCTGATTAGCATTACATTTTCAAAACTACATCCTTTAAATAGGGACTTATGGTTTAGTCCACAGATGTATATGAGAAGGTATTGGTCTGGTAAGAAGTAAGGTTGTGAAATTCAATTTCAGTTTCATTTCCGTCATAAATGTCATAAATGTCGAAACTTCTGGGCACCTGAGTGGCTCAGTCAGGTAAGTGTCCGACTTCAGCTCAGGGCATGATCTCATGGCTTGTTGAGTTCGATCCCCACATTGGGCTCTGTGCTGACAGCTCAGAGCCCAGAGCCTACTTCAGATTCTGTCTCCCTCTTTCTCTGCCCCCCCCTCCACCACGCACTCATTCTCTCTCTCTCTCTCTCAAATATAAATAAACATTAAAAATTTTTTTTAAATTGTAGAAGCTTCTATGTAAGCAATTAGCTTTGGGAGTACATGGCTAGACAGAAGACAAAATATAGTCGATTAATGATTTTGTTAATTGTTCTTTCACTGCAGGCAGCTTCTTGTAACGTAGCACCTGCTCATCACATCCCAGACTGCCACCCAGTGCTGTCATCCCCACTGTGCATTTCCTTGTACTTTTCTTCCTTCTAAAAATCTGCATTATACTGAACTATCTGATGTGTCAGTCAGGATGATCTAGGTTTTGCCTCAGTAACAAAAATACACCAAAATCTGTGTGGCTTCACACAACCGAGTTTATTTCTTGCTTACAAAAAGACCCTCTTGGGGCGCCTGGGTGGCTCAGTCAGTTAAGCGTCCGACTTCGGCTCAGGTCTTGGTCTCACAGTTCGTGAGTTTGAGCCCCGTGTCAGGCTCTGTGCTGACAGCTTGGAGCCTGGAGCCTGCTTCGGATCCTGTGTCTCCCTCTCTCTGCCCCTCCCCTGCTCACACTCTGTCTCTCTCTCAAAATAAATTTTGAAAATATTTTAAAAAATTAAAAAAAAGAGACCCTCTTGTGTCTGGGCGCTCTTCAGCATAGCTGTCCTCTGTGTGGTGGCCCTGCTTCCATCTTAGGACATTTCTATGTCATCACCCTCCACAGTGACTACAACATGTGAGGAAAGAGTGGGAAATTTCACATGGGCATTTAAGTACTTCCACCTGAAGTGACTTCTGCTCATATTGCATTGGCCAGAGCAAGTCCTACTGCTTCCTGGGGAAGTATCCTCTTCCTGGGAGCTTTGAAGAAGAAGAGAAGAGTCAATATTAGTAACATCTACCTTGGACATCAGAAGCTGAGAATACAGAAGTGAATACAGCCATGATCCCAGTCTTAAGTCCAGCAAGGGAGATAAACATGTTAATAGTATTATAATCTAGTTTTACAGAACTGGACAAATTATAAAATACATAGGGTCATAACTGCTATGATAGAACAGAAATCACCCTGGGGACACAAAGGAAGAGAACCCACCTCCCTGAGCCTGGAGATGAGAGGAAAACTTCAGAGTGGAGGTGATGTAAGGGCTGGGGTTTGTCACTTGCCAGGTTTAGATCTACATTGCCTTGGTAAGGGCGGCTTCTGATTTTATTTTATGTGCTGTATAACATCTAAACTAATAATTTGGGATACAGCTCTAGGAAATAGACTTTCTTTTTCTGTAAGAACCTCAGAGAAGAAATGAAAGCCGTCAGCAGTAGAATAGATCTGCTAGTTCATATGAAATGCAACACAAAGGTATCCTTGCAATGAGGACTTAACAAAAACTTCTTTTACTGAGCAATTATGCTGCTGACAGTTCTTTGATGTCAAACATTAAACTTGCCATCACGGTGTGAAAGGAATAAAGGTAAGTGTCAACTAACAAGGTTAGTTATTAGGCAACAGAGGTTGCATATACAGTACTTTGATTTGCCTAGAGATTCTGACATATTTTACATTAGAGATAAATGTGAGTGGTGTGTTAAGAGTGCAAAGACTTTGCTTCATAGACAAAAGAAGAATCTCATCCTCGGATCTTCAGAAAGTCGAATTCTTACCCTCCTTCACTGCATTAGGCCTCCTGGCCTTCTTGGGGATCCTCCATCACACTGGGCAGCCCCCACCTCAAGGCCTTTGCACCTGCAGGTTTCTCTGTCTGAACCCACTTTTCTTCAGATAACCATTCACCTGCTTCAAGTCTTTGCTCAAAGACCATTCTCTTGAAGCCCCTTGGCCACCCTATTTAGAATTGCAGCATCTGTTTCCTTCCCATGTCCCCTTCCTATTCCACCTTATAACATAAATAATTGACAATTAGCTTATTTGTTTTGTCTATGGTCATCTTCCTCCACAAGTATTTAAGCTACCCGAGGGCAAGGATTATTGCCTGTTTCTTACACGGTTGTATTTTCGATCAGACTACTGCCTGGAGCATAGTAGGTTCTCAATAATACTGGTTAAACGCATGGTGGAGGTTTACATTAGAGTTCCTCTCAACTGTTCACGAAGTTGTGTACTTACATGAATTTCCTCCTGTAAACCATGAGCACTTTTAAATTCAATTTTATAACATGCCAGCTACCTTTCCCTAGGGAGCAAGAGCGAGGCTCATTTAAGGAGCTCATAGTTTGGTGGAGAAACTTGTTTGATTCTGCTTGTAATATTTAATTAAATTTAGCAAGATTTGGAGTGCCTAATACATGTAGATATTGAATGGGAATCCTGAACTCAAGAAGGTTACTGTTTTTAAGTGTGACATGCCAGGACGTAAGATTTGTCTGTGTCATGAACTTTCATAAGTAGCTTTTCCATGATGTTGCTTGGTTGAGTCCAGTGGCTCTCAGATTTTTCTTCTGTCATGAGACACATGACGCGTGATGGTGGTGCTCATCTGCTTGACCATTCCAGCAGTATGTTGAATTCTTGGTCAACAAATGCTGGATTGTTTTTCTCATAGGAATTCCACCAAGCTATATATGAGGTTGCTTTTCACCTTTGGTTCACCCACTCAGGAAAGTATATTGGGAAAACCAATGTGCTTTGATTAAAAAAAAATTATTCATAAGCCTCAGTACGTCTCTTACTAATAATAAAGTTCTCGTGGCACATAGCAACTAAGTAAAAGGTGTCGTGATGGCTCATTTAAGAATAATTGGTTTAGATGATATATACTATGAGGAGAAAGGAGATTGAGCTTGATTAGCAAGATTTAAGGAAACTACTTGGTAGAGGTAGGCTTTGAGGATTAACTAGTTAGTGAGAATAATAGGTAGGGAAGAGAGTAGGACAAGTCAGGGCAGAAGGGAGCATGGCATGTGATTGGGACATTGAGGAATATGTCTGGCCGGAGCCAGGTGCAGGCTTAAAGTGTTGGACTTATAAATTGAGGGAAGATGATAGGTGATCTTGAGTTTGTCTTTGTATTAACCTTGTTATCAGCAATGGAAAATGTTCAGGGAAACCTCTATACTATAGAGGTTTCAAGACTTTGTGTTTAATTTCCTTGTAAAAAAAATTTTTTTTTAAAGAATGGTAAGCCTAGTGTAAGGTATAGAGAAAATGAATCACTATGTTGCACACTTGAAACTAATGTACATTGTGTGTCAAATGTAGTCAAATAAAGCAAATTAAGAACAAGTAAAATGTCACAAAGATTGACCTCTGAAGAAATAAAATAAGCCACCTGGGTGGCTCAGTTGGTTAAGCGTCTGACTCCAGCTCAGGTCATGATCTTGTGGTTCGTGGGTTCGAGTCCTACATCGGGCTCTGTACTGACAGCTTGGAGCCTGGAGCCTGCTTCGGATTCTGTGTCTCCCTCTCTCTCTGCCCCTCTCTTGCTCACACTCTGTCTCTCTCTGTCTCTCTCTCTCTCTCTCAAAAGTAGGTGAACATTTACAATTTTTTTAAAAAATAAAATAAAAATTGAGAACTAACTTATGACTTCATACTTTCATTTTGCCAAGTAAGGGCACAAGAAAATTCAATAGGTCTTACATTTTGTAAGAGAAGGACATTTTAACACAAAAGAAAAAAATGACACAACCCTCTACTAAAGGACTGCTCATCATAATTAAATAAATAAAGTTTTATAGAAAACTGCCTTGTCCTTATGGGTGCCTCACGTTATCGTTTGTGAACTACTTCATGCAATACATGTGTGGGTTTTGGGGACAGAATTAAGTTGAGACTATCGGTAGACACGATCTAACAGATGGAAGGTGGCAGTCACTGTCAGTTGATAAAAGCATTTCTTTAGAGAGATCAGTGGAAGTGGATGGTGTGCAGAATGGAGGAAGGAGAGGTTGAAGGCAGGGGAGCCATGTAGGGGGCTGTAGGCCAGGTGACAGAGGCTAGAGCCTGACATAACACAGAGGTTTGGGGATGAGAAGTCTAAGAATGGGGAGGACAGGGGCTAGGATCTAGTGATTTCCTTTCTGTTTTCATGGGCAGCTAAAATCAGCAAGAATTCAAAATAAATTTCTGGTTTCGAGAGGAATAGAACTCTGTCAGAAATATGACCAACGTGTATCTGTATTCTATACATAAGATCTCTTAGCTTCCCAAGACTCTTATTTCAGAAGTTAAGAGAGGGAGAAAAAGAGAGCATACATGCACGCTGGCCTGCTTGGATGAAAAATTGTCTCTGTGTAGGTAAGTGACCTTCTGTAGAGGAAAAAGAAAGAAAGGGGATGCTTTTTCAACGACAAAGGGTAGTATTTGTCTTTAGGACATTTTTTGAAGTTTGTTGGTTGGTTCAGGGAAGAACTGAATGGCAGTCTGCTCCCATTCTCGTGGTCCTGTCAGAGCAGGTGCTGCCTTATGGCCTCTGGGAAAATGGAAAGATGTCCCCCTGCCATGGTCCCTCCCCCCCAACACCTTGTCCTTAGGCTGCATCTGCTCAGTGCCAGGGCTCCGCCTTCAAAGCCAGAAGAGCTTTGTGCCAGCTGCCCTCACACCCAACCTTGGGTTAGGCGGGGGAGATAAGGCAGAAGATGATAGTCCATGTGGGGAGAGAGGCAGCTGACTGGATATAAAGGGGAGTGTTAGTCTCCTTTAATCAGTCCTGACTTCTTCCAGTTCTTAAGTTTCTGTGTGTGAAGCCCAGGGAATTGTGGCCCGAAGATACTCACAGCTGCTTTTCACAGTGGACTCAGGTAGAGAATTGTGAAGTTCTGTAGCTCTACACATGAAATGCACCTCCTTCTGCTTAAAATTGACAATAACAAACACCCCTGTTTCTCCCTTTCCTGAATTTCACCAAGGCTGTCGCTTCCTACCCTGTAAGGTGAGGATTTGGCTCATTTACATGACAAATATGCACCCCGCCCCCTTCCATGTTCCTCAGGTAATTTACTTGTTAGTGGGCCAGAGTACAGTGAAGGCTTTTGTGTTCACATAAGCTTGTCTCTATAACTGGATTTGGGGCTGAGTCAGTCAAGGGTCTTGATTGCAAACAAGAGAAACCAACTCTGAAATTACTAGAAGGATGTTGGAGTGCTGGTCTGCCTGCAGAATTATTGGAAGACTGGAGAGGTAGGT
This sequence comes from Panthera uncia, assembly GCF_023721935.1. Lineage (NCBI taxonomy): Eukaryota > Metazoa > Chordata > Mammalia > Carnivora > Felidae > Panthera > Panthera uncia. The sequence continues at coordinate 110,149,567 of NC_064816.1, read as the reverse complement.
TTCAAAAGCGGCAGGGCCCCAAGACATTTATAGAGAAGCCATGGATGTAAGGATGAAAAGCACTGAATCCAACCAGGCTGGTTTCTCTGCCACTCACCAACTGAATGGACCGCAGGCAAGTTACATCACCATTCTGTGCTCCCAAGGATAGTTATGAGTAATAAATGTATTAATGTTTGTAAAAAGTGCTTGAAACGGTGACTGATAAATAATAAACATATATGAATGTCTGATAAGTATTTTTAATGGAATGTGTGTGTACGTGTATATGTATTGGCATTTAACTGCTAAACATAATGCCAGGTTGCTCTCTAGGTTACAGACTTTCCTTCCATGCCACAACCTGTTCTTTGCTCTGACTGGCTTTTCCCTTATCACAAATTGCCAACCTTTGTTCAGGGCTTTGCTTCGATTCTTTGTGGTTCCCTCAGAAACTCGATTCTGGAACATTGTTCACAACAGAGGACGTAATGATCATAGTCTGTACCTGTGGGACTTTAGTTTTACTTTACTACCGTTAGGGATAGATAGTATAGTAAATTTTTTGTACCACTTTGCTTTTTCTTTTTGATACTGTGTTTTTATGATCATTATTAATATCTGCTTTAGTCTTTCCTTGTGTTATTTTGTTAAGTGAGAAACAGCCAAAATGGAAGCTCTTGTAGAAGATAAACCATCCTACCTCTATGAAGGTTTTTACAGCCCTCCTTTTAAAAATGTTACATTAATATTTAAGGGGCGCCTGGGTGGCGCAGTCGGTTAAGCGTCCGACTTCAGCCAGGTCACGATCTCGCGGTCCGTGAGTTCGAGCCCCGCGTCAGGCTCTGGGCTGATGGCTTGGAGCCTGGAGCCTGTTTCCGATTCTGTGTCTCCCTCTCTCTCTGCCCCTCCCCCGTTCATGCTCTGTCTCTATCTGTCCCAAAAATAAAAATAAAAAACGTTGAAAACATTTAAAAAAAAAAAAAGTTACATTAATATTTAAGCATAGTCATATTTAGTAATTGACCTTGTTATTTATTATTTAATATTGATAATACTAATAATTATTTTTAAAAGAACAGATGTCTACAATACATATTGTTTTCCCTTTTCAGTTTGGTGCAAAGAAAATTACATTATCCGTTCTTTTGTTGAAATAGTCTTTCCCTTAAGTAAGAAGTTAAGAGTGTTGGTTTATTCCAGCGGTACCTGGGTGGCTCAGTCGGTTAATCATCTGACTCTTCATTTCAATTAAGGTCATGATCTCACGGTTTGTGAGTTCGAGCCCTGAATCAGGCTCTGCAAAGACTGTGTGGAGCCTGATTAGGATTCTCCTTCTCTCTCCCTCCCTCTCACTCTCTCTTTCTCTCTCTGCCCCTCCTCCGCTCATGCTCACTCCCTCTCACTGTCTCAAAATAAATAAATAGACATTAAAAAAAGAGTGTTGGTTATTCTGGCAAATCAGAGTATGGTCTGCTTATAGAGAACTAACTTGTAATATTTATTGGTTATAGAGAAGCTTTACTTTAAAAAAATAAATGATTTAATATATCTTGTGTGTTGAATATGCTGTTTGGGGCTCCAAGGTTAGTTAGTTAGTCTCTTTCTCTGTCTCCACATAAACACACATGTAATATCTGGGTATATAGTCTGCAGTTCGGCCTGATTTTGAATATATAAATATGTAAGTACTTAAGTATTTATCTGCTGAATAGTTTGAAGATTCAAGTGGCTAAAAAAAGTGCAGGTTTTTTCATTGGCAACTTAACATGAGAATTGTAGAATCATAATATTTCTTATGAATGTATACAAAATATACATTAATATTTCTAATGAATGTATGTAAAATAACAGGCTCAGAGTTTATCTCCTTTGGCAGGCAGTATAAGAGAGTGAATAAAAGTGTTTTGTTTCAGTTGTACATATATATACATATATGGGTGGCAGTCAAAACAGTTTGAAAGGCGGTGGTCTGAAAAACCAGTCACAGCCTCTTCCACTTGTGTCTCTACTCTCTTTGTAGTGGGTTGGTTGCTCCCACAGGCATAGAAGAGTGTGAGAAAGCCAGAGAGAAGGTGGTTCAAGATTTAATGAATCACCTGATGCTTAATAGGACTGTGGTTGTGTCGAGGCATTTGTTGTCCAGCTTGTGATGCATTCGGTGAGAGTTACGTGAAAGGAATTGCCTGCCATGAGTCACGGCATTAATTTGTAATCGAAGAGCTTTCAAAATAAGTTTCTCCGTGTGTGTCAAATATAGCCAATAATGAGAAATGGGGGATCGCCTTTTGAACACCTTTTGATAGCGTTGAATGTTGACTACAGAGATGTGGGTGAGCTTCACCAGGAAAGAGCAAAGTTCTGTACTCTGTGGGTGGAACAGTCCTCATTTTTACCTTTATGTGTGAGGCTTTATTAATATGACTCCTGTGCTGTATTTAAATATAATTGTAAGAGAAAAACATGGGCATACACTTGCGTTAATTAACTCCTGGAGCTTCCTTTGCTTGTGATTACATTTCCAACATTGCCATTTAAACCATCATTGAAATTAAGACTTAGGTTTGACAAGGCTAAACCTCCACATGGCATGGGGGGTGCAGGCAAAGCCAGAGTGACCTGGAACAGAACCATCAACCTGGGTAGTATGGCTTTTGTTATGTGTTTATGTACTTCATTTTGGAGATGATGAGTTTTAAGTAAACTTGGAATTTTAGAATCTATCAAATATGGCTTAATGTTTTAAAATATTTAATTGTGGTAAAATACACATAACATGAAGCGTCTTAACCTTTTTTAAGTATTCAGTAGTGTTAAGCACATTCACATTGTTGTGCAACGAATGTCCAGAATCATATATGAGTTTAATGCCAGAGAGCAGAAAAGCTTTATTATAAGTCTGCTTTTACTCTAGGATTTTCACAATACTTTAGTATTCTAAACAAATGTTTTCTATTTCATGGCTTCTGAGATGTAATAGAAGGAAAATCTTGGTTACTTGCTCACTACTGAATGTACTCCTTCTTTCTTGAAAGTTCTTGGTCAACTCAGTAGTTCCTGTAACTATTTTTAAAGAAGTCTTGGTCTTTTATTCCAGGGGACACAGTGTATCAACTTCAAAATGGTGTAGAAATAGCAAGCGTCTGCAGGACTCCTACCCTGAAGGGGGGCATAGCTCATAGTGTTAATTTTGTGTTCTTTTCAAAGATTTTGGTCTAATTCCATTTTATAGCCATCTATGAGTTTTCAAATAGTTTTCATTCTAACTTAGGAACTGCCTTAAACATAAGTATCTTTGTAATTTAATTTTACCTTTAGTGAAAGATCTATGTGAAAAAACACCTGAAGGCTCTTTAAAACCCATTTTCCTACCAAGGGTTGAGAGCTTTGTCTCTATGTGCTGAGGTCTGAGTCAATACTCAGTGACACTAGCTTGTATCAAACTGGAGAGGTGTCCCTGAGGACTTGGGAAGGAGTGTGATGGACAATGCAGACCATGAGGCCGGGACCAAAACTTAACTTCTTGCTTATGGCTCTGATGAAGAGTGTTCTATATATGAGGATCACAGCTAATTAAAAAATTAACGTACAGTTTGCATATCTGAGAGTAGTACCTATTCTCTGGGACAGAGGAGCTTGGATTTTACTAGAAACTACATTGACCATGTGGCTTCATATCACATATTAAATGTTGCTGTCATATCATAATGCATGATGTATCTCACATTTTTTCCTTGGAAGCTGATATTTAACCTGGCTGTGTACAGACAAATCCAAACACCGGGAACCCACAAATTACTAATATTTGATTTGGGGGGATTCACATCCTGAGTTGTTTTCTTTTAGATGTTGTTAGTTCTGAGTATTCAGAGGTTAATGGCAAGAGAAAGTGCTCCCAAATACTTGAGCAAATTGGCCACAAAATAGACACTGTGAACACTGATGTTATCAGAATAGGAACTTTGGGCAGACCCACCAAGGGTATTTAGAAACGGGAGGGCGGTCCCATTTGTCTTGCTGTGCTGTTTGAGATTCTGCCACTGCAGTCTCTCACTGTCCCTGTCTCCTATCACAGAGGTCTCCTCCTCACCTCCATGGGCCTCCCTCTTGCTCACCTCTCTTTAGGGGAGGCAGAGATGGTGGAGTCCTTGAGCAGAGGGGAAATGAGTAAAAACATTCTTCCTACTGGAATCTTTAACCTTGTCTTGTCTTCTTGGCTCTTTACCTAGAGGTTTATCTCACTCTCCCCAAATCCATAAATATATTAGAGCTGACTTAAGCTTGGATTTCTTTCTGACTGTAGACATGTTCTTAATCCTTTATGTATAAAGAGTCAGCATTTTCATCTGTGTAACCTGGTCCCTATAGGGTTGGAGGTGGAACATAATGGTATGAGTGGAGGTGTTACCTTTTACAGTAGCTTTTTTTCCCTGGTTATAAAAGTAATAAAGAATATAGCAAAACAGGAGCTTTGGGAAAACAAACACAATTCTATCACTGATAGTAATCTGTTATGTTACTATTGGGTATACATTTGTATATTCCTTTCCATTTGGGTTTTAAGTGTATTTGACCTTATACTATTTATTCAGTTTTACTTTTTTTTTTCACTTTTCACCAAAATACTTTCGTGTATTGTAAGTTCTTTCAAATGTTTGTAATTGTGGACCACCTGGGTGGCTCAGTCAGTTCAGTGTCCAACTCTTTAATTAAGCTTATGTCATGGTCCCAGGATCATGGGATCGAGCCCCATGTTGGACTCCATTGGGAGCATGGCACCTGTTTGGGATATATTCTCTTTCTCCCTCTCTCTCTCTTTCCTTCTCCCTCTAGACACACACACACTCTCTCTAAGTAAAAAAATAAAATAAATAAAATAAAAATTTGTAATGGCTGCATAATATTTCATCTTGTACCCGGAGTAGGAAGGGAGGGAAGAAGATGGGCAGCGGAGGAATAGGAGCATAGGCAATTGAGGGGGGCATGTTGTGCTTAGATAAGCAAGGATTGTAAAATCCTTCTGAGTGGCAAAAACACCCTGACAAAAGGTCTCCCCTCGATCATTCATACACATTGTGTCAGTTCATTCCTCAGTCACCTACTTTTGGGATGTAGGGCACATTACTAACTTTCCATCTTTCATCTAGAAACAGATTATCAGTGTTAACATACTTTGAAAGGGAGCTCTTAAAAAATTAGGGTTGTGATTGACTCTAGCTGAGCAAAATAAAGTTAGTGAAGATAATAACTTTGTTACCCGATTTTACATAGAAGGCAGAGAGAGTGCAGTTGTAGGTGTTTAAGATGAAGTTTGATTAAAAGTAAAATCTGAGGGAGTTCTAAAAATGGAACCCCTTATAAATATCCCTTACAGTAATTATGCTGAAAGAGGAGAGTTAACACAAAAAACTTGGAAGTTGCTTTTGGATCTTATATAGCAGAATACAGGTAAATAGGAATCTGATGCGACTTTTTCCTCTTAGGTGGTGAAAAATAGTAAAGAGAAGAGGCAAAATGTGTCCAGAAAGTTTGGAGGAATCACAGGTTTCTTTTTCTTTTTTTTTTTTTTTTTTTTAGTGTTTATTTATTTTGAGTGAGAAAGAGACAGAGTGCGAGCAGGGGAGAGGCAGAGAGAGGGGGATACAGAATCCGAAGAAGGCTCCAAGCTGTCAGCACAGAGCCCAGTGGGGGGCTCGAACTTGACAACCACAAGATTATGACCTGAGCGGAAGTCGAACGCTTAATGGACTGAGCCACCCAAGCGCCCCGCAGCCTTCTTTATTTGGTAACTGGTGTTTGGCCACTTTCCCTTCTTGTTCATCTTGGCTGTATAACATCCTGCCTTTAAGGCCAAGCCTGGTCTCCGCTTGACCTCCCCAACCGTGAAGGGAGGGGGCAACATCACACCTGAACTTGATTAATATATGTACTTAAAGGTCATTGGTATACAAGCCAGAGAAGTAAGGTCCACACTTTGTAATTTTCGAATGGAGGTGTTTATTCTCTGGGTCACCCTTTTTTAAGGTACTGCAATAAACGTGATTAGAGATGGTAACAGATGTTTATAAAAACAAGTAAATTTTAAAAATTCCTTGGTCAGATGTGTTTGAGAGATGTTGGATACTGCAGGAGTTCTTTAATATTTTCAATATGCTTAGGTGCATTTGTTCATCTTTTAGGAGAGAGAATGAAATAAGCAACATCTTTAAAACTCGTTTTGCCCATATATTCCTTTTTTAGGAGGACCTTTGTTGATACCTTGAAGGGCTTTTTATGATTTTTTTTTTTTAAGTTTTATTTGTTTTGGGAGAGAGAGCATGAACAGGGGAGGGGTAGAGAGAAAGGGAGGGAGAGACTCGTAAGCAGGGTCTGTGCTATTAGCACAGGGTCTGATTTGGGGCTGGAACTCATGAACCACGAGATCATGCCCTGAGTCCATGTCAGGAGTTGGACACTTGCAACCGTAGAAACATTTGTAGCAGAAGTGTGATTTTGTATGTAAGTAGTACAGGTGAATGCTTTTTGAACTTTACTGTGGTGTGACTCACCTGGCGGCGATCTTGTTAAGCCTCATCTGCGTTGGTGTGGGATGGAACCTGAGAATCTGTATTTCCCAGCAGTGCTCAGGTGATGCTAGTGCCCCTGCTGCTCCATGGACCACACTTGGTGGGAAGGATGTAGGTAATTGTTGATTGGTAGCATCTGAGGTTATGTGCGATGAGGCCCAAGGAGGATAATACTTGCCAGGTGGTTGCAGTAGCATTCCAGAAGATTCAGTTGGGAGGCCTGTAATGAGTGGGGAGAACTGACTGGGAGTTGCTGGTGTCTGTTATGGTGAAAGGGAAGTTTCCAGGGGGAAACCAGAGAACTCGAGTTTCCCTTGAATTCCAGAACATCTGAACGCTGCTGTGGCAACCTGCCAGGTATGGGCCATATTCTCCTTCTGGCGGAAGGATCACTGGTGATGTTTGCCAGGGCTGTAGTGGCCTTTGTGTCATTGTAGAAGGTTGGGGGAGGAGGGAAGCAGTTTGAAGAAGGGATCTCTATGATGACTTACTAGGGAAAGGAAAGGATATGTAGACAGGTTAGAAGAAATAATTTGTTAGGAAGGCAAGAAAGAAGGTGATTCAGCAGAGGTAGAAGGACGTCTAAATCAGAGTCCAGGAATCGGAAGGTGTTTGCATACAGTCAGGACAAGAAGCTCAGCGGCAACAATACAGCACGATACGGGTTGGGCTCTGCCTGATTTAGATTGGGGACCGGGGGAGAAAGTGGCTCTGCGGTCAATCCTGCACTTTATGCAATCTGATTTCAACAAATTAAAAGAAGTGACAGTTAGGATGTGATAGCTGGAAATACTTGAAAGGAAATAGGCTCAAGATGTGGGTGAAATTCTGGTTCTGTAGTATTACCATTAGAAGGTATTAGAAAAGGAGAGGAAGTGAAAGAAACTGGTATGGCTATAAAGTGAGCCTTCAGTGGACCTCAGATTTTACAAAGTCAAGGACATGAGAGGAAGGAGGACACGTGACCCAGGATAAATAAAGTTTCACAAGCCTGTAAGACTCACGTGCCGGCTGACCGAGTGCTTGTGAAGTGAGTGAAGGCCAGCTAAGCTGACCTGTTACCTGCATTCAGAGCCAGAAGACAAGGCAGAGGCCTGCTCCTGGTGGCCAATGGGAAGATGTTGACCAAGGAGATGACACCATTCTTTGACCATCAAGAGAATGATTCTTCAAAGTGGAATTGCACATGATAGGCAGTAATAGTTCCCAACTGCTTTCAATGACTTAGGGGAGCTAGAAAAATGACCTTCCCCGATCCCAAAAGTCTGCGCATGGGGTCACAACACTGCTGTTGGGATCATCTGCAAAATTGTGGAGGGTCTGTGTCCTAACCCTACCATTGCAAGTGTCCTGAGTTTTGTAAGCCATGTATGTGGAGTCGTAGACTGCTGAGGTTCATACTGAATGTCTCAAATTCTAAAAGGAATTATTAACTAAAAGATTTGGGAATCCTAAAGAAGGTAAGTATAATAACCAGATGATTATAAATTTTGAATGAATGACAGGATTTCCATTTAGCAGTGTCCAGATACAACTCTTGTTTGTATAAGAATTGACCGTCCCTAGGATTTTAAACAGCAGTGGTGGCAGGTTATCATCATTGACAGAAGCCCATAGAAATTCTCTATTTTGAGAACAGACCTGGTCCCAAGAGCCTTGTAAAAAGCTTACTGATTCTGAGTTTGCTCTTCAAAGGTCCCAAGTACAGGAAATGGGACCTAACCCTCATGGGTCATGCTTGATGTGAACCCCCTGGGAATGTTGCCAGTAGGAGAGTTTTCTTCTCCACAAATCCTGTTTTCTTTGCCAACCAGGAGGAATCTTGGGCAGGAGGCAGACAAATTATGTCAGTGTTCCACCGGTCTTCCTTTTTCATGGGCACTCTGTCCTGTCCTAGGGATGTGGATGAAAAACATACAGTCCTGTCCTTGGAGAAGCTTACAGTGTAGGATGGGAGACCCACATTCACAGGTACCATAATAGTCAAGTCTGCTGAGTGCTCAACAGGACTAGTTAACATTCACTGAACACTTATTATATATACACAGCAGGCATATTTTAAGTCAGTGGTTCTCAAAGTGTAGTCTGCTAGCATTAACTTCCTCTAGGAGCTTATTAGAAATGCAGTTTCATGCCCTCACCCCCCCCCCCCCCCCCCCCCCTGTCACCCCACTGAACCCAAAACTTCTGAGGATGAGGCCCAGCAGTCTGGTTGCATAAGCCCTCCAGATGCATGAAGTTTGAGAACCATTGTTTTAAGTCATTTAATTCTTACAGCAACCTTCTGAGTAGATTGTATTTCTCCCATTTAAACAGGTGGTGAGAGAGGCAGAGGTTAAATAACTTGTTCAAGGACACATAATACAGATGGGCTTTGAATCTAAGTCCTATAAATTCAGAGCTCTGCTTGTAACCACCACATAAGGCTGCCTCCCAGGAGAAGGTGCAGGGCCTGGAGGAAGGAGCTATAAACTCTAAACGGTGAGAAGAGTTGAGGAAAGCATTTAAAGAGCTGGATTTGTTTTTCCTTGACAAGCATTCAGTGAGAATTAACTGTACACAATCATGTTTGATACCGTGGATGTTTATATACATGAGCAGAATATAGGCCTTACCTTTAAGATTCTAATAATAAATTAGGGGGAATCCAAATATAAATATCTGGAATCTAAAGTACTTTGGAAGTACATAAGAAGTTCTAACAGGGGAGTTTTTAAGCATATAAATACATTTTAACATAAACTCTATGAAAATTGAAATGTATGAGGAAGTCATTCCAAGCAGAGAGACGACTCTGCAAAGTTCAGATGTTTGAAACGAGATATTCTTGTATTTACTAGAACGTTTGTATATTTGACCCTTGACATCAGGCTTGTGTAGTCTAGGCTTGTCTACATTATGGTATAGATAGGAAGTTCCTAATTTAAATGGAATTCGTCAGGGGTGCCTGGTGGCTCAGTCGGTTAAGCGGTTAAGCATCTCACTTTCTCTCAGGTCATGATCTCGCCATCTGTGACTTCGAGCCCCTTGTCAGGCTCTGTGCTGACAGCTCAGAGTCTGGAGCCTGCTTCAGATTCTGTGTCTCCCTCTCTCTCTCTGCCCTCCCCTGCTTGCTCACGCACGCGCTCTTGCTCTCTCTCAAAAATAAAATTTTTTTTTAAAAATGGAGATCATGAAACTAATTGCTCCTTTTTTGTTTGTTTTAATCTTGGGAGCCAAAAGTTCTGTTGACCTATTTCTTGCTTTTATGTAACATGTAAGTGAAGATGGAAATGTGCCTTAAACATTTTTGGAGGAAATAATCTTCAACTGCAGCAGGAGATAATGTGGTTCCAGATGAAAACCAATTCTTACCAATAACTAATTAAGCACGGGAATGTGTTGCTGGGGATTTTATAGTGCACTTCCTGCTCTGCAAAACTGGATAATGTAGAGCTACATTTTTTTGTGAAGCGCTACATAGTAAATATTTTGGGCAGGAAAATGGCAGGAGACTGTATATAAACAAATGGGCACAGCTGTGTTCCAATAAAACTTTATGAAAAACAGGTGGCAGCTGGGTTTGGTCTGCGGGCTGTAGTTTCTGGATTCCTGATCCAGATTCCCACCTGATTCATAGTATAGACGAAAGCTGTGGAATAGGCCAGGTGACCTCAGGATGTCTTTTCTGGTGCTTTAGTTCTGAGGGTTTTGGTGTGTTTTGTATGAGTAACTGAGAAAGAAAAACTAGAAGACTAGGTTTTCGAAATTGCCCTTCCGCCAGAAGACTACATAATCACCTTTATTACTTTGTAGCTTTCAAAACTTCGTGTGTGAATTAACAAGAAACCTCTGAGAGACCAATTTATTCCCAAAGAGGGAAAGAAAGGTGGCTGCTCCAAGGTGTATTTCTTTCGCACATTTCTGACTTGCCAGTAACATAGTAAAAGAAAACTGAACATTTTTTCCTCTTGAAGACCCCACACAAAGTGACTTAATGGCATTGTTTTTCACTACAAAGAAATAATTGGTGTTCCAGTGTATTTTTAAGTTTTAAAACAAGCACATAAAGCATCCAGTCTATAGAAGTATACTCTGGAGGCTCCTGGGTGGCTCAATCAGTTGAGCATCTGACTAAGGCTTAGGTCTTGATCTCACGGTTCTTGGGTTCATGGGGCTCTGTGGGGACAGCTCAGAGCCTGGAGCCTGCATCAGATTCTGTGTCCCCCTCTCTCTCTGCCCCTCTGCCGCTCGTGCTCACACTCTCTCTCCCTCAAAAGTAAACATTAATACATACACACACACACACACACTGTATATACTCTTGCTGCATAGTAAACCACTTAAAACAGAATTGAGAAGAGAAAGGAAGGTTGGTGGCAGTGGCATGGCAGAGGTGGCCATGGGTTTCATAGATTTGAAGGTGGTAATAGCACATTTAGCACTTGGCTTGAGATTCTGGAACAGCAGGTACGGTGACCAGGGGAAGAGCCACTACTGGGTGGTCAGCCCCTGCGACACACTGTGGAAAGGACTTGATTTACAGAAGGGTTAAGTAAGTACTGGGGGTTGCAAGGCTGGTTGAGAAGAGATGGGAGACCTCTACAAATGGAGGCAGGAGGCAATGTATCTAGTGGCAGCTAAAGACAAGTGTTAAAAGGTTTGGGAAAGAGATTAGTCATGGGAGGCTCGGGGCTTACATGGGCTTCCTCCGGCATTTGTGTGGCTCACAGGAAGAGCAAGGTGTGGAAATGCAGAGAAATGCGGGGAGGAGAGGTCATGGCAAGGGCTTAGACACAAAAGTGAGAATGTGCACAGTTGGCAGAGTAAAAATCGTATGGTGGGCCTGGCTAGAGCAGAGGGTTTGTAGGGGAGAAGTGCGGCAGGGTACCGTCGATGGTATCCACTGCTTGAACACTCAGGGAGAGTAAGATGTGGATTTTAAATAAGTATTTAGTAAAGATAAGGTGATAAGCAAGATGTTTTAGGGAGACAAATCTGATTTGTGTGAAGGTGCTAGGGGTCCAAGTTGGCAGGGAGACAGGTAGGGTCATTCTGTTGTGCAGCCTGAGATAATCGGTGGTAAGGCCATATAGCATTTAGCAAAGACATAGAAGCTTGATTTTAAAATAATATTGGATTGTTTTTTGAAACTTTATTTGTGGGAAGGAAGAAGGCCATTACTTTTTTTTTTCTTAACTTTTCCTTTTGAAATGATTTCAGACTCAGAATTTCTACAAATAGTGTAAAGAGTTCTCTTATAACCTTCATCCAGCTTCCCCAAATGTTAACATTTTATGTAACCATAGTACTTTTGGCAAAACCAGCATTCCTAGTCAGTTAACTCAAAATAGACCTCATTTTGGTCTCCAGTTGTCCAGCCATGGTCCTTATTCTAGTGCAAGATCACACATGGCCTTTGGTTGTATTTCCTTTGGTCTCCTCCAACCTGGGAGAGTCCCTCAGTATTTCTTGGTCTTTGATAGTTTTGACAATTTTTGTGGAATTACAGTCTTAAATTGAAGAGTGTCCCTCAATTTGGAGTTGTTTTCACATTGAATTCAGGTATGCGGTTTTACAAAAATGTCATAAAAATACCTTCCTCGGTGTATCCTTTCAGCAGGCAAATGATGTCAATATGTCTCATGATTGGTGATAACTTTTATAAATTTGGGTCAGGTCTGCTATGCTCCTGAAAAGTTACTCTTTTTTTTGCTCCATACTCATTAGTGTCTTGTGAGAAGCCACTTTGACACTTTGCAGACAGCCTATATATCACACTTGTGTCCACTAATTTTGGCATCCACTGATTTCTTTCTTTTCTGCAACATTCAGTACTGTGGCATTTGCCTAATGGTGATTTTGTTTTCCTCTTATTGAATCTAGCAATTGGAGTTATTCTGTAAGGAAGACTGTCCACACTCCCTCCACCCCTCTTGACTCAACATTTGTTTACTCAATCATTTATATCCATATGGACTCGTGGGTATTTATTCTGCGGGTTATAATGCAACACTTTGATTATCTTGCTGCTCCTGTTGTCTTTGTGGGAGTGTCTTCATGTTGGCTGCTGGGGAAAGGGTTCATCTTGGAGTCCAGATGTGACTCAGGGGGTTGATGTTAGTGCACGAAGGGAATTCAGTAACAAGTGGAGATAAGTAAGCTTGCTAACTTAACTGTTCCAAAATCGTTAGGAACTTGATTCCTAAATTTTAAAGGCTTTTCTGTGATTGCATTAACCAAAGCTCACCGTGTTAGGTAGAACCATTCCCTTGCTTGTAAATGCAGCAAGAAGAAAGATTTTCCCAAGAACTGAATAAAAACCAAGTTGATGACACATTAGGGTTTGTTTCTGTTGCACCTATTGTGTATGTTTTCCCAGAAGCTGCTGGTTCTTGCTGATTTATTTCCCTAGGCAGGCAAGATTTTGAAATATTTATAAGTATTCCTAGAACCCACTTTAATTTTCTCCTTCAGGTTTTAAGTGGGGCAAGCATGTTTATACTAGAAGAGAGTCCTTTAATAATGGGAAGTAAAAATTAAGTGTAATGCTACAGATGCCATTTAAAGGGTATGCCTTTTCAGAAGGGGTGTAGGTCCTGCACTTTTCTGCAGCCATGAAGGTAACTTGGCTCAGGGCTGTGTCTGAGATGGGTTATATATAACACACATAACACAAATGGGTACAAGGTGGTATTTCCAGAAACACTTGCTCTTTGTTTTTACATGAGCCAGACAGAGAAGCTCACCCAGAGATGCCTGTGCTGTTGGTCAAAAGACTTGTACTTCTGTTATGTTCTAAACTCAGCCGGGCCTGCGAGGGAGGTGATGTTTGAAGAGTGCTCCAAGTCTCATAGTTGAAGTACATGGTGAGAGGTTCACATCGCCAATTCTAGCCACTCATTTGCACAGTGGTTGCACAATAGAACCACCTGGGGAGCTTGGCAAAAACCACCCAGGTCCGGCTTCTAGAGGTTCTAATTCTGTGGTCTGTGGTGGGACATGAACACCTGATTCATTTTTCTCTTTAGTTTCTCAGATGGCTCTGGTAGACATCCAGAGTTGAGAACCATTGGATCTAGTGCTATGTGTGATTTCTAAATGCAGTGAGATGCACTCATTTGTCATGTGAATTTTGAATCATCACAGTCTATGTTATAAGAGACACCTATGGAGCAGTGACTACAGAGGGGTGTGGGCTGCAAACTTGGGTAAATTTCTTAACCTCTTTAAGAGTAGTTCTTTCATCTGCAAAATAGAATTAATAGTATCTACCTCATAGTTTTTCATGGATTAAGTGGTATGTTGCATGTAAAATACTTAGCACAATGTCTAGCATTTGGTAGAAACTCAATTACTATTGAATAGCATGAAGCATATTATAGCAGAGTGGTGGCTTTGGAATCAGTCACTTTTGTTTCAGTCCTGACTCTAACTTTCCAGCTCTGGGACTTGAAGTAAATTTCTTAGTTTCTCTGCCAGGCCTCTTTTCTGTAAAAAACATGAATAGGTGGGTGCAGTTACTATTAAGGGAAAGAGCTCAAGACAAAGGAGGTGCTCAGTGTTTCCGTCACTTTTCCTTTCACCCTGCTGTCTTAACACCTCACGGGGCCTTGTGGAATAATACAGTTTTGAAAACATTATTGACTGTGTTGAGAAGGTGCTATTACAAATGGCCTTTGTGGCTGTAAATGACTGGTGGGAGCACACCCCTTGGAGCCCTGAAGAAATGGTTGTGGACCTGACCCTTGACCAGAGCTTGCAGAGGGATGGTGTTGGGCCCTCCCCATGCTTCCCTTTCAGCAATCGGCTCGTGTCTCCAGCTTGCATAATGCCTAACTTGTGATGCTGTGTAATTCTCAAGCCCACATACTGGCTGGAGTTCTGTCCCTTTTACCTTGATCGGGCTTTGATTGACCTGGAATTGTTACCCTGGGGCTTAAAAAGGACCCACAGTCTTAGAACTCTACTGGACAGCCTGCTAAGTCACAGCTCTGGTTGTTTCAGTCACTGGTAGTCTCTTAACGTAGGGACCCTCCAGTAACTTAGGAAGCTTTTTGGTTTCCTAGGATTGTTAAGTAATGTAAGTGTGCTCATTCCACTTTGATGTCTTCATCCTCTACTTGATCACCCAGAATAGGGAAAAGACAATGGTTGAAGGTGACAGAAACTTATGTCAGGAACTGAATTCTCAAGGCATTAATACATTGTTAGCTCTTAATCGTTCCTCTTTGAAATAGAGCAGGTCGTGCTTCTGTGGGGATTGAAATGATTCACTCTTTCTCGTTTCTTTTCTCTCTCACCTTGGTCACCTAAGCACTTCAACTCAATCTAAGGAGAGTTTTAAGGCACATCATTTAAGAGATGATAAAAAAAAAAAAATGTGCTGTAAGTCTATCATACAGTATAGTAAGATATTTTCACTGACTCTGGAATGAGTTCTGTCCTTGGTTCAGACTCAGCATTTTGGGCCATTATACTTTAACTTTAGTGAACACCTATCTTGAAAAAAAATGAAGGTAATACATGATAGCTAACCAATTACCCTTTTGAGTTATGCCATTATTTTTTTAGTAGAAATTCATTTGTGAATATTAAAGGGTTGCAGTTTTCTAATACATGTTTAAAATATGAAAAGTATCTACCTGGAATCATTTAGGGAATCATTTTCCATGGTTCACTAAAGTGGGAAGGAGAAGAAATAAATTTGAATTAAAATCTAATTTTTTTAATTTATTATTTATTTATTTGTTTATATATTTAGAGAGCATGTGCACACAAGCAGGGGAGAGGGAGACAGAGAGAGAGAGAGAGAGAGAGAGAGAGAGAGAGAGAATCTTAAGCGGGCTCCATGACCAGTGCAGAGCCCAACGTGGGGCTCAGTGTGACAATGGTGAGATCATGACATGACCCTAACTCAAGAGTCAGATGCTTAACTGACTGAACCACCCACGTGCCCCAAGAGAGGGCCATTTAAAAGAGGACCCTCTGTATCAATGGGACCATCCATCCAAGATTATAGAGTAAGTTGATGAGGAAATCAGGATCAAGGAAAAGAATTTATGGGTTTAAAGTATTCTTTAGGTCTTGTGTGTTCTGGTAAGTGGATTTCTAGATCAGGAATCATATCATGTACATGTGTATGTTTGTGGAAGCTCCCACAATGCCTGGCAAGGAGCTCAGTAGGTGCTTTGTAAATGAGAAATGAATGGAAGTTAGTTGCCACAGGAAGGGTCCGATAAAGCTATGGAACTCTGAGAGGAGAAATAAAACCAAGGGATTCAAAGATGGAATGAAAACAGCTGATGGTATATTAGGCAAAGAATATCGAAATGGAGAGGGGTGCAGTTTTAAGGGTGTTCTTGTGACAGATACTCTTTCAGGTAAATGTTGGAGAGAAATCCACGAGGTGATTTAGAGCAGTGATGCTCAGATTCCTAGAAGTTGCCCCCACCATTCCTCTGATAAAATTACATCATTTCCCAATACCTCTTAAAAACGAGGTGATGGAGGGGTACCTGGGTGGCTCAGTTGGTTAAGCATCCAACTTCAGCTCAGGTCATGATCTCATGGTCCCTGTGTTCGAGCCCTGTGTCGTGTTCTATGTCTGTCTCTGCCCCTACCCTGCTCATGCTCTGCCTCTCTCTCTCTCTCTCTCGAAAATAAATAAGCATTAAAAAAATTTTTTTTTTTTTTTAATGAGGTAATGGATAGACTATTCCATGTTTTTTTTTCTACGGGTCTTTGACACTTGTTATTTTGGGTCAATACCAGCAACTGACAAAAAGTGGTCTCTGAAGTACAGAGTTATGGTAGTTGTTTTAAGTTGAACACCTCAGTTCATAACTTTAGAGTGTTATGAGGAGCTCTGTGGTTTCCTGGAGCCCAGCTGAGTTTGAGAACAGCTTTCTCAGAGCTTTAATGAAACAAAGCCCTCCTGGGACCAGTTAAGAGAGTGCTTCATAGGAGTTGCTGACAACAAATGTAGGTATTGTGTTCTGGAAAAGGCAGTTCTTGTTAAGTTGCTCTTGTCGATTCCCTGTGGACTAGTAGCTTATCTGTTAGTTATCTAGTCAGCATGGAAGAATCTCCTGGCTTTATTTACTCACCTTACCAATCTTTTGAAACCAGCCATCCACAGGGAAGTTTCTGTGAAGTAGAATTGTGTGAGTGTAACACTAGTGTTGAGACGCCAGATTTAGGTTGGCAGCTGAAAGAAAGGAAGTGGTTTGCTTTCTCCTCTGAATGTGTCCCTACCTAGCTCTTGAGAACCTGTTTCTACCTAAAAGCTTTCTTTCTTTCTTTCTTTTTTTAAAAACTAAATCATGTGAAGTAGTTGCTTTTCTGAGCTGATTCAGGCAATTAGATGACTAACAAAGACTGTCAGTCCTGGCCTGCCAGATTGATTTTTAAAAGTCTGTTTAAGGGGGAAAAGAAAAAATCACTTATGATGATTCATCTTGAAATGATAAAGCTAGTGCATATGCAAATTTTAAATTGTTTGGTATTTCAATAAGTGAATATATTACGTAGGCCCAGACGACAGAAGGCCTGAGAAGGGCTGATTTGGAGCGTGTATAGACAACACCAGAAGGGGTGGGTGGATGTTTTATTTTAAGACCTAGGGATTAAAAATGGCCTATCTACCTTTGTGAATTTCCTTTCCTTTGAAGCCACAGCAAATCTTTAGCAGAATATACCGATTCGCATTTCTGAATAGAGTCTATATATTCATTTCAGTTTAATTAAGATAAGTAATATGGGAGGCATGTGCAGTGGGGAAGATGCAGAATGGGAATTCTGTCTTAGGTTAAGGCTTGGTGGAAGGTTTGGATGCTGGAAAACCATGACTGGCAGGGAATGTTTTGTAATTTAGCAAATGATCCTGAGAACTGGAGGCGGCAGACTAAAGACTATGGGATCTGAAAAGGCAGCAAGCCTTGGAATAGAGGTGTAAAGAGCTTTTAAACATAGGTTGGGAGCTCAGTAAATGTTAGTTGCTCTGTTCTTTTTCTCCTACCACAATAGGAAATGATAATAGTTTTCTATTGTGCTGAAGCATATGTGGGTGATGGTGTGGCTTACTGGATTGTTAGGTAGGAAAAATTAGCTTCCACCATTCAAATCATTCAGCAGATACTTAATAGATGTAAATATCTCGAAAGAAATGATTGATTTGTGTGCAAGGTTGTGTGCTAGTGCTGTGAAAGCAAAGCCCTATAAACTGCCAGCACTCCCTCAAGGAGCTTAAGGATGAGTTAGGCAAATGCACACAGAGAATGACAGCCAACAGCCCAGAGCATCCAGGAGCTGCCACATGACTAGTAGAGAGAAGCAGAGCTGTGAAGAGGGACAAACCCCAGTGGACTGGGACAGGGGGAGGCGCTTCACCCAGGAGGTGACTGCACGAAACCTGGACTTCAGAGTCAGGTGGGGAAAAAAAGGGCACTGGGTGGCTAAGTTGGTTGAGTGTCCACCTCTTGATTTCAGCTTAGGTCATGATCTCATGGTTCATGAGATCACATCGGGCTCTGCACTGACAGCGCTGAGTGTGCTGGCAATTCTGTCTGTCTCTCTCTGCCCCTCTCCCATTTGCTCTCTATCTCTCTCTCTCAAAATAAATAAGTAAACATTAAAAAAAAAAAAAAGACTAAGTCCAGTGGGATCCAGGGAAGTGTCAAGAAGGTGGAGGACTCTGTAATGTGGAGAATGGTGTGAGCCCAGGCAAGTAGGAATGGGGGCCTCTCCTGATGAGTGGGTCTTGTCGTGGAGGGAGGTGGAAGGAGAAACCTGTTGGAGGCAGACTGTGCTGGTTTGGATTAACTCACATAAGCAGTTAGAGATGCACTGTAAGTCAAGGGGGCAACTTGGGGGCATTTGTAGAGTTGAGGTTTGCAGGATGGCCTGCGGGGGCATGACCAGAGGGCAGGGAGAGCCACTGAGAAGCTGAGGCAGCAGTTCAGATGTATAGTGGTGAACGTCTGAGTGAGCGGGTGAAAGAGGAAATGAAAAGGAAAGGAGAAACAGAATCAATATCACATGGAGATTAAACGACAAGTATGAAAACATCCCAGTCTTTTTAATGTGCTTCTTAAAGTTAGATGAGATGCTATTCAAATGGAATAATCTGTCCCATTTGAATGAATGCCGACCAGATGGTTACACTGAATGAGAATAAAGACGTTAATCCTCTATGGCCTATGACTTGAGATTTAAACACGTTTTTTGGCTTGGACAACTGCTGGGCCTGCCGTGTTGCAGACATAGTCTCTTACAGTACAAAGATTTGTTCTAATTGTTTTTCCTTTTCTTTCTTTCAAAATAGACTCTATCGAGAAGAATTTCCAATCCATACCTTGAGCACACTCCTTCCCAGGTATGATTCTTTTCTCTTACTGCATTTTCTGAAACGATGATTTATAAATCCTGGTGTAGACTCTTCTAGGTACAGCCCTTGGCTTTGCTCCTGGGCAGGCCGTCTTCCTCACCTGGGGATGACACAACTGAAGGTGTTTGAGATGCTCTGATAATTGTGGCATGGTGCAAGATGTTCACCAGATAGGAAAAAAGTATTTTCCCATCTTCCAAGTCCTTACATAAATGCAGAGTTAATACATAATATATATTTTTCAATTTGTTGTGTTGATATCCGCTATTTTAAAAATACCGTGTGTCTATTTTACACTAAAACCTTTGTGTAAAAGGGGATTGTCTTTATAGTTATCTAATAATATAATATCTCCGTATGCTCATTGGAAAAAGATGGGGAAGACTTCATTGTGTTACATTTAAAAATCGGTTGGCAGAGGTTTTTTGTTTTGTTTTGTTTTTTGTTTTAAAGAAATTTTTCTTTTTGTAATGTTTATTTATTTTTGGCAGAGAGAGAGAAAGAGCATGAGCAGGGGAAGGGCAGAGAGAGAGGGAGACACAGAATCTGAATCAGGCTCCAGGCTCTGAGCTGTCAGCACAGAGCCCCGATGTGGGGCTCAAACTCACAGACCACAAGACCATGACCTGAGCCGAAGTCGGACACTCAACCGACCGAGCCACCTAGGCGCCCCTGTTTTTTGTTGTTTAAGAGTAACAAGAGACTTGTGATCATTGTGAGGTCTGGAACTTTTGGGCCTTGTTCACTACTATATCCACAGCTTCTAGAATGGGGCCTGGTAGCTGCTCATCAAATGTTTTTTGAATGACTGAGTGAATGAATACTGGTACCTTGTCAGGACCCATCAAGTGTCAGCTGACTTCTCTTTTAGGGAAGTACTGTCTGTCATCTGACTTGGTGTAGAGTTTTCACGTGTTTTTTTGTTTTTTAATATACAGTTTTAACATGTTAAAAATAAATAACTTCCTGCCATTCTCACTTTGTCATCAGGCTGTATTTGGGAGGTGATAATAGGAATACTAGAGAAGCATAAGATGGGGTTGAAGTGTTCCCTGTCAAGACATAGTCAATATATTATCCATCAGTTTGCTTCAAGAGAAGATATAAAATATTTTATAGATGTACAATTGTGTAGGTGCAGAAAGAGTTCACCAAGAAACAAGTAAACACATGTAAGCACACATCCCCAGTATACATTGAGTTTCAAGAACCTTTACTTATGAAGACTGTTCATTTTTACTTTGCTTCTTTTGTGAGGTAGCATTGTACTATGGAGGAAGGTGCCAATTACAGAGAAAGAAGGTAGGTATATAAAGTAGGACGTAGAGCTCTCTAGATCTGAGAAATAGCCTCCTTCAACCTCCCAGAATCGGAAATACATACGGATGTGTTAGGAGATTCAAAAGGAAGTTAAATAAAATTTTCATCAGCTAGGTGGAATCACGAAGTAGGTGAAACCAGAATGCTTGGAATTAACTATGAGCTCTGAAGCTGAGTGAAGCTTAAAAGCAAAGCAGACCGTAGCCCTATCGCATTGTGTCACAGTGTGAGATGTTCACCAGATAGGAAAAAATTACTATCCTCTCTTCCAAGACTTTTACATGAATGCATTATCAATATGGCAGAGTCATATGTTATAAATATTCTTCCATTTGCTGTATTAATAGAAACAGTGTTTTTTTAAAAAAATTGATTTGCTCTGGAAACTTCATATAAAAGATGATTCATGGCTAAAGCAGTTTAGCATTTGGAAAATAGTTATTGTAGCTTTAATAGCACAAGTGGACCAATTGCAAAAATAAAACAGGCAGTTGTTTGTAGATACGTAGGCTAAAATGTTTTGAACTTAGGGAGGTGGTCATGATTTTCTTTCATGTATAGTATGCTGTTGGCAGCTCACAAATTATATTATTCTGAATCTACAGAGAATATTTGTCCTTTTCCATTTTAGATTTATGGAGAGAATTCTTCTTGTGCGGGAAGAGCATTGAGGAATATTATTATTGTTCAGGCTGCTGACCTGATAAAAGACAGAGTGAACCTCAAGGGATTTTACAGGTAACACAGTTTTCTAACACCTTGTCAGAAATTCTCCTTGAGGAGAAAAAAAAACAAAAACAAAAAACCCAAAAATGTGATAAAATGGTAAAGTTGATTACAGAGAGATGGGCTATATCAGTGCTGGGAGGGTTTGTTTGAAGTGTCCGTTTGGGGTACTGGTGGTGGTTTTTCTTTTAGTTAAATTCAGCTGAGTATTTGCTGACAGGAGACTCCTGGTTCTGAAGTTAGGGTGTGGAATCTCCAGCAGCAGGTGTGGATGAGTTCCTCAGAGACTCTCTGCTCTGCTTCCTCTGAAATGTGATGTTTTATAAGATTTTTATTGGGCACGTGCTATAATGCGACTTCAGTAAATATAGGCCCCCGCTTCAGGAACCTTACCAAGGCTCTTTGAGGACTTGTTGGGGGCCCATGGGAGAGGGGAACTTGTGCTCTAAGTTGCCAGGTGAGGATGAGCCCCTCCTCAGGCCCTGCAAGGAGGGGGAAGGGCGGGTCCAAAGAGCTGGCATTTCTCTGCCTTGGCTTGTGAATAAGGGGGTGGGGGTATGAGAGTAAATAGATGGGCTAATGGTCAGTTTTAAAGCAGCTGGACTAAGAATGGTCGCTTAGTAAGTTTAGAACACGTTTTCATTCGTGGAGCCATTTGAAGAAAAAACAAAAGTAAATTGTCAGCTTTTTATTTTGTCAAGTAAAGGTATTAAGCCATATCAAACAATACCAAATTAAAATGATAAAAATTGAACAAAAAGAGAAAACTATGGCATTTATTACCATTATTTTTTCTTACTGAAAAGATTGCAATATACCACAAAGAACAGGAAGAGTACTCATAAAAAATGTTACCAAAAAAAAGTAGGAAAGATCCTCAGAAAAAGGATATTTCTTTAAGTTAACTCAGCTTTATCA
This sequence comes from Panthera uncia, assembly GCF_023721935.1. Classification (NCBI taxonomy): domain Eukaryota; kingdom Metazoa; phylum Chordata; class Mammalia; order Carnivora; family Felidae; genus Panthera; species Panthera uncia. Next base: position 110,127,691 of record NC_064816.1, on the reverse strand, counting down.
CAAATTCATTGTAATATTCCTGTTTTTTCCATTTGTCACAGTTGAGAAAAATTTCATCATGGCATGGGTTTGGGGGATAGTGATTCTCGACCTGTTTGAGTAAGAAGACTCCCATTTTATTGAGACATGACTGAAAATGCACAATTCTTAAGGGTACAGCTTGAGAATCGTTAATTATTATATACACCTATGTAACTATTATCCACACCTTAGATAGTTCCTTCATGTTCTTTTCTAGTCACTAACTATCCCATGCTACCAACTTCTTTCTAATCAAACACTTGGCAGAAACTGTTTTCTGAGGCACCATTGACAAGGGTAGGAGGGAGGGTGGGAAAACTATAATGAATTATTACTTTAAAATCCCATATTTAATTAACCACATTAGTATATACATAGGTCTTGAAAAACATGACCCACGTTAGACATGATGTGTTCTGTTGACATAACATGTTGTGTATATGGACTCATGAACCTCTTGAAAAAAGCTTCCCCTCCCCCTTATAAGGAATTCATAGTCCAAGGTCTGAGAACTTTTCGCTGAGAGCCCAGGCCAAGTAGACAACAACAGGGGGGAAGAGAGGCTGCAGTCATGGCTAGACTACTTCACATAGAGCCTTTGTAATTTTTTTTTAACAGATGATGATATCAATTTGAAATCCATCTGATTTTTTTTTTTCATTTTTTAAAAACTAAAACAGGGTGGATAAGTCTTTGGTCTAGTCTTAAGCAGGCTCCTAGGATTCATTTTACCTACCACACAAGGCTATGTGTAAGATCTGTCATTGTCCTCAGTTTCTTTATGTGGTCTCCATGGATATAGAAGGGAAAAAAGCATTGGGAGATATACATTAATAAGGCTCATGGAAAAGAACCATCCATGCCACTTTGAACATATTTAGGGTTCAGTGGGAGTAGAAAGGGGAGAGAGCATGTGCTGTGCTATTTCAGATTCCCAGTGGTTGGGCCAGAACTTCTTATTTTTAATTAACCAAGGATTTAATTAGTGCCTTGGGTTTAAAGATAAAGTGCTAATATGGTTGCCTAGGATGAGTCCTTTTCATTTGGTAGTAAATCAAGGTAAGGTATTCCCCATGTACTACATGAGAATTACTTTCAAAATGTTGAGATGTTTTTATTGCTTTTGCACTCTAAGAAAAATCATATTGGTTTCTGAGACTTCGAATAGGTCTCTAAATACCATCACCCCATTTACATTTGAGATTAGGGTCCTGTCTGCAGTACCGTGAATTAATTGCTAAAAATGCAACTGGAGGCAGAAGGAGACCAGGAGAAATCAAATTTTCAGCTCCAGAAATGGGTCAAATTAATGTTTTGTTGTAACAGCCACACTGGCCTTATAGCTAATCACCTCCATATCGAATGTTCCCACCTAGTATTGCAACTGTAGTTAGATCTACATGTACCCCCAACGGTTTCTGGATTCAGTACAAGACTGGAGTAAGAACTGCTGCGGGTGTTGAGATTGCTGCCTTCCATGCAGACCTTTTTTTCCTCGCTGCTCTCCCCTAAGTCCTGTAGGTTTGGGTATGGGAGCTGGATTGTTGCAGACCTGGCCAGCAAGTCAGGGGAGTGGGAGTTCAATGCAGGGGCACCTCACCTCATTTTGTTTGCTTTGGTGATGTTAATAGTGTTTATCCCTATCCCTAATGGTGTGTTCCCTGGTGTAGATGGATTAATGAAGGATATTTGAAACATAATTTGATAAAGTTGGGGGTAGAGAAGAAAGGGATCATGGGCAACTGAAACCATAGCTTGCTGGCTGGGGGTTGGGGGAGCTCTTATTAACTAGCATTGTCATGGCAATATCCTGTTTGGGAATATAGACTCAGCCCCGCTGCCCAAGACAGAGTGAACTCTTCCCATGGAGAAGGTAGAACTGGGGAACTGGGGCTCCCAGCATCACCTGGGCCCCATCCAGCCATACTGCATCAGAATCTGCACATTAACCAAATCCCCCATGTGCTTCTAAACACACTTTTGAGAAGCCCCAGTCTAAGAAACTTCTTCCCCATCATCTGCGAGCAAGCAAACGTATTCATCCACCTAGTGACCTTTTGCAAGTTGCCTCTTTAGTTTGTTAGTAAATGTTTGGTTGTGTCCTATTCCAGGTGAGAACAGACGGAGAACTGGATTGTTCTGAGAAAAGGATTACAATAATACAGTGTTTAAATCCCTAGGATAAAAGTACTTTACAAGCCCAAAGATGCTGGCTAATTGACAGAGGCATTGAGGAATTAATTAACACTTTGAGCCTTTAACATAAAAGGTGTCTTATAGAATTAGAAGTTAATATTGACTGTTTTGTCTAATTGCCTAGTTTATTGCAATCTGTTTTCTCTTTTTTCAGAAAACATCCATTTATTTGACAGTTAATCTTTCTAATGTCTTAAAGCTAACCTGCAAGTGAACATGTCTGGTGTTGCCCTAATCACCTTAGAGTACCTTTCATATAGTGGCACTTTACCAAAAAAAAAAAAGTTAGACTTACCCAAGCTGGGATATTTGTTGAAATATCTTAGCAGAGGGGCTCAGTTGGTAGAGCTTATGACTTGATATTTGGGGTTATGAATTCAAGCCCCACATTGTGCATAAAAAAACTCAAAACCCCAAAACCAAATATCTCAGTAAGAAAAGCTTATTTTTCCTTCACACCTGAAAATACAACATCTCATGGCAATACTTTTCTGTTTTAGGAATAAAATATTGACATGTTTTGGTTCTTAAATACCAAACATTGAATAAAGATAACCATTTACATGATACATTTTTTTAAAAGAAACATTTTGGTGACTTTTTTTTTTAAGGGAGAATGGTTTTCAGTGAGATTTTTGCAAATGAAAAACCATATTTCAGAAACTTGTCTTCTTTCGGTTTTTCATCTGAGGCTGATAAAGATGGAAAAGTGGCATGAAAATACTGCTTTAGTGCCCAGATTGGGGCATTCTTCAAATGCAGTTGTGGATCTTAAAACAGATTGCAGAGGATATTTTTGCATATGTGGTGAGTGGAGTCTATCACGCACAGCTGGGTTTATGGGTTTGTGATCTAGGCTGCATGGCCATATCACTTAGACTATATTGAAAAGATTAATGGTCATATTTATTGTTCTTGGAGACAAATTTGAGGATTTAATCTGTAGAGTAGCAAACAAAACTCTTTAGCACTCTCTATGGTCCCAACTTTGAGTAATCTTGGAATTAATTGGTTCTCAAAAAGACTAGATAAAAATCTATAAAGAGTTGAACAAAAGTTGATCGCCATCACTTTTTGAGGTACTTGTTTTACCAAAGCAGAAGCATTATCTTTATATAAAGGATTGCTAAATTTATTCCTTCATTTATTCAAACACGTGTATTGAGAGCTTACCTGTGTATCTGAACTGTTGTAATTGTTGGGGTCTAACGGTGAGGTATATACATAATTGCTGATATCTTGAAAATGATTCTGAAGTGAGGAAAGCAGATAGTATTCATTTGGAAAGATGTACAATTACTAAACATTGGGTGATTGAAGCAAGAGTATAAGAGGATATGATTCCAAGTGTTCCTGAGGAAGTGATATTTCAGCTGAAATTGGAAAGATGAATAAGAGGTGCCGATTCATTATTATTGAGTCGCTTGTTTAAAAAAGCTTATGAAACGGATGATATTAAATATCAATTATTTGGCAAATGAGTTGCAACAATGTCTTAACCATGAATGGCTTCCCTTTTGTTCAGGAGGAGCTGTGTTGGGTCAGAGCTGGTAGACTGGCTTCTAGAACACTGTCCCTTTGTCCAGTGCAGATCTATGGCCATAGGGGTCTGGCAGCTCCTACTGGATATGGGAATTATGTTATCAGGTTAGTATCATATGTTTTGAAAGCGCAGAGCATTATTTTATTAAGCTACCAGAACAAAATTTACTTGAATTTTCTAGAGGATGTTACAATCTGGATGGAAATTGCTTTTGCAGGTAAATGTTTGCATTCTCTCATATTTTGTAAATAAAAGTGACCAGTCATCTTTTGATGGTTATTTTGCACATCTTTTATAAAAATAATTAGGTATTTGCTGATTCACAGACTACTACCTGTAAGAGTTTTTCTTTTACCTTCTCCTCTACCCAAAAGGCTCCTAACAGATTTTTTTGTTCTGTTTTTTAAATTTTAAATGTTTATTTATTCTTGAAAGAGAGAGAGAGAGAGAGAGAGCGTGAGCAGGGGAGGGACAGAGAGAGAGGGAGACACAGAATCTGAAGCAGGCTCCAGGCTCTGAGATGTCAGCACAGAGCACGAACCACAAGATCATGACGTGAGCCAAAGTCGGACACCTAACCGACTGAGCCACCCAGGTGCCCCTGAGTTGTTTTTTTTTTTTTTAATCAGAGACATATTTAGTTGCTCTAAATGTATTATTTGTCTAGGTGTACTTAGAATAATTATCAGAAACTGATTTTATGAGTGGAATGTGTATGCCATTTAATTGACTAATCATGAACAATTAGAGATATGACCTATGAAAATTAGCTGTTTAAAAAGAGCACAAAATTGATGTTAACTAGCAACTAAAATAGATGGCAGATATCTCTTTTCCTAATTGAGCCCTGAGAATTGAAGAATTAGAAGTCAAGCAATCCAGATTCTTTATTTGGCTCTATCATGAAGGTTCTAGTTAGTCACTAGGAAGCCCCTTTTTCCCTCTAAGTAATAAATCTTGAGGGTCAGAGAACATAGTAAGGTTGAGAAAGGCATACCCCAAGTGCCAGTGTGCAAGAGGAGTACAGATGGGGATGTGGGTGTAATTTCAAGGCATTATTAACACCTAGCACCTGATACTCTCACATTGAAAATCAGTGACTATCTTTGAAGAATGTTACCTGCTTGCTTGTGAGGTTCATGTTAGTGGTGAGCAAAAAAAATTAAGTGTTAATGTATTTTTGGATCAGTCCTTGATTTCTTTTAAAACAACCTTGGTGGCATTGATATTTTTTGCTAGATAATTCTTAGTTGTAGGGGCCTGTCTTGTACATACAGGATGTTTAGCACCAGATGCCAGTAGCACCCTCTAGTAATGACAACCAAAAATGTCTCCAGACATTGCCAAGTGTCCCTTGGGGGCACAGTCATTACCCCCCCCCCCCCGCCCAATTGAGAACCACTGGTTTGAAACTTGTCATAGTGTTACACTTGTATATCACTAACATAATTAAACGTATTAGTTTGCCTTGGGACATATAAAAAAAAATTCTCCCCACTTTTTGAATTGCTACTGATTTCACCTGTCTCTGAAGCACATAAGTCATAAAATACATGTGAAGATGCTGGCTAAGGCCTCAAGTAATAAAAATTGGGTTGGTCAGTAAGTCCCCTTTAATTCAGTGGGATTGTAAACATGAATGGACTTAGAATATATAATTATAGTCTTTCCCCTGGGTTCTCATAATAATTAGTAGGGCTTTCAATTTATTATTTGGTTTATGACTCTCTTAATAATATACTTTGAGAAACGGACCCACCCCTTTTTTGTTTCCAACAGTGGACCAGAATTTATACTTTCAAGATACCTATGTTTTCTACCAGTTTTCATCTGATGAATGTAGCTATTTGTACTGTGAATTTGAAAGAGAAGAAGAATGGCAGAATGGTGTCAAACTTTTACTGCAACTTGTGCCTCTCATTCCTGCCAAAGCTGGCATCTGTGAGCTGTAAGTAGATGTTCTTTTTTGTTCCATTATAAAATTATACTCATTCAGAGAATGTTTACTGTCTCTAGGGACCGTGCCCTACTCTTGAAGACCACTATCTCCTTGAGGAGATAGTTGTCCCATTCCCATTTCTCAGATGCTAGTTCAGAAAGATAAAAGAGGGGTGCCTGAGTGGCTCAGTCGGTTAAGCGTCTGACTTCGACGGTCATGATCTCACGGTTCGTGAGTTCGAGCCCAGCGTCGGGCTCTGGGCTGACAGCTCAGAGCCTGGAGCCTGCTTCGGATTCTGTGTCTCCCTCTGTCTCTGCCCCTCCACTGCTTGCACTCTGTCTCTCACATTGTCTCAAAAATAAAATAAACATTTTTAAAAAATTTAAAAAAAAAAGAAAGGTAAAAGAAATTGCTGGCAATTAAATCCAGCTAATAAATGACTGAACTGGTATTCAAATCCCAGAAGTTCATGCCTCACCAGCTGTACCACGAGCCGTGTCTGATTTAATCATCACTATATGAGTAGTGATCTAGATTAGGAATAAATATGATTTGGCTTAGGTTGGACTAAAATAATAACTGACATATAATCCACTCTTCAAGTCGTGACTTTCCTAAGAAAGAGCTCAAAAACCTTTCTGAAAATAATCAAGAAGCAATATTTGGCAAATAAAACGCGTGAATCACTATCACATGGAGATATTGAATTACTATATGATTAAAATGAATTAAAATTCATTAGAGAAGGCTTAGGAACAGGTCTTGAGTCCTGATATGGTGCTTCCTGACATGTCTTTGTTTCTCCACAGCATTCATGATATGCCTATTTCAGAATAATGTATTTCAGATTAAAATTTGCCATCAATAACTTTTACGTATTCAGTTTTCAAAATGTGTTCCCATACTTACGGTTGACTGTCTCCCTTCTTGAGATGGCAGGGCAAGAGGTATTACTCTCATCTCATGGGTAGGAAGAGTAGGTTCAAAGAGAAACAATCATCACAAAGATGAGTTGCTCTTGTTAAAAAAACAAAGACACTTAATACTGAACAGTTAATCCAGGCTTTTAGAAAAGAAATAAGTGTTAGAATATTAATGAGACACTGTGCTAATAGGTTGATATTAGAAACACATTTTATGTTAGGAACTATGCTAACTGCTTTATATTTATTATTTCATCATCAGATGAATTCTAGAACACAGTTCTTATTATCGCTATTTTGTAAGTGAGGAAATTGAGGCACAGAGGTCAGGTCACCTGTCTAAGGTCACACAAGTGGTGAGCTGAGTGTTAGGGTTTGAATCCATGTCTGTCTAGCTATAACACCCATGCTTTGTAACACTTGCTCAAGTGTGTTCCAGGAGTTAGGGGGCCATTCTACCTCCCTCTTCTAAGACATTGTAAACAGAAACTATAAAAACGTTAGACTGACTTGGGAATGGTTGTGAATTTACCACCACCACTGTTTATAGAGGACCTTGGAATGGTGAAGCAAAATTCAAACGTAATTCTTCACTGAGTTTTCTAAGTACGGAAAATGTTCCTTAGCCTTGATATGCTTTCAATGGAGGTAGAATTTCCTGAGCAAAGTCAAAGAACATTTTAATAAACTTTAACAAGCTTTCCAAGAGGGAGTGGTGTGCTTTTGAAGCTAGAAATGTCTGTGCCATGCTTGGACTCTGTGGGACTGGCATTCTCCAGCAGCTCTTCTTAAGCACTTCCCATCCTGAACCCAACATGGAAGTGTGTGCAATCTCATGGGCATGCATAGGTTAACAGGGGCATAAGGGCAGCTGAAATAAACTTGCAAGCATTCCTCCTGATTCAGCTCTAGAACTTTCTTCCCGACTTAGCAAGCAGACCGGAGATGACCTTGTTATGGGGAAAGCCTGAGTCTACTCTAGTTCTAAAAATTATTTTCAAAATTTTCCTAATATTAATTCCAGATTACTTGCAGTTTTTTGTCACCCCAGTCCCTGAACGCAAATGTCATGCCTCTGGAGTTGAGAATCGCCGGAGCATGTCTTGTTTATCAGCAGATATTTTTTTGTTGGTGGTGATGTGAACATGTGCATTAGGAGTGGCAATTCCTCTGGGGAAATTGTCATTGGGGAGCTATGGATCCATCTGTCCCATATTGTAAGTACTAACTATTAAAAGATAAAATTAATGAACCACTGCAAGTCTATTCTGGAGGGAGATACATATGTATGTGTATGTATGTGTATATGTATATATGTGTGTGTGTGTATATATATATATATATATATATATATATATATGTAATGTGTGTGTGTGTACCACTTTTTCTATGCTAGACTTCTAAGCCTACCTCTCAGGGTAAAATTTTTGGCCATATTTTGGAAAGGCTAGGTTTAGGTTATCCAGACTTGAAAAAAATTCTGGTCAGAGAAAAGGTGCCCAAGGACAATGTCTTCTTCAAGCTGTAATGGCACAGCCTTCGTGTGGCTCGATGCATGTGACCCCACGGTAACTTATGCTCTCGTCTGGTGATCTCCATTCATTCTCACCTCCACCTCACACCTTTTTATTCCCTCATGCCCCTGTGATATTCTGCTCCTTCCTCTTCCTCTTTCCATTTCTAGTCAAATTCTACCCACCCCCCCCAAGGGGGAGCCCAAGTCCTACCTTGACCAAAAACTTCCACAATGTCTCCAGTTCATGTCTGTCCTAGTGTTTGTAACTTAGGTCTCTTCCTGTTTGCATCAAAAAATTTTTCCATTCTTCTCTGTCATTCTTAGACCTGTGTTGTTCATTCTGCTCTGTTAAAACATTTTTATCCATTCTACTAAAATGCCCTCTAAAGTCCTCTTGATTCATTAATTTGCATTGTCCATTCACAAGCTGAAAATCCTGTCCTATGTTCCTTTTAATAGCCTTTTTGATATTTGAAGGCTATTCCGGTCTTTGTATGCGGTTTTGCGTCGGGTCCCTCTAATGTGCTATCTTCTAAGTCTCTGTAAAATTATGCAAGGAAGCCACTTAGTATCTCTATGACACGCAATTCTGTGTAAATGCATTTTGTGGATCTTTTTTTCCATTTAGAAAAGAATATTTGAAGCAGGATGGGAAATGGAGCTGCTGCAGGTTTCTAGGCTAATTTTAGGAAACAAAATTCCTGTTCTATACAAAATAACTTTTATAGATAATTTGAATGAAGTGAGTGAATAGGTTGTCGAAGGTACAATCTTAGGGAGGAAAAAATAACAGTCATGGTATTTTATTCAAAACGAAAGCCAAATTAAGTGACCTATAAGTGACTTTTTTCTCACTTGTGTGTGTGTGGGTGTGGGTAGGTGATTGGAGCAGGGTGTTGGTTGGGGATGCTGAAGTAACAGCACAGGGAAAGGCGGCCTCATAGTTGATTCAGAACTAGTGAGAAATTTGTGGGGCGCCTGGGTGGCTCAGTTGGTTAAGCATCTGACTTCAACTCAGGTCATGATCTCGCAGTTTGTGGGTTCAAGCCCCGCATCGGGCTCTGTGCTGACAGCTCAGAGCCTGGAGCCTGCTTCGGATTCTGTGTCTCCCTGTCTCTCTCTGCCCCTCCCCTGCTCATGCTCTGTCTCCTTCTCTCAAAAATAAATAAATGTTAAAAAAAAAAATTAAAAAAAAATAAAAGAACTAGTGAGAAATTTTAGAATGTAGGCTGTGAGGAAGCATGGCTGTTCCAGTGCAGCCGCCATTACAGCAGGTGCCAGCTCACCATGGGTGGGAGTGGGAGTGCTCTGAATGGATGGAGCCTATGAACCTCGAATACATGAAACTATAGTCTCCAATTACAGGGCAGTTAACATTTAAACTGTTGTTGAAAGAGTTCTAGGGGATTGCTAAACTTTAACTCCTCCTACACTCAGACGTGTAAAGAAAAATGTAATGTCTTCATTTTTCCTCTAAGCAATCTCTTGTTTGTTGTCCACGTGAGCCTCTGTCTTGTAAGATAGCCAGAAAGAAGGAAAAGAAACCCCACAATTTTAGTCTAATCCAGTAGAATTATTCTAATAAGATAATGCTAAAAGGTGTTTGGCACCTTTTGGTAAAAAGGTTCAGTGTAGGCCCACTCCCTGTTGCTCATCAAGACAGCTTCTGGAACGTGGTGAGTAGTATGGGTCTCTTAAACCTGGTAGAGGAGGCTCTCTTCTCAGGGTGGGCCCTTTCCCGTCCCCAGTGATTTTGCTAGTAGATGGGCACCCTAATGGCCCTTGAGGTATAACTGGGGTGTTGTATTGGCATCCGCTGTGGAGCCTGGGACTTGTATAAACTGGGTTTGTCCATCTTGGCTCGGTCAGTGCCTCTTGGTCCTGCCTGGCTGATGTGCCCTCCTGGGTGCCTACTGGCACTGCTGATGCTCCTGAGGTCTGGCTGTGGCTTCCACAGACCCCCTATTCAGCCACTTGGCCTCTGTTAAAACAGCTCTCTCTCTCATGGCATCCTAGCCTGACTCTTCCTGATTCTAACTATTTAAAAACAAACAAAAACATGTTTATTATTGTTATTTAGCTATGTGCTTAATTGAATGGTATTTTAACCTTCAGATTCTTAACTAGCCAACTGTAGGGAAATCTCAGTCCAGGGGTTAAGATGAATTTATTAGCATTCATGATTTCACGTTCTAGACAGAGAAGCAAAAGGATACTTGAGATAGAACAGCGTGCAGGGCATTGACGTTAGGGAGAGCGGTGGCAGGTTGAGGCAGTGCAAGGTAGCTTGATGTGGCTGAAGCAGTGAGTCACAGCAAGAAGAACTCAGACTTTGAGAAGGGTGGGGAGCAAGTCTCTGATTGCAATGGTGTCTTAAACCTATAGAAAAGACAAACATTATCTTTACATTGACTAGAGAATGACTTAACTGTACATGGGTGATACAAAACAAAATAGTTGGTTACCAGAATTCACAGTAACATTTATGTCATGTGTTGGTGTTATCAACATGTATAGAGTTTATGGGTCTGTGATCCATTTCTATGTAAAAAGCGTCCCCTACTTAAAAACTGGGGAAGAGCTGGCTTAGTCACTTGGCCTAAGCTTGCCCTGGCAGTGACAACAATGAAATGAATAGTAGCAGTAATGGTTAATACTCCCTGCTCACAACGGCAGTGTGAAGTTACAGATGAGGGAACTGAGGCAAGGAAGGTTACCGAACTTGCCAAAGGGACAGGCCTCTGTACTTGGTGGCAGGTAGGTGAATAGAAGGCAGAAGCTGAACTTGGAAGTGACCTCTATGGCAGTAGTTCTCAACCATGATCCTTTCAAAAAGAAGGAGGTATAAGCTGGTGGCAGGTAGGTGAATAGAAGGCAGAAGCTGAACTTGGAAGTGACCTCTATGGCTGTGGTTCTCAACCATGATCCTTTCAAAAAGAAGGAGGTATAAGCTGAGATCTACTAAATCAGGCTTGGGATGGACAGATGAGACACATATTAGTACTTTTTGTTAACTTCTAGTAAGGCTCCTGTACACCAGAGTTGAAGTCTGCAGTTCCAAAAAGTCAGCCATACAGAAAGAGCTTGGTTCATAAGAAATGTGAAAGCTAATTCAATCAAATTTGCAAAATACTATGCAAAGAAGCCAGATCAATAACATTATGACAAAGATTTTATCAAACTTGGTACTTACCGCTGCTTGACTGACACTTCTGAAATTGCATACGTTTAGCTTCATGAGCATTTAAGTTTGGAAGAGAGTCTGGAGTCCCTAGATAATTGAATTTGCTCCTTTGCTTAGGTAAGGAGAAGGGACAGGGAGAAGAAGGTCTGGGAAAAGGCAACTCTTTCTCAACAGACATTTACTGTCCATTAGGTTTGTGCAAGGTACAAATTTGTGCTTGACTCTGTGGTGATACGACCATATGTAAGTAATGTCTCATCTTTTATGAGGCCGGCATTATTAGGACAAAGTTCAGAAAGGGAAGCAAATGTGAAAAACAGAATCCTCATCAACAAATATTAGCAAATAGGATCCAGCAATATATAAAAGTGATAATACAATCATGAGAGATGGGAGTTTATCCTAGGAATAAAAGGATGGTTCAGAGTTTAAAACTCAATCGATGTAATTCACCAGATTTAATCTAAAGTGAAAAACTGTATGACAAATTCCATAGATGCAGATAACACATTTAAAAAAAATTCAGTATCCATTCATGATAAAAAAAAAATTCTCAGAAAACTAGAAATCTAAGGAAGCCTCTTTAATCTGATAAAACCTTACATAAAATCTATGGCTTATATCATACTTAATGGTAAAAGACTGAATGCTTTCCCACTAAGATTGGGATCAAGGCTAATGTATCTCCTTTTAATCACTTCTCTTCATGAGTCAGTGTAATAAGGCAAGATAAATAAAAGTATACTACAAATAAGAAGGAAAGAATTAAAGCCACCTCTTTTTGCAGATACATAGAAAATCCCAGGGTATCTAGAGAAGACCTACTAGAACTAATGAGTAGTGCGTTTAGTAAATTCACAAGATACAAGGTCAATTTACAAAAATTATGTTTCTATATGCTGGCCCAAAAAAAACATTATGAAATTCTTAGGTACAAATCTAAAAAGTGTGCAAGAGCTATATGTGAAATACTTCATCAGTCTAATGGGAAAAAATCCCAAAAAACAAATTAAGGCTTAAGTAGAGGATCTCTCCATGTTAGTGGGTTAGATTACTTAATCTGTTTTTTTAAATGTTTATTTATTTATTTTGAAAGGGGTTGGAGGAGCAGAGAGAGAGGGAGAGAGAGAATCCCAAGCAGGCTCTGCCCTCAGCACAGAGCCCTATTTGGAGCTCGATCTCCCGAAGTATGAGATCATGGCCTGAGCCAAACTCCAGAGGTGGACACTTAACCAACGGAGCCACCCAGGTGCCCCAAGGCTCATTATTACTAAGACATTAATCCTCCCAAACTGCTGTGTATCTTTTCAGTGGCAGTCATCTCCTTATTTTTTGACTTCACCATACCTGCATAATAATAAACCTGCTTTTGGTAGCATTGACCCATGAACAGGGAGTGTCCTGGGAGCTCCAGACTTCTTTCTCTACTCTCACTCTGACTGTGCCTTCACTCAAGTCATGTGCCTAATACCAGCTGCACAATAATACTTACCAAAGTATAGATCCCTGTCTCCCCTTGGCACCCTACATACACTAATGCTACCACCACCCACTACCCTGTCACCTCCGTATCCTGCCTAACTTTACCTTTTCAACCTGATATGTAGAATCAAGATGAGAAATGCATTGGCATCCTTGATTTTTGACGTGGTGCTGGATTGACCCCTTCTAACTGGGAGATCAACTTCAAGTCTCCTGTACCTATGTCCCAAACCTACCTTTTGTATTCCTGACTTTTCCTAATTAGATTCTCATATTGTGCTCTTTGGGGAAGAGGAAATTTTTTTTAATTTTTTTTTTTAACGTTTATTTATTTTTGAGACAGAGAGAGACAGAGCATGAACAGGGGAGGGTCAGAGAGAGAGGGAGACACAGAATCTGAAATAGGCTCCAGGCTCTGAGCTGTCAGCACAGAGCCCAACGTGGGGCTCGAACTCACAGACCGCGAGATCATGACCTGAGCCGAAGTCGGACGCTTAACCGACTGAACCACCCAGGCGCCCCGGGGAAGAGGAAATTAATACTGGATGAGGAAACCTTTTTTTAGTATTTCTCAAAAAAATTTCATGATGGAACTTGGCGTAAGTTTTGTATTAGGATCATAGGTGAAGAAAATTTCCATTTACTATTTTAAATTGTTTTTATAAAAAATGCTATAAAATCAGCTGGTCTTAGTCTTTGTTATTACTCATCACCCCCTCTCCCAAGGAAACACTAAGCCCTCCAAAATTTCCATTGTTTACAGAAAAGGCTTATTGTAGGTGTGGGAACAGATTGCATATTTTTATCAGAGAACATCATTATTTAAAAGTAGTACAGGAATTTTAAGAAAAAACTGAACTTTTAGGCCTGGTTGTGCTAGCATTTGAAATTTGGCTGTTTCATTAAATATTAACGATTAATCCTGAAATCTTCAATATGAAATGCAAAAAGACCATTTGTATCAATGTGGATGGAACTGGAATATATTATGCTAAGAGAAATAAGTCCAAGAAAGAAAAATACCGTATGATTTCATTCATGTATGGAATTAAAGAAACAAAACAGATGAACATAGGGGGAGGGAAAGAAAAATAAGAAAAAAACAGGAAGAGACCTCTCAAATACAGAGGGCAAACTGAGGGTTGCTGAAGGGGTGTTGGGTGGGGGAATGAGCTAAATGGGTGATGGGCATTAAGGAGGGCACTTGTTGGGATGAACACTGGGTGTCGTATGCAAGTGATGAATCACTGGATTCTGCTCCTGAAATCATTATTATACTATATGTTAACTAAATAAATAAAATTTAAATAAATAAATTAAATTAAAATAAATTTAAATAAATTTAAATTTAAATAAAATTTAAAATTAAATTGGATTTAAATAAAATTTAAAAATAAAGTAAAATGTAAAAAATAGATATTAGTAATAACTAATTTTATTCAAATATATCCTGGACCCTCAGTGAAGCCTGTCACAATCACATTTTAGTAGTATTTGGTAAATTGCCTCTGTAAGCCCAACTAGTAGCCCCAGCCTATGAAAAATTAAGTTCTCTTTAGAAGATTGAATAGGTATTTGTATTCATGACATCAAAGATCTCAAGAAAAATCGAATTCTCATTCTTCCACCATCCCACTTTTTCTTTGTCATAAGAATTTGCTTTGTTAAGCAAAACAGATATGTCCAGAATATAGATGTTATAGAAGGGACAGTGCTTGAGTGTCCAGTATGACACCTTTTTTACCCTCCTGGGATCACTAGGTATTAAATATGGTGGTGAGTGAGTCTGTGATCCTTGAGGAGCATTCCTTTTGGTAGTGTCTAGGATTTGGTATCAGTGATTTCTTAAAAAAATTTTTTTTTGATGTTTATTTATTTTTGAGAGAGAGACAGAACATGAGCAGGGGAGGGGCAGAGAGAGAGGGAGACACAGAATCTGAAGCAGGCTCCAGGCTCTGAGCTGTCAGCACAGAGCACGATGTGGGGCTTGAACCCATGAACTGTGAGATCATGACCTGAGCCGAAAGTGGACACTTAACCGACTGAGACACCCAGGCGCCCCTGGTGTCAATGATTTCTAAGGAAGAAAAATTTCAAACCTAGCCCAGGAAATATTTCTGTAAGAGAAAGTTCCTGAAGTTTCCTTTCCTGACAGCAAGTATGGAACCCATACCCATATGGGTTGTCCCTGGGGAATATGAGCTGTGGTATCATCAGCTGACTTCTCAGGTTGGTGGAAGAAAGAGCTCCTCTTTGTACTCAAGACTCCTTCTTCTCACTGGGCTATGGGTCCTATATCTCCGTGGAGACTTCCCTTTCCTGCTTTTTCCATCTCTCTCTGTTGGCTATTCACCTTCAGCAAACAAATGATTCCCTCAATCATAATAACAAGAAACCAACCTACCTTTGATCTTATTTCCTCTTCTAGTTACTTCTCCATCCAGCTTATTTGCTTTATAGCCAAAGTTCATAACCCTCAGCACAAAACAAAAGCTCTTTAACAGTATCAAATGAGGCCCTGATTAGTCTGGCCTTGGCTCTATCTCCTGCCATTTCCCACTTCCTGGTCCCGATAACCCTGCTGCAGTTTCAGGGCCACTCATTATGCATCAGAATCTCACCCTGGCTATCCCTTCTCCCAAGAAGTGGCCTCTGACAATCATAGATCAGGCTAAGTGGCTCCCTTGTGTTGGCAAAGGATCTTAAAGATGGATTTTGCTAAACCCACTGAATGTTTTATTTTGTTTTCATACATGTGTGTGCTGGGCATCTCCTATTTGTTGTGGGATCATGTTTGAAAGATTCCTGTACAGTTTGTCTTGGTTCTGGTTTTTTCCATGCTCTATAATTTCATCAGACTCTAACAAAAGGTGGTCTCAGGTCCATCCTGAATGTTGTGTTTCCCTCTAGTTTCTCTAAACCAAATAACACAGGGCAACTTAATATCAGCTCGGCTTTGTTGGGGGGCGATGGTGGGAAGTAGTGAACAGGCCTGTCTGACATCCCCCTGCAATGGACTCTGCCCTGTTAGAATTCTGATTTGGAGATAGGTGTGTTCTCCACCCTCCTTAGGTCCCGATCTAGAATATCTCTGTTCAGTGTGAAGGTCAAGGTGTTATGTGTGTACAAGAATCACCCAGACACAAATGAAACCCCTGGGAGGACAGGAATAGCATTTTATGGGAAATCTGGCTGAGGCCACATCTCCTGTTAGGGTCCTCTGTAATGTGCAGCATGCCTGTGCTCAATATAGTGTTGGCACAGGTATGTCTGGAAGGTCATGGATAACACCTCAGCTGGCTTGGCATGTGCTAGTTACGCAGTCTCCACTTCTTGAATTACTCCAAATCTTTGCACTCCAACAACCATAAAATAGACATTTCACACAGTTTCCTATAGGAGCAGTGTTTTGTGTTGTGGTAGCTCTTGGGAGCCCACATATGCTATTCAGTAGTGAGACCTAGATGGATAGACAGAACATGTGCATTTTTGAAGTTGTATCAACATGCAAATGTAAAGTGGTATTATTTGGATACTACTTCTGTAATAGAATGCTTCCAGTTTTCCACCCTGAAATACCAGGAAACTTCTTCCAGGTAAAAATAAAGCAGGATTTTCTAACTCCAAGATGGTGTTGGTTGCTCTTGAATCTTAAGGCACAAAATGTTTTGGTAAAATCTGGTTGAGGAATGTGGGTTCTGTCTCTTATATAGAAGATGTATGGCAAGCTTTATTTTATTTTTTTAATGTTTATTTTTTGAGAGAGGGAGAGAGAGCATGAGGCAGGGAGGGACAGAGAGACAGGGAGTGAGAGAATCCCAAGCAGGCTCTATGCTGTCAGCACAGAGTCAAACACAGGGCTCAGTCTCAACAGTGAGATCATGACTGGAACTGAAATCAAGAGATGGATGCTTAACTGACTGAACCACCTGGGCACCCTTAGCAAGCTTTATTTTTAAAAATTTTTTTAATGTTTATTTATTTTTGAGATAGAGACAGAGCATGAACAGGGGAGGGTCAGAGAGAGAGAGGGAGACACAGAATCCGAAGCAGGCTCCAGGCTCTGAGCTGTCATCACAGAGCCCGACGTGGGGCTTGAACTCATAGACTGTGAGATCATGACCTGAGCCAAAGTCGGAGGCTCAACCGACTGAGCCACCCAGGCACCCCCCTTTTTTTTTTAATTTTTTGTTTTGAATGTTTATTTATTTTTGAGAGAGAGACAGAGCATGAACAGGGGAGGGTCAGACAGAGAGGGAGACATATTTTTAAAAACCTAATTAAGGGAGCCTGGGTGGCTCACTTGGCTAAACATCTGACTTTGGCTCTGGTCATGATCTCATGGTTCATGGATTCGAGCCCCAAGACTGGAGCCTGCTTTGGATTCTGAGTCTCCCTCTTTCTCTTCCCCTCCCCCACTCATACTCTCTCTCAAATAAACATAAATTAAAAAAAAAAAACCTAGTTGGAATAATCTCAAATCCATTATACTAATTTTCACGAAGGAATTCTCACTAAGGGAATTTTGGGAAGTCCTGAACAGGTACCAGTTAAATCCAAGTTGTTAGAAATTATCTTGAGCCTGACTGGTATAAAACAAATTCCATTGCCCAGATAACAGGCCCTGTGTGATGCCTCCTAAGACTCTTTATTGGAACTCAACACAGGGTGACTATTTAACCTTCAGAGCTGAGAGTTTGTGTTGGGAGACACTCTTGGGTGGAGACTTCCTGTTCTTTCCTACTGCAGGATGAATTGTGCAAATGATTGTCAAATAGTTGGCTGGGTTGAAAACTGTCACTAAGTCTACACCAATTATTTGTTAGAGGAAGATGAGGAGGTGGGGGTGATCCTCACCTTTATTGCTATTACTTCATTTAAGAGATTTTCAGAGTCACTAGATCTTTGGTATTTGAATTAAGAAAGTCATTGTTGAATTTGAATGAATAGCAGGTCACTGAAAGACAGAATTGCTGCAGGGAACTGGGAGAATGGAGCAGCTAAGGGAAAGTGTTCTTGAGTATAAGCAGGGTTCTTCAGTTGCACCGACCATAGATAACAAGCTAATACCTTGTGCAGCAGTCGTCCCAGGATGGTGATTCATAGCAGAGCCTCTCTTGAAGTTGCAGGTACTCAGTTCATTTATTCAACAGTTATATACGGATGCTTCTTAGGTACTAGGTTGTGTTCTAAGTGTTGGGGGATGTAACCGTGAACAAAACAGAAGTCTGTATTCCCATGGAGCCTGTAGTCTAGTAGGGGAGGACAGACATTTCATAAATAAACAGATTTATGTGGTTAGAGGTAGAAAACTTTATGAAGATACATAAAGTAAGAAATGAGGGATATCGATATGGGTCAGGAAAGGCCTCTTCAAGAAGCTGAGAGACCTCGAGGATGTGAAGGCCTACGGGAGGTGATATCTGAGGGAAGTGTTCTAGGGGAACAGTGCAAAGATTCTACAGGGTAGCCAGTGCAGAGGTCTAAGGCGGAAGCATTGAAGGCAAAGCAAGTGTGAAGAGAGGGAGAAGTGTCAGCCAATGTCAAGACTTGTGTGTTATACTGAGGGACATGGAGAGTCAGTGGAGGATTTTGAGCAGAAGAGGAACATGATCTAATTTACATATTAACATGACCACTCTGGCTCCTGGGTCTGGGTAAGAGATCTGGTGCCTGGGACAACAGAGGTGGTGGTGATAGAGGTGGTAAGAAGTGGTCAAATGGGAGATACACCTTGAAGATAGAGCCAGTGGGATTTTAGGATGCCTACAGTGTGGAGTACAAGAGAGCAGGGATCAAGCATGACTTACAGCTGGGGGGATGGGGTTGTCATTGACTAAGGTGAGGAAGATTGTAGAGAGGGCAGGGATTGGATTGGTTTGGTTTTGTTTTCGGTGGGGACTGGGTAGAATGATCATGTGTTCTGTTGGATGGTTAAAGGGACAAAGGCAGCTTTTGCTATTCCTGTGTCCTCATATTGGCACCCTTAGATACTGCAGACCTCTAAAGCTTCTGAGGACATCTGCCCACAGTAGCAGGACTCAGTACTTTCTGTTGGAGAATTACTGGGCCTGACTTAAGTTGTTGGTAAGCAGCGACGTTGAGAAGCAGCCATGGGAATTTATAAATTTGTAGTGCGTGATGGGCCCGAGCTTCCTGCTGGCCCAAGCACTCTGGGATGGGTCTTCCTTCCTGGGGTCACTCCCTTTCTCTTTCTGTCTCCTGTCACTTGTCACTGCCATTACCTGCTGATTCTAGCCAGGGTTTCTTTGCTTCCCATCTCTAAGCACTGACAAACACACAGAGCTTCTCTCTTCCTCTCCTGTACACTGATTGCCTTTCATAATAATGGGAAACTGTACAAGTATTACAGTAGATTCCTTTCTTTATTCTCCCTTGCCCTGTTTCATTGTGAGAACTTTGTCCTCACTGGGTTGCACTAACCTGTATTTACACACGTAAAATCAGAATTTGTCTTATTTCATAAAAATACATTTGCTAGGGAAAGAGAGTCTGGTATTTCTGGGCATTTTGGCATAGAGCTGGGGAGGGAACATAGTGGTGAGGAATGAGAGGAAGTGGTGAGGAAGGAGAGTGGTTAGGTGTTACCATTCCCTCTTTCTTCTTTTTTTCTTTTTTTCCTTTTTTTTTTAAATTTAATTTTACCCTTCCCTCTTTCTAAGCTCTTCCACTGTTGGCCTGTTACTACCAGACCTGCTCCTAAGACCTTTCTCTATGCCATGTCAGATGCAGGTGCCTGATGGTATGGGAGGGGGCGGGGGGATGGGGCCCATTAGCAGGAAAGGAAGAGTATTTCTGAATTCTAGACCTTTCAGTAGGCACTAGGGTAATCCCTGGTTTGGACTCTAAGAAGAGCAGGACCAGGTCTGAGTTATAGAAAGATAATCCCAGTATCTATAGCAGATTGGGCACAAGAGGAGAAGCCAGAGACAAAAAAGTTGGCTAGAAGATAAGAAAAGTTTGTGCAAGAGAAGTAGAGGGCTTCTACTTCCCTTGTCAGTGAGGCTTAACAGGGGGGAACTGAAGGAAACAGAGGGAATGGCCACAGAGTGAGCATGGAGCTGAGCCGTGAGAGGTGCTTGTAGAACCAGTGAAGGCAAGAGGCAATAGAAGTACAATGGGAGTTATGTTGACTTCAAGGAGCCTGTAAGATCCCCAAGTGGGTGAAAATAAGGTTCCTGGAATTGCTTCCCACTGCCCCTTGGAAGGCAGATGGTAAAAAAAGGTGAGCTCACAGGAGGCACAGGGGCTGGAGAAAGACTTGGGAGCTCTGGTCACAAATCGTGGTGTTGTGGTGATAACAATGGGATTAGGGCTGCAGGACAGTTCCTGGGAGGTCATCTGTCTGTCTTTCTTACACATATTTCCCACACATATTTCTTAAACAATTTTTGTCGGGGGCCCCCGGGTGGCTCAGTTAGTTAAGTGACTTTTGGTCACAGCTCAGGTCATGATCTCATGGTTTGTGAGTTTAAGTCCCGCATCGGGCTCCACCCTGACAATGCAGAGCCTGTTTTGGATTCTCTGTTTCCCTCTCTCTCTCTCTCTGCCTCTCTCTCTTTCTTTCTTTCTCAAAAATAAATAAATAGACATTAAAAAACAAACAAACCTCATTTTGCCAAGGTATGTTTTGTGCTGGAAGAATGACGATAGGTAGTTCTGCTCCTGAACGGGGATTCGATTATTTGTCAATAAGCCGGCAATGGCTCAGCCATTACTCATGAAACAGTCATTATCAGTCACACACATAAGAACTTGCCTTGGAATTTTGAGTTCCTTTCAGCAGTTTGTTGAAAACACCTTCATGACGGAATCTGTGCTGGTGCAAAATACCTCATGCCTGTGAACTAATCATTGAGCTATGTGCTGGGGTCTGAGAAACGTGAGCTGGCATGACCAGCCCCTGCTTCACTGCAGGTGTAGACGGGTGCCGAAGCCCTTGCTTGGTGCTCTTGTGCCCAGTGCGTTTGGCTCTTAATTTCCTGTCACATATGTTCAGTCACCTCAGCGTAATCATAGAAACCTGGTTTGTTGGCTTAGGTTATAAGGGGTTACGAGTCTCTTCTCAGTATAACTTCGTGTATGTGGAAACCTTGTGAATAGATCATTTTAATAATGGAGTTCATTGTTCCAGGTATTCGTTATCAGGGTAACTTGCTTTTTTGGGAGTAAGGGAAGTTAGAATGCTCAGTTCCCACTGTTTTTAGTAGGCAGGTTATTAGCTAACATTTCAAACACTTTGCAGCACAGGTAATTAAGTTACTTGACAACATCAACACTGCTTCGTACCTGTATCATGCAGTTCTTGTAAAGGTGGTAGTTTTTCATTCACTGCTCTGATTTAGAGGGTTGTTTTTTTTTTTTTTTTTTCCTGTAAAAGGTTTTAAAAACGTAGAAACAGGAAGCCAATGCCAGAATTGATCCGACTCGCTTTTCCCTTCTTAAAGAGCTTCTCCTTAGCCCTCCTGCCCTGCGAGGCAAGCGCTTAGGCTGGCCCACTGCAGTTTTCAAGATTGAAATCAATCATTGGATTGCCGTTCTGATAACACTGCCCTGCAGGGCAATTACCACCAATCCCTCCAAATCCACAGAACGTGGTGAAAGGGATTGCTGTGGAAATAGATCTGGGAGACAATTACATATATTCAGTTGGCATTAATTTTTTTCTTTGACCAAACAGGAAGAAAAAGTTTCATTTTATAAAGTTTGCTTTAAGTAGATAATTTTAGTACACCTGAAACTGGCGTAATATTGTGTCAAATATACTTCAATTAAAAAAGGAGTAGGTAATTTTATATGTTAGTATATACATTTATGTGGTGAAAATGTTTTCACAAATTACCTTACAAAGGTGATTTTCCTAAACAAACTGATCTTATATCATATGTTGTATGTCTCTTTAGTTATTTACATATGCATATTTTTCTTGGCTTCTCAACTGGGCTTGGGTATATTAAAAAGGAGTGCCGTACTTCTGCTGCTATTGTATTCCACATAATTCCTGTCACAGTATTAGGTCTGTAATAGACCATTTCAAAACAAATCTGTTTTGGGTGAAACTCAAATGTAGTGGGAAATGCATGTTTCAGATTTTCAAAATCTGGATTTAGACTAGGAGGGAACTTCAGTACCTAACCACCTCCCATTCACATCTGCATATGCTTCGTGCATGCCCACATTTGTAAATCTATCATGTCAGGACTATTCTGTGACATCATTAGGAAACACATACTCTATGCTCGGGGTTTAACTGGTATATTATAAAGAGGTTCTTGCTAATTGAGTTTGAAGGAACAGTTGGGCTGCAACAGAGTTGTGTCCCCGGGCATTATTGACACCACGTTATTTGCATGGGTACTTTCACTAATGTATTATACAATTATGTCCTTATTTGTCATGTGTTCTCCATAACTTGGTAGATAAATTTGAGCTAAAAGTAAATTGTTCTTGGTTTTTCACAGGTCTCATCAGAAAATTGAAGACTCAGAAGAAAGCAGTGATGAAATTCTTGCCCGTCTAACGTCTGCGGTAAGGCCTTGCAGTTTCCCTGCCTAAGGGTGCAGAAAATAATGAGGGCCAGGGTCTTCAAAGGGAGGCAGTTTGGGTAGCAGTGCAGAAAGACACTTGCTCTGTGGTTGCACATCGATGTGGGAGGCCCACATCAAGGCAAAAGAAGACATGACTTTGACTTACTACCCTCAATGCAACTTCTCCAGCAAGATCATACATATATATTCCTAGTGGAAAGTTCCTGGAACCTTAGTGGAGGCGTGATAGTTGATTTTTAAAATACAGTATGACTTAACCTAGGGAATGTTGTGACCTGTTGCACAAAGGAGAAAAGACGACAGGTTTCATTAGAAAAAAAAAAAAAAGAATTACCTCAACCAACAAAAGGTTGGTTTCTAATGTACTAGGTTGCAACATTTTCATTGTTCTTTAAGCCACTAATCAGAGTGGGTAATTGCCTTGTTAGTTGAAGAAAAGGTCATGTATGCCCTTCTTAACACAAAAAGCAAGCTGTGGTTGCTGGTCACTGAGTCCTAGTTTTTGACAGGCTCTAGTAATCCTATCTGTTAAAGTCTTTATCCATTGGTTTGGCTTTCTGGAAATTTTTCTAGCCTTCCCAAAGATTCTCTAGTTGTGCTTTAACTGCATTATTGAAATGGTAATTGCCGAAAATTATGCTGGATTATGTACATGGATGAAACTGATCTTTCACAGAGTTTTATACACCAGGCCTTAGCATCTATGCACACAGCTTGAAAGTTGAAAGTTGCCTTTCCTACTGTTCTGGAATATAGCTTAAAAAAGTAGTTTTTGACTAAATACAGTGATTGGTAGTATAAAAACTTCATGTGAAATGGAATCTTGAAGCATGTTAAAAAGATTTAACATGACCTTTGCCATTTTTTATTTAAAATTTCTTCATTGAGGTATAATTGACATACAATGTTACATTAGTTTCAGGTGTATAACCTAATGATTTGATATTTGTATATATATATTGAAACATGATCACCACAATAAGTCTAGTTAACATCCGTCACCATCTATAGTGACAGAATTTTTTTTGTGTGTTGTGGACTTTTAAGATTTGCTCTGTTAGCAACTGTTCATATATCCAGTAGTCACCAAGCTGTATAATACATCCCATGACATATTTATTTTATAACTGGAAGTTTGTACCTTTTTTTTTTTTTAAGTTTATTTTGAGAGAGAGCATGAGCAGGGGTAGGACAGAGAGAGAGGGAGAGAGAGAATCCCAAGCAGGCTCTGCCTTGTCAACGCAGAGCCTGATGTGGGGCGCAAACTCACAAACCACAAGATCATGACCTGCTGAAACCAAGTGTCAGATGCTTAAGTGGCTGAGCCATCCAGGTGCCCTGGAAATTTGTACCTTTTGACTCCCTTTACCTGTTGTTCCCACCCCCGAATTTCTCACCTCTAGCAACCACCAATCTATGAGCTTGTTTTTTGTTGTTGCTGTTACTGTTTTTCGATTACAAGTATATGTGAGATCCCATGCTATTTCTCTTTATCTGATTGATTTCACTTAGTAAAATGCTTCAAGTTCCATCCATGTTGTCACAGATGGCAAGATCTCATTCTTTTTTATGGCAAAGAAGTATTCCATTGCATGTAGATACCACATCTATTTTAGCCATTCATCCATCAGTGGGCATGTAGGTTATTTCCATATCTTGGCTATTGTAAATAATGCTGCAGTGAACTTAGGGGTGCACATATCTTTTAATGTTTTTGTGTTCTCTGGATAAATACCCAAAAATGGAATTGTTGGATCATATGGTAGTTCTATTTTTAATCTTTTGAGGTACCTCCATACTGTTTTCCAAAGTGGCTATGCCAGTTTACATTCCCATGAGCTGTGCACAACAGTGCCCTATTCTCTATATCCTCTCAACATTTGTTATTTCTTGTTTTTTGTTTTTTGTTTTTTTTTTGATGATAGCTGTTCTGATAGGTATGAGGTAATATCTCACTGTGGTTTTGATTTGCATTTCCCTGACGATTAGTGATGTTGAGCATGTTTTCAATTACCTGTTGACCATCTGTTTGTCGTACTATTCAGGTCTTCCGCCCACTTTTAGTTGGATTGTTTGGTTTTTTGCTGTTGAGATGTATGAGTTCTTAATATATTTTGGTAGATATGTGACTTGTAAATATTTATCAGATATATGACTGTACATATTTTCTCCTATTCAGTAAGTTGCCTTTTCATTTTGTTGGTTTCCCTTTGCTGTGCAGAAGGTTTTTAATTTAATAGTTCCACTTAATGACTTTTGCTTTTGTTGCTTTTGCTTTTGGTATTATATCCTAAAAATCACTGCCAATACCAATGTCAAGGGAGTTACTGCCTATATTTTCTTCTAGGAATTTTATGGTGTTTCAGGTCTTACAGTCAAGTCTTTAATCTGTTTTGAATTGAATTTTGTGTATGATGTAAGAGTGATCTAGTTTCTTTTGCATGCAGCAGTCTAGTATTTCCAGCACCATTTATTGAGGAGATCATCCTTTCTTCATTGTATATTCTTTGTTGTACATTAATTGACCATGTATGGATTGGTTTATTTAAGCTCTTTATTCTCTTCATTTGATCTGTGTGTCTGTTTTTATGCCAGTACCATAGTGTTTTGATTACTATAGCTTTGTCAATAGTGTGAAATCAAGGAGCATGATGACTCAAGGTTTGTTCTTCTTTCTCAAGATTGCTTTGGCTTTTTAGGGTCTTCTGTGGTTCCAAAGAAATTTCAGAATTGTTTGTTCTTATTTCTGTGAAAAATACCATTGGAATTTTGACAGGGATTACACTGAATCTGTAGATTATGCAGTTTAAAATATTGACCAAAGAGGAGTGCCTGTTGTGTGCAAAATCGTTATAGCCATCCGTTTAAAAAGCATTCACTATGGACCAGATACTGTGTCAAACATTGTGTTTGTTTGTACATACACATACATACACATTCTGTTCAACTTCACAACAACCCTATGAAGTAGGTGGCATTATCCCTGTTGTATAGATAGGAAAGCTTGTAGAGGTTAAGTAAATTGCCCAAGGTCACTCACTTAAAAAGGAGCAAAGCCAGGATCTAAAGTTGGAATTTTCTACTTCCTAATTATGTTTTCTTAACTACCATGCCTCATTTTCTTGGTAATGTAATATATTATTGGGATAGTTGCAGAAGCAGCAAAGATATGTAAGATGTTTCCTACAGCCATACCAGGAAGACAAACACAGAGTTAAGGTACAAAGCAATTGGCATTTGAGTACTGAATAGAGTGGTGTATAGATAGTAGATTCAAGAACAGTAACAGAAAGCTTCATTGAAGAGACTTGAACTACCATTGAAGACAGTCAGGGTTTGAACATGTGGTAATTAGGAAGATGTATACTCTAGCAGTGGGGTTTATTGTGTGCAGGTGGAGGGATGAGAAAGTAGAAAGGGAGAATACTGAGATGCCAACTGGCTGGAGAAGAAAGTCCCGGCTAAGAAAAGTGAAAGACATTTTGAACAACAGATTAGCATTATGGACTAGACATTTAAGAAAAAAGAAAGATGACAGACACCTGTCTCAGTTGATGGAACATGAGACTCTTGATCTCAAAGTTGTGAGATGAAGCCCCCAGGTTGGGTGTAGAGCTTACTTTAAAAAAAAAAAAGAAAAGAGATGAGTTGAAGAGGGGAGACTGAAAGGCTGACAAAAACCGACTTTATTGTGGTATTTGTGGGAACGGAAAGAAAAATGAGTTCAAAAGCGACCACAGAGAATTTTTAAAAAATCAGTAGGACTAGGTGAAGGTGGAAGAGGAGTCAGAATGAATGGAAAAGTGATGATAATCGTAGGAAATTGAGTAAAATACTTGGAAGGAAACATACAGAGTTTGGACACACTGAGTTTGAGGACATAGAAACATAAACTATATAAATATTCAAGAAATACCTGGACATGTGAATCTGGAGCTTAGGGAGGTTGGGGCTAAAGTTACAAGAACCAGTCACAGAGAGGTTGTCATTTGAAGAGCAGGGTGGGAGGTAGGGTCTTGGGGAGCATCCACGGTAAGTAGGAAGATGAGAGGACCATGAGAGAGAAATAACTGAATGGTTTATACCATGAAAATAAAATTCAACGATGCCACTCAGGGGTGCCTTGGTGGCTCAGTCGGTTAAGTCTCCCACTTCAACCCAGGTCATGATCTGAGTTTGAGCCCCACATTGGGCTCTGTGCTGACAGCTTGGAGCCTGGAGCCTGCTTCAGATTCTGTGTCTCCATCTCTCTCTGCCCCTCCCCAGCTTGTGTTCCGTCTCTCTCCCACTCAAAAATAAATAAACATCAAAAAAAAAAATTTTTTTTAAAAAGAGAGCCTCTGAAAAGGTGGGATAGACAGCAAAGCATTTGCTAAATATTTGGTTGAAGTGATCTTACTGGAATAATCTCCAAGCTAAAAGATTGAATGGATTGAGGTAAGGTATAGGTGTAATGGTAATTAGCGATGAGAATAAAGTACAGAGAAGAAAATTTCATCTCTTTAAATCCATGGGTCATTGGTCTAGGATAGTGAAAATATCATTGAACTGAAATTGAGGACCTTGATTCTTAATTCTTCCAACAATGTGTCATTGGTTAAGTGGTTGGACTGGACCATATCTAAGTTCTAAAAGTCCTCCATGCATTGTATAAGCCTTTGTGAAGGAACCATTGTGCCTCATGTGTTCACAATGTAGTCATTCCTATTGTCAGTGGTATCAAAACTTTGTTACATAGGTGCAAACACCATGTAGGAAGGAGAATATTTATGCACATCAGTTCTCATCCACCATAACCCCCAAACACATTAAAGAGCAAAAGTGACACACAAGGGGCGCCTGGGTGGCGCAGTCGGTTAAGCGTCCGACTTCAGCCAGGTCATGATCTCGCGGTCCGTGAGTTCGAGCCCCGCGTCAGGCTCTGGGCTGATGGCTCGGAGCCTGGAGCCTGTTTCCGATTCTGTGTCTCCCTCTCTCTCTGCCCCTCCCCCGTTCATGCTCTGTCTCTCTCTGTCCCAAAAATAAATAAAAAACGTTGAAAAAAAAATTAAAAAAAAAAAAAAGTGACACACAATGTGGAATTGTTAATATGCTCTTCAAGGGTTTGTGTCTGGGGGTATTACAAAGGGGGTGGTAATCTCCAGCAGTACAGTTTTCTGTGCTGTTTTATTCTCTTGTTATCAAACTTGAGAGCTTTGTATATGTGGTCTTATAAGAAATCGTTCATTTCTTTAACCCCAGTAGTTTATTATTCCACCTTTGGTTCATCAAGGGAAAGGTCCCGTCCTCTAAAAAAAACAATACCTACCCTGATATTCTACCCTGGAAGAAAATCTCACAAGTCAGTTTTTATATTAAAGGAACATAAGAAGACAGTGCATATGTAGAAATAAAATTGTCATGATGACTCAGTCAGATTTACAGTTGTTAAATTTACATAAACATGAATGATAAAAATGTTCTAGCCATGTTTCTGGTGATTTTCAGGAAAGAGCTACTCTCCCAAGTACCTAACATCCCAAAACCTTAACAGTAAGACTCTGTAAGAGGTTTTCAGTTGAGGGGAAAAGAACATGGCTCGAGTAGACTCCTTGCATTATAGAATGTCTCCAGAAACACTCTGGGCATTATTATCGGGAAAGAGTTTCCCTGTTTGTACGTACGGTTTCTGCCTCAGCACCTTAGCTGCTTTTCTGATATCTTCTGACCCTACAAACTTTGATAACTTGAAAACCTTTTCTTTCTCATTTACTGTGAATCTCCGTTGGTTTGTTAAAGCTGAACAACTGAAAAGAGCCCTTGAATTACAACCTACCTGCTCCTATCCTTGAAGTTCTCAGCATTATGTTATTTTATTTTATTTTATTTTTAAACGTGAATTCTAACAGTGTTCATGACAAAAGCATTCAGAACTGATGATACAGCTTTTATGTTTTTGTTACAATCCAGGGTAAACTAAATGTAGGGGAGAATTTATAGTGAATTAAGTATGGGTGTGAAAGCCATAGTTCTTAGGATGTAAATTTATGAAGTAAGCTAAATTTTGAGAAGAACCAAGAGTACTTGGAAACGTTCAAAGAAAGGAAATGGAAACATGAGCATCCTTGAGTAAGAGATAAAGCTGATTCTAGGCTTCTATCTCTTACTTAAGACCAACATCCAAAACAAACCCTACCAGGCTGTTTCTCTTTCTTTAGAATAATTTTCATGATGGAAATTGTAGAGATAAGAAAACACAAATTGAGTGAAATTTGTGATTTTTGTTCACACAGTCTAATTGTCAAGCCACTGAAGTAATGCGAGTTAGGCTACATTGTGAATTATGTATATTAGATGCCTGTTTGGTGGTATGGTTACATTAGTGGCACTTACAAAAGGAGAGGGGGCATGTGGTGTGGTACTCTGTGCTGCTTGGTCCTGAAGTCAGCCATCACTTAGATGGTGAGAAAGAACAGGGTTGAATGTCTGCAATAAAACATTAACCTGGTGGTGGTAGTGATGGAGGGTTTGTGGCCATACCTTGAGAGATGAATTAAAATTACAAATCAAGTGTTGCAAGTTTAGGAAGAGAGATCAAAGAGGAGAAGGACAAAATCTAAAACTCTGGGACTATTAACTAGACACTCTTACTACCTTGTATTCCTTCTCAGAGCTGATTTAGTTTATCATTCTTACCAGTTTAGATGGTTTCTCTGTATGTTTCTACTCTATCCATTTGTTCATTTTCTTCAGTTCATCCAACTTTATCCTAAAAGCTCTGCATATGATGCTTTTTTTTTTTTTTTTTTTTTTTTTTGGAGAGAGAGGAGAGAGAATGAGCATATGTGCATGAGTAGGGGAGGGACAGAGGGAGAGAGAATCTTAAGCAGGCTCCCTGACATGGTGCTCAATCTCACAACAGTGAGATCATGACCTCAGCTAAAATCAAGAGTTGAGGCCTTTAAGCACTGACCTACCCAGGCACCCCTACATATGATGCTTTTAATGGAATTTCTAAATTCCTTCTCATAGGGTCTTCAGGTACAGTATCATTCTCTGAGAAATACCACTGAGCTGAAAAAAAAAAATCTCACCAACCAAACCCAAATTATAAATGGAGTGTCTGCTAAAAGTTCTAGAAGACCTTGAAGCAAATGAAGCACCCCCCCACCCCCCGCCCTCCAAGCAAAAATTCATGCTAGGATATATAATGTTGGGTGAAAGTTTAGAGAAAAAGAAACCTGCTATGAACTTTCTTTTTACAGGAACAAAAAACATGGTTTTAACTGACTGTTTGTCACTGTCACAAAAACATTTTTCCCTGCTCAGTGTCCAGAAGTTGTGACTTAACGCCATCAGTTTTCACATCACCTGTGAACTTGTTCTCACATGATTTCTAGCATTCTTTGTAGTTTAAGTCTTGTTTTCACTTTTTCTCCATTTTGGATCCTACTTTCTAGGTAGAACAGACCTAGTTGAGTCTCATTCACTAAGACCTGCACCTAACTTGGGGCTTTGTCTGATTCTTCTCCCAGTTTGTCTTTTCCTTAGAGTTCTTGGGAAATACTTGTTATGGAGGTACAAGGAACTGGGTCTTAATGAACAGGCAGTTGTCCTGTATCATCAAGTACACAATGGAACTCAAGGATGCAAACTTTTCGAGATGGTCTGTCCTGCTGGCTCTTTCCTTCCTTTGCTGTTGCCTATTCTTATGTTCTACTTCTGCACATTTGGATCTCCTCTCCTTTGCCATGTCCAGTCTTTCAACCTGAAGCTTCAGTCTTTTTCTATAAGGATGTGCCTTTCACAGGCTTTGGGAAGCACGTGATGTGGTTAGGATTCCTTCTGTTCATACTTGAATCTGCACGTTGGGTTTGGTACATTGGAGAAATTCCCTTTTAAACAGTAGTGTCTGAAGATAACAGTGACAACTTTTTCAATTGGAAACTTTAAAAATGGTACCAGTTGAGGGAGCAGAAGTAGCACGGGATCTGGGTTTTGAGGAGTCTTTAGAAACTTAGAATTTTGGAGATCTACTTAAGAGATTGTTGCCAAGTTAACAAGGTTTGGGAATAATCTTAGGCTAGTGAGAGTGGGGAGATTAAGTCACATTTAATACATGATAAGCACAATCCAGTGATGATTTTTACCATATTTAGAAATAGATTTTTTAAAACACTAAAATGCTAGCTTCCACTCACCCTTTTTTTTCTGGCTATCTGCCTCTTCCTTTCTGGGGAATGGAGAAATGGAGTGTAGTTAATCTCCCTTTTCTTAGTCTATCAGGGACTTGAGCGGGCGTGTTTGCTCAGAGAATACAAAGTAAGTTAATCCCCCCGGGAATGACTAACGTTCTGTCTGGCTGCTACAGGATCATGAACATCTTGTTACCTTATATTTCTTATCTGTAGGGAACATAAAATTCCTATTTGGAATCATTACCTTGGCTCCAATGTTTCCAGGGGTTTAAGAGTTACCGTGTGATTTGGGGAAAAGCCAAGTAGATTGAATTTTGAGAAAAAGTGTCAAATGAGGCCCTAGAAGGCAGACCTGATTTCAAAGAACATCAAAAAGGCACCAGAAGAATTATAGCACATATCTGGCATGGTATTCATTGTTCTTGTCATTTACAAGAAGCCGAGGGACTTGTTAGTACCTTCCCTCACTGTTCTTTAGAACTACCCTCATCAGCTAGAGTGTCCAAAGGGCCTTGGGCTGTGGATGGTAGGTCTCTCGGATCACGTGGACAGCTAGTAAAGCTCCTTCAGTTTTCCTCAGGTAGGATCTCGGTGACATTTCACTAACCCATGACTGTCAATATTTTTTTTAGATTTTTTTTAAAGTTTATTTATTCACTTTGGGAGAGACAGCACATGTTGGGGAGGGGCAGAGAGAGAGAAGGAGAGAGGATCCCAGGCAGGCTTTGCACCGTCAGTGCAAAGCCTGATGTGGGGCTTGAACTCACCAACAGTGAGATCATGACCTGAGGTGATGACGGACTCTTAAGCGACTGACCACCCAGGTACCCCCATGACTCAATATTTGAACCGATAGCCAAATGATAGATTCCTATCCTATGTCAATAAAAAATGCTTATGTGTTTTATATCTATTGCATATCAGAACTGTTTTCTTCATCCTGGGAATAAATCCCTAAATGCCACATGTACACACACACACACACACACCAACTTTTAACGTTAATTACTAAGTTATCTCTGTTTCCAAAGAAACCATCTGTGCATACTCAGATTATATGGTACTCTCATTTAACGCTAGCCTTGAGAATTTCATTTTGATAAGCAGCATAATATATGCTGTTTCACCTATCGAAATGATGCCAGTGAGGGAACATTGATTTAAAAGCATTTGTTCAGGAAGTGTGAGTGTATAGAACCCATTCAAGAATAAAAGAGGTCTCAACAAATCCCTGTGAATAGGAGTAAAGTGTGTGTGTTTGTATGTGTGTGCATGTGTGTATTCATGTATATTATGGTATTGGGGTATCTCTTGCCAAGATGAATGAAATCATTTTGATATGCAAAACACACAGAAGACATTTTTAATTGACAAGGAATAGAAATACACGATTCAGCTATTGATTTGTATAGTGACACTCATGTGTTTGTAAAGTGTTACTGTGAAAACTTATCTGAGGGAAGCTGAAAGAGTTTTAAAAGAATGATCCATGAACATTTCGTCTTGGACTGCCACTTCATGCATTTGTTTAAAATAGAACTTCTTACAGCTGCTTACATGAAATGTAGTTTTGCATCCTTAAGGCCATGTAATAGCTTCTTATAATATGTCCATACATGCAGCAGGACCAGGAGACATATAAAGAAATGAAAATTACTTGAGTTTTTGGTGGTGATGGAATAAGGTAGATTTTAACTTAATTTCTGTTATATTGTTGTAGAACTTAGTATATAATGAAAGTTTATGTGAATACTGAGTAGCAATCACGTGAGTTCCACTCTTATGTTTGTAAGTGTCAAAATGATGGTAAAGCCGGTAGTGAGTTGTCATTACTGTGGGTTATGTTTGCAGTTCTTTTTATTCATCTGACACTTGGATAGTTTGGTTTGAACATAAAGACTTCGCAATTGAAAGTAATTTCAGAATAGAAAACATTTCTGTAATGAAACTACTCATTAGTAACTCATTATTAACTTAAGTGTTTATTACTTCCTAGGTTACTTTTCTTGTGTGTATACTTTTTTATGAAAAAAAGAGAGACTCTTTTATTTTGTGATCTGTACTTTTTACGGAGTATGTTTTCAGTGCTGAAAAGCTGCCCCTATGGCATTTGTAGTGGTTCCAAAGTATCACATTCCATGGAGTTTTCATTATCTCCTATTTTTGAACATTGTGGTTATTTTCAATCTTTTGCTATTGTAAACAACACAGAGATGAACTTCTTGGTGGGGGAAATTATTGAAGAAACTTTCTTGCAGATCCCATTTATTATCCTGTTGTTGATTTAAGGAAGACATCGGTAAAGGGCTAAGACTGGCTAATATTTGTTGAGTTCTTATCTTGTGCAGGCATTCTGCTAATGCTTTTCGTGCACTGTCACATTTCAATCCCCCAGAGCTGGGTGTGTTATCCTTCACATTAGAAAGATGGAACGTTTGAGATAGGAAGTATTAATTAAGAGTCCAAATGAGATTTAAAATAACAGTTCAGGGTTCAAAAAGCAATTTGCCACATTCTCTTCACTTAAAATACTTCATAGTTACTGAATAGGTCTCTGCAAGTTGAGTTTGGGATTTGATTATAAAATCCTCTTCTTATTTGAACAATTACGTTAAATAGTATTTTAATTTTTAACTTGTTCAGAATCATTAAATACTGGTAAACATGGCTGCATATGGTTTAGTGATTGAGAAATTCATTCAGACTGATTCGTAAGCTCTTCTGGTTCCATTGTGTGAACTCAGAGGCATACTCTGATTTCATAGCAGGTAAGTCATTTTCTAGAACTAGGCTCTATTAGCAAGTGATGATAAGGCCCTAAAGAGGTGTTCATGGATACTTTTTTAGAAGGCTGTGAGGGTCTCTGTTACTATTCTGTAGTAGGGAGAATGGTCCCCCAAAGATGAATACATTACTGGGCATCTGCAAACATTGCATTACATGGCAAAAGATATTTTGCAGATATGAGTAAGTCGTCAGACCTGGATTGTCTGTGTGGACCCAGTCTGAATCACATGAGCCCTTAAAAACAAAGAAGTTGGCTGGGCGGTAGTCAAAGAGAAATGGCAGAAGAGAAGGTAAGAAAGAATTCCAAGCACGAAAAGGATTAAGTGTGGCATTGCTAGATGTGAGAAGTAGGATCCCATGTGCAAGGGACTCAGAAACTCAGAGCAGCCGGCCACGTTCTAGCAATGAAACAAGCACCTCAGTTTTACAGACACAAGACCTACATGATGCCAACAACCTGAATGAACCTGGAGGCATATTGTCCCCCAGAGCCTGTGATAAAGAACACGGCTGTGCCCAAACACTGATTTAGGCCTTGTGAGTCTCTAAGGAGACATGTGGCATAGCCTGTGGTATAGTGGTTGAGCCACACTATACCCAGACTCCTGACCTATGGAAGTGTGAGATGATGAATGGATGTCATTTTAAGCCAGTAAATAGGTGGTAGTTTGCAATGACAGAAATATAAAATAAATACACATTCCTCGTTACATACCCATAATTCCTTAATCATAAAGTAGCAGTTAATCTCTCAAAGCTAGTTAAGTTTTTGGATACCTCTGAGGTTTGGAAGCGCATTTCTAAAACTAAATTCTGTCCTTCGTACATTTATGAAATCTCCAGAATTCTGTGAAAATTTAAAAGTTTATTCTTAATACTTGAAGAATTCTGAACATACAAGCACTTTAAACACTCTTCACAACTTTTTGATGAAACCTATCAGTCCCTTTTATGCTAGTTGCAAAGGAGCAGGAACTAGGTGGGTGGAATATAATAAAGCAGAGACAATACTGGTTGTCAAAGAGTGTAATTCAGGTGGGAAGAAGGGGCTTAAGCCTATGGAGTATTAAACAAATTAAGGACTAGATATTTATTTATATAATATTTATTAAGCTCAACTATATTAATTATAATAACATGATGGTAACTAGCACATAGCACTCACTATGTGTCAGGCACTGTTCCAGATGCTTTGGGTGTTAACTAGTGTAATTCTAAAAACAGTCCTCTTGGGGCGCCTGGGTGGCTCAGTCAGTTAAGCGGCTGACTTCGGCTCAGGTCATGATCTCGTGGTCCGTGAGTTCGAGCCCCGCGTCGGGCTCTGTGCTGACAGCTCAGAGCCTGGAGCCTGTTTCAGACTGTGTCTCCCTCTCTCTGACCCTCCCCCGTTCATGCTCTGTCTCTCTCTGTCTCAAAAATAAATAAACGTTAAAAAAAAAATTAAAAACAGTCCTCTGAGGTAGAGGGCTGTTACTCAACCCTGCAAACTGGAATCCTAGAACTCTTCTCAAAGTTGATGTAAAATAAATGGAGATTTCCTTCTGCCGTTTTAGGCTTTTGGATGTTGAGCTCTGAATCTTTTCTTCTAGGAAGCCCTCCCACGTTAGCAATTTTGATAGGTAGACTTTCTGAGTGCAGGGAATTTTAGTTGATCTGAATTCATCCGAATACAAGTCTTTCTAATGTAATATCCGTAGAGATAGGAGACGCCTAGAATTTCTGGGACCTGACTGGTGTTGACAGTTCTACTATATCTGCAGTTGAGAACCTCACCTCCAAAAAACACAATGAGGGGTGCCTGGGTGGCTCAGTTGAGTATCCAACTCTTGATTTTGGCTCAGGTCATGACCTCACAGTTCATGGAATCAAGCCCTGTTTTGGGCTCTTCACTGACAGTGCACAGCCTGTTTGGGATTCTCTCTCTCTCCCTCCCTCTCTCTGCCCCTCCCTCGCTTGTGCATGCACACATGTACTCTCTCACTCAAAATAAATAACATTTTTTTAAAAAAGAAGAAAGAAAATACTCTGCGCTTACCAAAAAATGGAAAAAATGAGACATAAAAACTAAATATTTAATGAAGCAAACGTAATGTTTTATTTCATTAGTATAACTAAAATCAGGATGTCCAACTTGTTTATTTAAAATATATTTCATATATGTGATATTTTTATTTGTCAAGAAATTCGTATTGACCAGCAGTTAGAGCTTTGAGGAAATCTGATCAGAAGTAGTAAGAGCAGTTTTGAAAACTGAAGGAGTAGATACACATGCTTTTCTGAAAAGATGTCAGTGTTCTTAGCTTGCTCTTTTCAGATTTCTTTCAACCAGTACATCTGTAGCTTCTCCTCTGATTTGCACTATGAAATTTATGAGATTTCCAGGAAATGGCCCCCAACAGTTATTTTTCATCTGTTTGTTAAGATTTGTACCACCTTTATCTCTGTTGGGTGGGTTAGATGACGGTGACATCACCTACTGTTGAACTCACAGATACCACTACCTGCAGGAGGCTTATGCTTACTCACTTTTGGTAGTGAGTGATTCTGAAAGGAGACATTCGTCAAACAAATTGTTGGAACAATCCTTTGGTCTGAGTGCTTGATCTTTACCTTCCCCTATAAAGCTGAACCTCATGTGGTAGACCATTTCCACTGTGGATAGCTCTGATTATTTGAAAGTTCTTAGCGCTAAAGCATGCCTTTTTGTAACTTCCCTCCATTGGTCTCAGTTTTACCTTCAACCTTTGAAATATCTGAAGCTTATGATCGTGTTCCGCCTAAGTCTTCTCTGAAGCAACTACAAACACTTCATTTCTATTCTTGATCACAAACATATGTACTAGGGGTGGTACCAAGAGCCAGCGTCAGAATGATGAGCAAAGGAGTTCATTTCAGGGGGCTCGTAATAAACTATTGGGGATCCCAAGTTCACTAGCCTGTGATAATGCTAGAATTGAGGTAAATGTTACTAGAGCATAGGCAGGGAGGAGTTGGTGCCACTGGGGGAGGTGGGTAGCCCTCAAGAGAAGACAGTACCAAAGATGAGACCTGAAGGACAAGAAAGTCATGGTCACACAAGCGTGGAGTTGGAGAGGCATTCCAGACAGAGAGCATCTGAAAAGGCACAGGCCCAGATTGGAGGAAGAGCATGGCCCTTTCAGAGAATTGCAAAAGTTCTGTTGTACTAGGGCCAGAGCATTTTCTTTTTTTCAAACATAGATTTTGAGAGGAGGCATGGAGACAGAGATAATACTGAGGACTAGATCAGAAGACTACTACATATTCCATATTAGACAGTGGACTCTGTCATGGTGTCGTGGGAAAGTATTTGAGGAATTTGTTTTAGCAAGAGATGTAATGTAAAATTTATATTGTAAGATGATTAGTCTTGCTGTAAAGAATGATGGGGTTTGAAGAGAGATAAATTAGGGATTAATTGAATGAAAAAACATGGTGAGCTGAGCTAAGTCAGGGACACCTTACTTTTTGGTTTGAGACCCCGGGGGCATGGTGGTACCATTCACTGATTTGGTGTATGGGACATAGAGCAATTTTATAGAAAATTTTATAGGAAAAAGTGGTAAGAAAGTGACTTCATATTTAGAAATGTTGAGTTTGAGCTACTTGTGGGATATTTAGGTCTAGGAGGTGAATGGATATGGACCTGTAAGGCCCTAGAGATGCAGATCGAATTGAAGCACTGTGAGTAAATGAGATTGCCTATGGAGAATGAACAGAAAGGGAGGATCTAGAGGGATAAGGACAGATCATGAAAGATCATCAACATGTAAAGGTAGAAGAAAAGGAGAGCCTTGAGAGAAGAGAAATCGCAGTCAGAGAGGAAAGAGAAAAACCTTAGAGTATGTGGTGTCATGAAATCACGATGGTTAAGAAGAGAATAGGAAACAGCGTCAAATCCTTCAGAGAGGACCGGGGGAATAAAGGGTGCAGCATTTGCACATTTAGCTACAAGGAGGGGGCTATGCCCCAGTTATCCTCCTGTGGACACTGTCTACTCCTCATGAACCTAAACCGATGATACTCCACACCGAATACATTCCAGATGTTGGTCTTTCTGGATTCTATCAGATTTGGGTTTTGGTTTTTTTTTTTTTTTTTTTGGTGGCCTGAATGTTATCCTTCTTGTAATGTTCCTAAAAACATTGTTACTCATTCTGAGTAACCTCATTTCCATTGTTAATTTACACCATGCTTGTGATCACCTAAAAATTGCCAGATCTTTTTAATGTGAACCTCTGTGAAAGCAGATGTATGCACATGTAGCAGACTTAAATAACAGACTTAAAAACCTAAGTGAAGGACTTGATTCCAGTGCATCTTGTTGTTTTCCGGCCACTTCTCCATACATATTGGTCTCTTGAATGGTCGGTTGTTGTCTAAGCTATAATAAAGTAAATAGGCATATCTGCATATGTTCAACATAAAATTGTGTATAAAAGATTTTTTAGATATCCCTAATGGACTTGAAATAGATGAGTAAGCATATTTTATCATGCCAGCATGCTTAACAAATACATCTTTGATACGGTGACAAAAATGACCAGGAAAACAACTATTGGTAAATAAACTCTTAGGTGGAGAGGAGTAGTGTCTAGACAGATGTATAAATAACCTTCTTAATTTTCTAATTATTGGTTTCTAATTATTGGTTTTCTAATAACAGGTAATCACAAGATTAGCCTTATGTCAGGCTTGTGGCAATATTAGCTCTTCAGAACAAAATAATGAATTTGGAAATAGGAAAACAGTCCTCTGAGGAAAGAACAAAGAAAATTGTAACGTAGTTCTTGGGAGTTCCTTCATAGGACAAAAGTCTAGCCAGCATCAGTGCTCAGTTTGTATCTTATCTAAAAGTGTGTTAATTACTTCAAGAAGCATATTTAGGGGCGCCTGCGTGGCTCAGTCGGTTGAGCGTCCGACTTCGGCTCAGGTCATGATCTCGTGGTCCGTGGGTTCAAGCCCTGCGTCGGGCTCTGTGCTGACAGCTCAGAGCCTGGAGCCTGTTTCGGATTCTGTGTCTCCCTCTCTCTCTGACCCTCCCCCATTCATGCTCTGTCTCTCTCTGTCTCAAAAATAAATAAATGTTAAAAAATTAAAAAAAAAAAGAAGCATATTTATTTGTTTTTTTCTGGAGTCCTTAACGTCCTTACTAGCTTAAGATTTTATAGTGGTTTAAAAAGTGAGTATAATTGGGAATATGACAGGGGAGAAAATTGGATACTGTTTCTTCTTACATTTAATTTAGGGAATTGAGAAAATGGTTTCTGTGTTTTTAAATTTTTTTATGTATTTTTGAGGGAGAGAGAGAGAGCACGAGCAGGGGAGGGCAGAGAGGGAGGGAGACACAGAATCCGAAGCAGGCTCCAGGCTCTGAGCTGTCAGCACAGAGCCCATTACGGGGCTGAACTCACAAACCGTGAGATCATGACCTGAGTTGAAGTGGGAGGCTTAACCGACTGAGCCACCCTGGCTCCCCTCTTTTAAAAACATTTCTATCATGGTATAAAAATTTAAGTGTTTCTAAAATTAATAGATTTACTAAAAACCTTTAGGAAGTCTTTGAATTGGTGATTTATTCAAAGTTAGTTTGTAAGGACTACCCTCTGCTTTTCTAAGACCTTTGCCACAATTGATCTGTCTTTTCACAATGAGCTTCATTCTATCCAGCTTGGTTTTCAAGGGTCTCTTCCTCCATGTCTTCTCAGTTAACCTCTCCCAGAGATCCTCCCTGGCACTCAGAGTTTGCATTTGACACTTTCTGTTGCCTCTTGAGTCTTGGCATTGTTACAAAAATAGCTTCCTTTGGATTTGGGGGCTGAAGGCACTGTTAAAGTGTAAAGGAGAAGAGAAGACAAATTCTTGTTGAATTTCAGGACTATTTTGTGACCAGCCATGCTGGTTATTGAA
This sequence comes from Panthera uncia, assembly GCF_023721935.1. Taxonomy (NCBI): domain Eukaryota; kingdom Metazoa; phylum Chordata; class Mammalia; order Carnivora; family Felidae; genus Panthera; species Panthera uncia. The sequence goes on along the minus strand of NC_064816.1, from coordinate 110,088,426 downwards.
GACCTTTAAAACAGTGCTTGGGCACCTGGGTTGTGTAATCACACAGTTAAGCAACAGACTCTGAGCTCTGGTTGTGATCTTGTGGTTCATGTGAGATCAAGCTCCATGTTGGGTTCTGTGCTGACAGCATAAAGGCTGCTTGGGATTCATTCTCTCTCTCGCTCTCACTCTCGCTCTCGCTCTGCCCCTCCCCTGTTCATGTGTGCACATGCTGTCTCTCAAAATAAATAAACATTTAAAATGTTGCAACATGTTTCTGATGAGTAACAAGGGGAGAGGGAAAGTTTTGAGATATCTTGGTCCCTTAATTACCTTTGATGTAGATATTCACAAGAGCAAACAAATAGACCCTAAGCTACAGATGAGTTTTGAATTATTTAGTGCTCTTGTGTATTGAGTAAACTATATTTTAATTAAAGTTTAAGGTTTTTAAAAAGTGTCCTTGCAGTTTTCCGTGTACTTGAGTAGTTTGTGTCTGTGAAACTGCTGACGTAGTAACAGAATTTTATCATTTGATTGGATTACAGCATGGTTCTATACCTAAAATACGGGAAAGGCCATGTTCCTTTACAGTGGAATTATATTAGAGGAGAATAACATAAAAAGGAAAGATGGACTGCCCGTTGAAATGACTATAAGATTAAAAGGTTGAGTCTTGGGAAAACTGAGATACCTTACTGAATAGTGATTCTCAGCCTCGGAAACAGCCTGGAATCACTAGGGACCTTTGAAACAACAATAGCAGCAAGTACTGATGCCTGGACTCTCCCCCAAGAGATTCTGACTCATCTGGGGCTCAGTATCAGTAGTTTTTTTTTTAAAGCTCCCCCGGTGATTCTAGTATGCAGTCAGGGTTGGGAACTGCTGAAGTAGATCGATGAAAAGCCAAGCTAGTTAAAGAAAGCATTTCTTAATAAAGCAGTGACTCTATAGCTGTTTGACAAGAGAAAACCTGATGGAAAAAATGAGGGAGGGAACCTTTGAGTGTACAGTTCATAGAGGTGTATCATCTATTACTCAGTTCTGAAATATAAAAGCTCTGAAAAACAAGTTTCTCATAACTGGGTGACAAAGTCTAAACTGCACCGAACATCCTGAGGCTTTTTCTAATCTTCTGTTGCCTCATTTGGTATGAATAATGATGCATTTCATTGCAGATATATATTCGTGCGTCTGATTTCTGATTACATGTTGCCACCCTGGACCTTGCTGAGGATGTGACATAGATAGGATCCCTTTCTGAAATGTATAAAGGTTTCAATTCTGAAGTACATCTCGCCACAAGGGCTTCAGGTCATAGTGGGGAAGCGTTACGATAGACAAGGCCAAGGTAGTATTTGTCCACTTCTATCTACTGCCTGGGCAGTGGTTTAGTGCCCACATTAAATAAAAACAATGACGTGTATCAGAATGTGGCTCTTGGCTCTGCATGTGTATCTGTATTTTTTTGATGTTTATATTTGTATTTATTTACTTTGGGAGAGAGAGAGAGAAAGAGAGCATGAACAGGGGAGGAGCAGAGAGGGAGAGAGAGAGTCCCAAGTGACTTTGTGCTGTCACACAGAGCCCATTGCAGGGCTCGAGCTCACCAACTGTAGGATCACGAACTGAGCCAAAATCGAGGGTCTGATGCTCAACTGACTGAGCCACCCAGGTGCTCCTGCAAGTGTATTTCTTGAGCCTGATATAGGAAGAGGGTTCACTGTAGTCACAGTGAGAGAAACTAAGGTTAACTAACAACACAAGTAAATAAATTAAAAAAAATAACCTTTTTCTTGTAAAAGACTCCTGGGTATAACAAACTGCCTCAAAATTTAGTGATTTAAAACTATACATTTATTATCTCAAATAGTTCCTGGGGGTGCCTGATTAAGCATCCAACTCTCGATTCCAGCTCAGGTCATGATCTCACAGTTTGTGTGTTTGAGCCCAGTGTTGGTCTCTACGCTGACATCATGGAGCCTGCTTGAGATTCTCTGTCCCCTGTCTCCCTCCCTCTGCCCTACTCCTGTCTGTCTGTCTGTCTGTCTCTCTCTCTCTCTCTCTCTCTCAAACATAAATAAAAAAAAACATTATTAAAAAACCCACAAAAAGCCAGTTCCTGAATGTCAGGAATTCGGGAGCATATTATAGCTGGATGCTGTAATATGAGCAGGATGGCTTTTGCTCAGGATCTCTCAGGAAGTTGTCCAAATGTGGGCTAGGGTCCTGGCCATCTGAAGCCTAGACTGGTGCTGGAACATGGGATTGCTTGTTCAGGGCCAACCAGTCCTTTATTAGTACTTAAATAAAATTCTAGTTTCTGTTTCTGCAGCTTCTCAAAGTTTTAGTTTTCAACACAATAATATTTGCATAGGAGGCTCCGAGTCCCGCTCATATTCTTTTCTGAAAATTCCTGCTGGGAGTAGCTTATTAGTGGGGAATGTCTTCTCTTTGCATTTTTCTCTCCCCTAGGTCCTTTCTAGGTTTTTTTGTTTGTTTGTTTTTTGGTTTTTGGTTTTTTTTGGTTAAAGATTACTTATGCATCCACCTCCTGTGGGTCAATGAATGATTGCTGATTCTTGCTACCATAAAAAGACAAACAGGTCCCTGCCTCAGTAGAACTTCCATGCAGAAGATAGGAATTAGTCATTCATTTGAAAATGATTAAATACATGCCAGTGTGCTTTAAAAAAAAAAAAAAAAAAGGTTCTGTTAAGATGCTATAGGAAGCTGCAATAAGATCTTAGCTAGTTTGTGTTTTTGCTTGATCTGCACTTTGTCCTTTTTGTTTTGTAGGAAGAATACCTAACCTTGGGTTTTTTATCAAAAACCTCCATCCTGGAGCAGAAACAGGGAAGCTATTACACACCCCACTCCGCGTAAAACACTCTTACATCCTCCCTGATGGCAGACATTCAGGGGATTTAGTGTAGTTCTATAGAGTAATCTCATTTACTTAAAAAAATTTTTTTTAAACTCAGATTTCTTCTCCATTCACCTGTGAAATTCTTGTCTCTCTCACTGGCCTCTCTCCTCTCTTCCAGCTCTGCCAAAGTGTTGTGTCAGTTTCTTATGTACCCTGTTCTTCCCTTTCTTGCCCCACCAAATCTTTGAAAAGATGAGATACCATAGGAAGTTGGGAATCTAATCCCTTCGTTTTTTTGAGCTCTTTATATTTTGAGATTTATTTCTAATTAGAGAAAGAAAAACTGAATATCTGTGAATTTCAGGTATGGAAAATTGACTTCCTGTCCCTGAGCCACGATGGGATCTTCCCTGGGAGGTTGTAAAATCAGGAAGCCATTGACAAGATCCCGGTTTATTGTCTGCATCTTTGCCCCCACCCCTGAGAATTTGTGACACTGTGAGAGAGGAAAATCCCGAATAGAGAGGGTCATATTACAATAAAACTTATAAACAACTTCAAATATGTAAAGGATGCAATAAATGGTGTTTTCATTTGTGACTGTTTTTATTTGACTACCCACGCAAGTATTTGTAAAGGATTTTTGGTGGTCATGTATCCTTTTTCCCCTTGGCCCTCTTTTTCTCCTGAAGTTCTTTTTTTTTTTCTGTTTTAAGTTTGTTGTTTATGTCATGAGAAAGAGAGAGAACGAGAGCATGTGCAAGCAGGGGAGGGGCAGAGAGAGAGGGAGAGAGAGAATCCCAAGCAGGTTCTGCACTGCCAGTTCAGAGCCCAACACAGAGCTCAAACCCATGAATTGCACGAGATCATGACCTGAGCCAAAATCAAGAGTCAGACACTTAACCAACTGACCTACCCAGGTGCCCGTTCCCTACATTTTTCAACCGCAAATTTTCCTACTATGAGCATTTTCAGAGCTGACATCCCATGGTTGGAGAGGGACTGATGGTCTTCTCATTACTGAATAATTTTCCAGAGAGAGTCTTAAGGTATCATAGAAGGGGCTAAATCAAGAATATACCCTTTTTGCATGGCCCGTGTACTAGCCAGACAGGGAAAACACAGCGGTAAAGCAGTAGTGAAGGAAGCTGCCTTCCTCTTGTGGTGATGCCTAGCCATCGTGAAAGCAGTTCACAGTGGAGTCCCAGAGTATAGCGTATATATCTACTTTCGCCTTCAAATAAATGAATACATATTAGATCAATTTTAATAGCAAATCTTCTGTAACCTTGAACTTGTGAGTTCTCCCTATAAAATGTCATTAGTGTAATGTATTAAGCTTCAGGACACTTCCAAACTCACCAGCACTTCCAAACACATGAATGCACATACACTTCTAAGCTTAATCCTAGAGAGGAATGAGCTTGCTCATTATGGAATTTTTGTTGCTGCTAAACATAGATATCCCAAAGATTATCTTCATGGTATCTTTTTTTTTTTTTTGGGGGGGGGGTATTTTTGAAAGTGTTATGTGAAGTGAAGTGAAGTTAAAGTGAAAATGTTATTTTTGAAAGTGACTATGGTTGGGGTTCTTGGTGGCTTAGTAAGATAAGTGTCTGACTTCAGCTCAGGTCATGATCTCACAGTCTGTGAGTTCGATCCCCGCATCGGTCTCTGTGCTGACAGCTCAGAGCCTGGAGCCTGCTTCAGATTCTGTGTCTCCCCCTCTCTCTGCCCCTCCCTCACTTGTGCTCTTCTCTCAAAAATAAATAAAAACATTAAAATTTTTTTTTTAAAGTGACTATGGTTATTTTTGTTTTAATGTTTATTTTTTGAGAGGGAACAAATGGGGGACGGGCAGAGGTGGGGGGGACAGAGGATCTGAAATGGGCTCTGCTCCAGGAGCAGAGAACCCAACATGGGGCTGAACCCACAAACCATGATATCATGACCTGAGCCAAAGTCGGACACCCAACTGACCAAGACACCCAGGTGCCCCAAAAGTAACTGTGGTTATCGTTTTTGGTTTTGTTTTATGTTCCTCTTTGAGAATGCTTTTAGGAAAGGACTTAAGCATTCAAAGTGTGGGGTGGTGGAGAGAGACAGTGAGCAACCAAAAATCTGGACAAATAAGTGGGGTTGAAGGCACTTATTAAAGTTCATTTTGTCTATTTCCATTTCACTGAGTGAATGACACTTACTTTTATGTGGCATATTTTCCAAAATGGTTGCTGTAAACCTGTCAGACTTGAAGTGAACATTGATTGTGTTTGAGTAGAGATCCAATTACACCAGGATCATCTATTTTAACGTTTCTAGAATTTCTGTGTAAGCTAGAATCTTTGAGGGATAAATAGTATTTAGTATCTTTGCCAAGGTATCTTGCGTGTTTTAATAATTTGTTATTTGAATTATTTCTGAATGTTTTATAATTACAGTTTTGAGGCTCTTCCCTTCATCACAGCAAAACTGCCAATGTTTCACAATGTATACGTTGTGGCAACTGTGTAATTTATTTTAAGTCAATATGATTCTTTGAGATTTTTGACCTAAAATTCCTTTGCAGAGGTTTTTCCATCCTACTAAAAACAAACAAAAGCCAAAAAAGTGACAGCAAACATAACTTTAATTGCAATAACTCTTGATTTTGGTGCATACCCAAACACAAAGTACTGCTTTTGATAGCTTCATTTTTCTTGTCCTAATTTGATTTTTTACCCCCCTAATATCAGGTGCAGAGAGAGCTTGCAGCTGTGATTGCTTTGAAAGCAAGGAAGTCTGGTGAGTAGTCCTTCCTGGGGCTGAGCTAATCTCAGGAAGTTTTGATGCAGAATGCAAAAAAGTATCACTATTTGTTTTCAAAATTATATACTCTCCCATTGAAACAGCATAAGCTACTATATGTCGTTCTTTAAAATTTTACTGCCTTGTTTTATTTCATATTTCAAGGAAAAATGAAATTAAAAATAAATGTTTGTAGTCCATTGCAACTATGAAAAAAGTGTAAGTACACAACCCAAGAAAGCAAACCACATTGTATTTACCTACCATAATGACAGAGTAAACTAACATAAAGGTGGTCTCTGTTTAAGGGTATGTTTTTCATCTCAAAGTAGTTTCTTCTAAAAAGATTTGTGTAATGCCATTTAAAAGCAAGCATTTCATGTAAGACTAATTGAGTGGATCTGATCCCTAATACCTGTAGGATATGATGTGGAAGCGATATGTGGAGAGAAAAAGGGAGCTTTCAAATACATTTTGAAAGAGAGAAAGCCATACTCTGCTGAAATTCAATATGAGATGGAGACTCGCTGAAGTAGAAAAACACTTAAGAGGAGTATCAGAAGGAGGCATCCTTTGCTGTTCAGAGGGAGGAGATCAATGCTGAATAGCATGACAAACACAAGGGAGATGCTTCTTGGGTCACGGTAAACTGGAATAGGACTTTGCAGACAGAAAGACTATGAAAAAAATTGAAGAAATAAATGGAACAGAAATATTGTGAGAACACAAACCATCCATTTTACATCTTTCTTTTTCCAATTAGAAACTCTAAGGAGAAAAAAAAGAAACTCTAGGAATTTGCTTTTCTCACAGTTAGGTTTTGAATCAAACGCACCTTAGTATGAATGAGCTTATTATATTTATACTATTTTCTTTGCTGATTTGGCTGATGTGGAGGACACAGAGACTGCATGCTATAAAGTTAGAGAGAAGGATGCAGAGAACAGTGATCTTGACCCCCCAGGATAGTGAACAGAAAGTACAGCCTGAATAGGGCTCCTAAGTGCCGGCATCCGAACTTGGCTATTTGCATAGGTGGAGACCAAGATGGAGAAAAGACATCAATATAAAGGTTTTGGGAGGGAGGGCCTAGAAATTAATGTGCTAGAGCTGTTGTTGTTTCCTGGCATCATAAGAAGACAAAACTTACAGTCTGTTTGAGTTGGAATGGCAGTGTCGGGAATTTTTTTTTTTCAAGTTTCAGAAAAAGTTAAGGGAAATAATTAACTTCCAGGGTGTCATGGCTGGAGAAAAAAAATAGATAGGGAGGCTGGAGAAGAGGGGTTGCTAATATGCACAAAGTGCGATGGGAAGGCCTCTGGTAGGGGGCATTTGAGCAAGACCTGAAGGCAGTGAAGGGGTGGGACATGTGGCCATCGGAACAAGTGCCTTTGGGCACAGGGGTGCAAAATGTGTTTGGGGAACAGTAAAGAGGTGTGAGTGGCTGGACCCAGGTGAACAAGGAGAAAAGAGGTAAGTTTTGGATGTCAAGCTAAGAAGTTTGATTTTCTGGAGGTGAAGAGAAGTAAGCAAGACCTCTATAGGTTAGATTGTGCAAAATAAAAGTTTTGGTGTGAAGTTAATTTTATTATTCCTTGATGTGGCTGTATGAAGTTGGACCTGTTTTGCTTACTTAATTGATGTGTGGAGCTTGGAGTGTGAACACAACTTGGGCAGCTGCTCAGGACAGTGAAATGGTCTTTCACACGTGCACAAATGTTGGGGACGATGCATGTGAAGATTCAGGTAGAAGGAATCCATTGCATTTTTTTAAGAAGTAAGAAATTACAAACAATCCCTAAGTCCTCATAATAAAGAAATAAGAAAATTGAGAAGTACAATGGAATGTTTAAACAGCTTGTAAAATGATATTTTGAAGAATTGATACAGTATTCATTGCCAAAAACTGTATGTAATGAGCATACATTTCTTCTTTTCATAATAAAAATAGTTTTGATTATCTTTTTCTTACTATTACAGTATAGCATGCTCATTGAAAAAACTTTGCTAATAAATGAGCGTATGAAGAAAGTGAAAAATCACTCATTATCTCACCAACAGAGATAACCACTGTTACTTTTCTTGTATATGTTTCCAGATGTTTCTGTATTAGTATGTAGATACTATATTATTATATATTAATATGCAGATTTGATAAAATTGGGATCATTTTATCTGCATTCTTTTTTTTGAGGTAATTATATGTTCATATGCAGCTGTAAGAAATAATACAGAGACCCCACATTTCCTTTTTCCAGTTTCACCTAACAATATTTGGCAAAACTATAGAACAATATCACAACCAGGATATTGACTCTGATACAGAATATTTCTTCCATCACTACAAGGATCCCTCTTGTTGCTCTTGGGTAGCTACACTGACTTTCTTCCTACCCTTTCTACCCCCTTAACCCATGGCAATTATTAATCTGTTCTCTATTTGTATAGGTTTTGTCCCTTCAAAAACATTATATAAATGAATCATACAGTGTATAACCATTTGGAAATATCTCTTTTCACTTGCCATAATTCTCTGGAGATTCATTCAGGTTGCTGTACATCAGTAGTTCATTACTTTTTATTGCTGTAGAGTATTCCACCATAGGAGTGTATGTCAGTATGTTTACCATTCACCCATTGAAGGACATCTGGGTTGTTTGCAGTGTGGGACTATTATCAATTAAACTGCATCTGCAAACATTCATGAATAGGTTTTTATGTGAACCTACGTCTTCATTTCTCTGGAACAAATGCCGATGAGTACGGTCGCTCGGTTGTTGGGTAGTTGCATGTTTAGTTTTTTAAGAAACTACCGAGCTGTTTTTCAGAGCAGCTATACCATTTTGCGTTCTTGCTAGCAATGTGTAAGTGATCCAGCTTCTCCACATCCTTGTCAGAATTTGGTATTGTCACTGGTTTTTATTTTAACCATTCTAATAGGCATGAAGTGATATCTCACTTTTTGCATTTCCCTAATAGCTAATTTTTTAGTTTTTGTGTAAGGTGTAAGACTTAGGTCGGAGGGTTTTTGTTTTGGTTTGGTTTGTTTTTTTGTTTTTGTTTTTGTTTTTGTCGGTTTTTTTTTTTTTTTGGCTTATTAATGTCCAGTTGCCCCATCACCATTTGTTGAAGAGACCATCTTTCTTAAATTGAATTGCTTTTATGCCTTTGTGTGGATATATTTCCAGGTTATCTGTTCTTCTCCATTGAACAGATTCTGTTGGTATCCACCAGGCTTGATTACTGTAGCTATATATAATCTACTTTGTACAGGATTCATTTGCATGTCAATAATATGAATCTATATCTTCAGTTTCATTAGCTATATATACTATAAAATTCATTTAACTAATTCTTTGTTGTATATTTAGGGTTTTTCTCCCTGTCCTAAATAACAATAGAAGGACCTAAGGATATATTCTTAGACTTGTATCATTTTTCCCTTTTCTAATTATTTTCTATAATAAATTACTAAAAATGGAATAGATAGGCTGATAGCTAGGTGTAGACAGTGTTAAAGTTTGGTTTTTCACATTCAGGACTTTAAGTCCTCTGGAATTTTTTTTGTATATGATGTCTGGTAGAAATCAAGTTTTATGTTTTCTTTATGCTAAGTCAGTCACCCCAGTAGCATCCATTGGGTATGATGCCAACTCCATCATATATGAAATTCATATATATTGTTTCAGTTATCAAAGCTTTATAATAAGACTTTTTCCAGGGTGGGGATAAGGCAAATCTCTTCTTACCTTTCTTGTTCTCATAGTTTTATTTGGCCAGGTTCCGTGAAATCTGATACAGGAATATTTTAAAGTATATCACATTTATAGATCATTAGATACATTTGACACTTTGGAAAGAAGCGTTTCCATTCAAGAACTTAGGATATCTTTTCTCATTTTTTCAAATTTTCAATCCTGCTAAAAAAAATTCTCCATAAAGGCCAGCCATGCACATTTTGTTTGTATTTTTAGTTACCTTGTGATTTTGGTTACTATTGTAAACGAACTGTTTCTCTCTGTATCTCTCTTTCAATTCTCTTCTGTGATGGTTTCTCAAGTCTTTATCTTTCATGACACTTGTGTTTTAAAAGCTGTACTTTTTACGGAAGTTTTGGGTTCACAGAAAAATTGAGCAGAAAGGACACAGAGCTATATGGGAGCTCTACCCCTACCGATACACAGCCTCCCCTACTATCAGTAGCTCAGAGTGGTGCATTTGTTACAATCGGTGAACCTACACTGATACATTATTACTACCCAAAGTCTCTAGTTTGCATTAGGGTTCAGTCTCTATTGTACATTTTATGGGTTTGGGCAAAGGTATAATGATATATATCTACCATTACAGTATCATACAAAATAGTTTCACTACCCTAAGAATCCTCTGTGTTTCACCTATTTCTTTGTTTCTCCCAAACCCTGGCCACTACTCCTCTTTTACTGTTTTCATAGTCTTGCCTTTGCCAGAATGTCATATAGTTGTATTCATAGAGTATGCAGCCTTTTCAGATTGGCTCCTTTTGCCTAGTTAGTAATTCGCATTTAAGATTGCTTCATGACTTCATGGCTTGATAGCTAATTTCTTTTTAGCACTCAGTAATATTCCATTGTCTGTGTCTTCCACAGTTTATTTATCCGTTCATCTATTGAAGGGCATCTTGGTTGCTTCCTAGTTTGGGCAATTATAAATAAAGCTGTTATAAACATCACTGAGCAGGTTTCTGTGTAGATGTAGACTTTCAACTTCTTTGTATAAATATCAAGGAGCACAATTTCTGGATGCTGTGGAAAGAATATGGTTCGTTTTATAAGAAACCGCCAAACTGCCTGCTAAAGTGACTAATGCCATTTTGCATTCCCACCAGCAACGCATGAGAGTTACCGTTGCTCCGTTCTTTACCAGCATTTTGTTGCTGTCAGTGTTCTGGACTTTGGCCACGCTAATAGTTGTGTGGTGGCAACTCGTTGTTGTTTTAATTTGTGTTTTCCTGATGACACAAGATGTGGAGCAGCTTTCTACATGCTTATTTGCCATCTGTATACCTTTGGTGAAGTGTCTGTTAAGGTCTTTGGCCCACTTTTTAGTGAGATTTTTTTTTTTTTTTTTGAGTTTCAAGAGTTCTTTGTATATTTTGAGGGACAGTTCTTTTTCAGATGTCTGTTTTGAAAATATTTTCTCCTAGTCTGTGGCTTGTCTTCTCATTCTCTTTCCATTGTCTTTTGAAGAGCAGATATTTTTAATTTCAGTGAAGCCAAGCTTATCTTTGTTTCATGGAATCATGTCTTTGGTGTTGTATCTAAAAGGTCATGCCATAGTCAAGGTCGTCTAAATTTTCTCCTCTGTCACATTCTAGGAATTCTGTACTTTTGCATTTTTTATTCTAGGAATTCTGTACTTTTGCGTTTTTTTATTAGATCTTTGATCCATTTTTGAGTTAATTTTTTAAAGTTTATTTATTTATTTTGAGAGAGAGAGCTAGAGAGCATGTGTGTGAGTGGAGGAGGGGAAGAGAACCAGAATCCTAAGCAGGCTCCGCACTGTGAGATCATGACCAGAGCCGAAACCAAGAGTTGGACACTTAAGCAGCTGAGCCACGCAGGTGCCCCTTGAGTTAATTTTTGTGAAAGGTGTCAGGACTGTGTCTGGGTTCATTTTTTTGCATGCGAATGTCTAGTTGTTCCAGCATCGCTTGTTGAAAAGACTCTCTTTTATCTGTTACATTTCCTCTGCTCCTTTGTCAAAGATACTGATTTGTGGGGGTCTATTTCTAGGCTCTTTGCTCTATTCCATTGATCTATTTCTCTATTATTTAGACAATACTCCACTGTCTTGATTACCGTAGCTGTATAGTAAGTGTTGACATCATGTAGTGTCAGTCATCCAACTTTGTCCTTCTTTAATACTGTGTTGGCTCTTCTGGGTCTTTCCCCTCCATATAAACTTTGGAATAAGTTTGTTGATATCCACATCTATATTTGTTGTCTTTTATAATTGGTATTTTTTGCTGCATGAGAACCCTTGATTTTGTGTCTAGCAAAAGTATTGAACTCAAATGAATTCTAATAGCTTGTTTTAAAATGATCTTGGATTTCCTATATGGGCAAATACATCACCTATCAATAATGACTAGTTTGTCTCCATCTCACCAGTCCAAATAACCCATTTTTATCTTGTACTATTTCATTAGCCAGTGTCCTCCAGTATAAGGCTGACTAATGTCGTTGGTAGTTGGCATTCTTATTTTATCCCTGACTTTATTTTAAAGTTTATTTTTATTTATTTATTTTTTGAGACAGAGAGTGCAAACAGAAGAGGGGCAGAGAAAGAAGGAGACAGAATCCTAAGCAGGCTCCGCACCATCAGCACAGAGTCTGATGTAGGGCCCGAACTCATGAACGTGAGATCATGAGCTGAGCCAAAGTCAAGAGTCAGACATTTAACCGACTGAGCCACCCAGGCACCCTTTTCCCTGACTTTAACTGAATATAATATTTTTTACTTAGAAAAGTAACGTGAGTGAATGAGATTGTTTTAGAGAAAAACAAAGATGTTTCTCTCGTACACCTCAAACAAATTTGGTAAGCAGTCTTGGGACAGAAATAACCAACAAGTTGTATATTAAAATATTCAAATAATCCAAATATGAAAGTAGTAGAGATACTTACCTGTTTCACTCTATACTCTCACTTCTTGAGTTGGCACTGACTGTAGATGAAAAATAACAATGACAAGATATAAGAGAGGCTGCCCTAGGTGTTGCATTCATTCATGCCTTTTGCAGATTCTAATTTGACACCTACTGTATGCCAGGTACAGTGTAAGATGCGAGGATACAATAGCAAAGATAAATATGGCCCCTGCTGTTATTAAATTACAACATGTTTCATAAATGAAAACCATTAATGAGTCACTCACTGTTTGAAAAAGAAAAACTTATTACTGTGTAGTTAGGAGGTGAAAAAAATTCAGAGACATTAAGCATAGCCTTAATTAAAATAGAGTTCCAGCTGCAGAATGGTACTTTCTGTGTATGCTTGATGTTGTTTTCTAAAACTATTTTGAGGGTTTCTTTTTTTAAGGAAGAAGAAAAAAGAAGTTGGTATATATCTAACAAAAATATTAAAATGATAGTTGACACATCTGGGGCATGACAGAAGGAATTGATTACCCTAATATCTTATGTCTTGCAGTAAAACTGTTAATTAGGGCTCAGGTGGTCATACCAGATTTATGTCTCATTGGCAAGGGCTATTAAAACAAGAATTCGTATAAAGCAAAAGTTTTTGATTTCAGCAAACTGTACAAACAGAAATAAAAGTAATGGCCAATCAATAGATTATATAAATGATTCAAGACTCTAGCTTAGTAAAAAATCCATTTTGTTGTAATTTTCTAAAAGGGCATTAGGATGTGCCTTTAAACAGTTTTCTCCAAATGCTAACCTTAGCAAGCGTGAATTGCATTTTAAGGCTTCAGGAGATTTACAAGAATTAGCCCAGATATCCTTGCACTTTTTGTTCAATTGCTTCTTCTGCTGCTAATGTTAGCTAATTAGAGTCTTGGGAGATATGTTTTTTCCCTTTTCTAGGAATCCACAGCCAAAGCACTTTTAGCTCTCATTATCTTTAGATCATAGGAAATTGTGCCATGGTGGGCTTCTATTTCTGGAAAGCCAGAAATACCATATTGGTAAATCTCCTTGGCAGTTGTTATATTTTACTCTGTCTACTTAGTCCATCACTAGTTAAGTGCTTTAAAACTAAGTATCTAGGATATTAAAGTTTGGAAAAGAAAGAAAGGGGTTCTAGGCTCTGTTTATGCCATTGACTGTCACTGCGACCTTAGCAAAGTGATTGCAATTTGTATCATGAAGAGATTGGCATACAATCTGATAACCTTAGAGATTCCTTTCAGCTCTAATATTTAATTTAGCGATAAATACTCTTTTTATTAATGACCTTAGTTATCCTTAATGGAGTCACAACCTTGGAAATATTTTATTCGGGACTCTTAGGTGCAGGTGCTAAAAAACAGACTGAAAACCACAAAGGGAATGTATTAGTTTAGAGGATCTATAGAGTTAATTGCAGAAAGGGAGAAGGTCTTTCCTGGTAGTCCCAACCAAAGTCCTGGTGGGGACCTTTGGAAGAATGACATGCCTGTCTCTGGAGCAGGAGAAGCATGGCAGGGGTGGCTGGAGAGGTCAGGACACCCCCACCCAAGACACATGGACTGAGGCTAGGATAGATGTGGCCCCTCAGAGAAAACCAGCAGTAGCAGGAGTGGCTGGTAAGCAAGCACAACATGGGCTCACCACAGGAGGCATTGTGTTGCATCTCAGCCTCAAGATTTAGAGAGGAAATGATGTGCTTGGGATCACTTAGGCTGGAAAGCCTGCAGTCAGAATGCAGTCAGAAAAACCCAAGTTTTTCAACAACCAGTCTCTAGGTTTTCCGGCTACCCTATGCCCCCTTCCTCGTTAGTAATTTTCTGGATTATGAGAGTAAAGATGTGATTTGTGAAAAGATATTCCCATTTTCCATGTTTGTTCCTGGAATGGAAAAGACCTGATTAAAAGCTCATACACTTTCCAAGTAGCAGATAGCATTTTTTATTGTCTCTTTCCAGGATAAATCAGCTAGGGATTCACGTTGAGGTGTTATTTGTGTACCGAGATAGTGTATGATTTCTTTGGGAGAGTAAAATATATATAACATAAAATAGGATAAAATAGCTACACTCTATTGTGTTTAATTTTAGCTTTTTAATAAACATTTTTATAGGCTTTAATAGAATTAAATGAAAGGGAAGCCAGTGTTTTACATTGAAGTTAAATTGTCTCACCTAGCCTTCTTGGATCCTCATGTTTGTTTTATCATCTTTGGATACTATATTCAAGCTTAATTAGGCATTTGAATAGGTGTGTGATTTCAACAACTTGCTTACTACTATTCTCGCCTTGCAACGAACTCTGCGCAGAACGCATTCAAGCGGGCAACCCCTGGGTCAGGTAATCAGGTCAGACGGGTTGAAGGTCTTTTTATCACTCTGGTAATCTGGTTCAATTGCCAGCTTTGAAGATCTACTGTTAGTAACAATCACTGGTCATCAGCCATACTTAGTAGGAAATTTTAGCAGTTTTAAGCCTCCTTCTTAAGAATATGTCTGTAAAACTGGAGGAAATGAAATGTTGACAGGAAGCTCTGATGTGAGTGAGGTTTGAGGTCTACTACAGTTGAAAAGACATATTCTTCTTCAGAGCCGAAGCATTACAAAGACCAGAGAGTCCTGTTGCTTTGTCACGAGAAGTGAAATAGATTGATTATTTTTTAACAGTAGAGAATAAGGCTTTTTCTTTGGCACATTTAGAAGAAAAAAATAACCATGAAACCTATGGAATGGCTCTGACTTTTATGGTCCTCTAAATTTTCACTTTGCATTTTTAGTTGACAGATTTCTTCTTTTAATAGAGAACCTTGTTTGACTTGACTCTTTCCCTTTTATAAACACATAGCTCATATATAAGAGAACGTACGATAATATGGGACTTTAGAGTAGACGTTAATAATAAAGTCAGGGGCCAGCAAAGACCGCTTCACATCCTAGTACACAGTTCTTGCTGTGTCAGACTCTTTCTGCCTTTCTGGTTTTCTGTGATATTTTATGTTGAAAATTGAAACCTTATATCTCTAGTGATCTTCTCTTACTTGTTTTTTCATCTCATCTCTGAGTGCTCTAATGAATGTTTGAGCTAAAAAGGACTAGAATGACAGAAGTCTGTTGCCTATATTTTAAGTAATTAAGATATTCTTAGTTTTTACTGATAGTTTCAACTGCTGAAGTTTTCTTAAGTTTTCCATAGCCTGTCCTCTAAGGATGCACCTTGTTCTCTCACAGTGGAGATTTCCACATGGTTTGTTTTTTTGTCCTTTTCTTCTTTGCCACCTCTTGGATGCTATGCCGGCCAGTGGCCATCGCTCTCATTTGTGGTCAGCACAGACCTACACTGACTGTCTTGTAACCCCACTGAATGTGGTGTTAAGCATTTGTCAACTAAGAGGAAAGAAGCAGTATGTGTTTTCCCCTAAAATAGTCAACACAACATTGTGGTCTTCCTGATTGATTGATGATGTAGGATGTTTTCCCTAGAAGAGAGTGCTTTGCCTAACACCATACTGATTGTTGAAGCTTGTAAAATCTCTCTCCTCCTTTGGTGCTATAATAACTCCTTGTTCTAACATTTCCAGACACTGTTCTTCTGTCCCTGCTTGCTGACAGGTTTTGTATGTTCACATCCCATCTCCACTAGTGCATGATGGTATCAGAGATCAATTCAGTGGTTGACAGGTTATATATTCCTTTTTTTTTAAAGACATAAAACCGTAATAAGAATCTTAATACGGTAGTTATCAATGCAGTGTGAAGTTAAAGGATCTTTGAAAATGTAAAACTCTTGCAATCAAGAAAATAATAGCATTGGTAAAACCCAGGACCGATTGAAAATGCTTGCAGCAGATGCTTTGTAAATTTTTCTAACTCTCCCACTGGGATACAAAGAAAATTGCCTTAAAAAAAAAAATCCCGTGACACTGCCTTTTGTAATTAGAGCTATTAAGTCAAAATGATAAATAACCATTCGATGGCATACTATAAAAGAAAATAGCCCTTTGCCCTGATTTCTCCTTGAATAGCAAGAGATCTGAGAGTATTGAGGTTGGGTTCCTTTAACCCTGAATATTGTTTAGAATGTAGGAAAGCAAGCAAGCGGATTTTCTTTTTCATCCTTCAACATGGTCGTGTCCATTAGGATAGTAAGTGAAACTGGTTTGCCAAGGAGGTGAATGATTAAAACCACAACAGAGTGTGCCCCAGAATTCTAGGTTTTCGTTTTCTTTTTTTTTTTATTTTTTTTTTAAATTTTTTTTTTCAACATTTTTTCTTTATTTTTGGGACAGAGAGAGACAGAGCATGAACGGGGGAGGGGCAGAGAGAGAGGGAGACACAGAATCGGAAACAGGCTCCAGGCTCTGAGCCATCAGCCCAGAGCCTGACGCGGGGCTCGAACTCACGGACCGCGAGATCATGACCTGGCTGAAGTCGGACGCTTAACCGACTGCGCCACCCAGGCGCCCCTAGGTTTTCGTTTTCAAAACAAAGTGCTGTGGGTCACTTCAGTGACGGTATGTAATGCTTATTATAAGGCTCCATAGACAAAGGTAATTATCTCTGAATGGGCGCTTGTCCCTGGTTTAGAGATCAGACACTGGGAAGGAGAACTAACGGAGCACTGATGGCCCCTGTCCCCCAAAATGTGAGGGCTCACAGACCAGGCTGTTGTCTCCTGGGGTCCAGGACAACGATTATATGTCATTCAGATTTTTACCTGTTAGTGCCTATGTTTTGTAAATGTTGCCAAACCTCCCTGAGGTTTGGAGCAGAGAGATGGGTGGAAGGCAGGAGAGAGGCTCTCAAGGAAGAATCAAGTTTTCTATTTGAGTGCCGGAAAACGGCTCCTAGCACTGCAGCTCCTGGGAGCATTATTTTCTGTGAGGAAACTAGATGAGTATAATGAGTGTACCCTGTGCATAAATTCAATATTAGTTCTACACCCAAGGTCAAATGAAAGTTAATGACCATTTGCACACCAGAGATCTGAAACCCACATTTTACTCCTTTCTCATAATGGCAGAAAAGGAGAGCAATTTATATTTAAATTGATTTAAATTTCAAAGCATAAACACAGAGGTCTCCCTGGTACTCTTTCCTTGTCAGTGCAACTTCCTGGCAGGGCTCGACTTTTGTAAAAAATTGAGCCCCATCCCATGGCAGTTCCCTAGTGTGGACGGTTGTTTTGTTTTCTGTGGATCTACCCTCTTCCCACTCTGCTGCGTTGGTGACGCCAAATCAGAAGCCCGCAGCGCAATCAGGGCCACTTTCTTTAATGATTTGGGTTTTGCATTTGTTGAGCTAATTAGCTGATTGAGGCAACTAATGGGTGTCTTTAATCCACTGTTGACTGGGCACCTTCTCCCCGAAGCCTGCCAGCTCCTTTGTTCTCAGGCGTCTGGGGAGTGGGAGCTGCTTCCCAGATGAACATATGATATATGCCACCCAGTGTCTGGAGGCCAGCCTGGGAGGCTGATTTGCTAATTACCAAGTGCCCTAAAAGGCCACGCATCCGCTTAAAGCCCTGTGGCTGACCAATCCTCTGTGTACGAATGAAGGTTTACATTTGAAGGGTGCCCGGGTGAGAACGGGAAGGAGGATTGATCTATAATCCATTTTCAGAATTTATAATTCTGTGATTGCTTCTGTGTATACGCCTCAAGGCACAAAATAAAAGCAATCTGTAGATATTTTAAAATATGAAATATTGGAAGATTTGAGGAAATATTTAAAGAAGATGATTAGATAATTAAAAGGAAATCTGTATTAATGGCTAAAATCATCTCTCTTATGAACCAAAAATATTCCTTAGAAAGAAGAATCCTTGCCATATGCTGTTTTTATAAAGTTAAGAAGTTCTACAGTCTGGTATACACACCTTCCTTCTGAAATCCAGCAGTGCTAGGCATATAATTAGGAAATTTGACCCCCATGCTGTCTTGTGTTCTTTCACTCTGGTAAGTCAACTGGCTTCTCTCAGCCTTAGTTTCCATATTTGGTAAAAGGCTTGGTTGATGCCCAAAGTGCCATGCCAAGGCTGTGGGTCATGTCCTAAGTACCAAGTACTAGGCAGCTTTACTTCTAATTATACGTTGATGTCTGTTCAATAAGAATATGGGGATGACCACTTTTTATCATTTAATTTGCTTTCTAAACTTTTTTGATTCATTGCCTTTTTCCTCATTGAAAATCTGCAGAAGGCCCTTTCCTCCCCACTGCCCTCCCCTTCAGGGGACATTTTCTAACTCTCATTTGTATTGACAAGTGAGAGCTATCAAGGGAAATCTTTGTCTTGGCCACATGACCCAGCTATTGTCCAGCATTCGTCACATTAAAAGTCTAATTGTATAAACAGCCATGAAAATGGAGCTGTTCTCAGTAAAACTGCAATGACATGAACACAGTGTGTGTGAGTATAAGTAAATAATGCTCCATAGTACACACACAAAGCAAGCAATTTGATTTAGCTGAATTCTACCAGAATGAGTAATGCTGTTGTAATAAAAGTGAAATTTGCTTCAGATACTATTCTTTCCATTTATGCAACACACACATGAATACTTAACATTTGAGAATTTCTATATCAGACCATGGTTCCAACTATTTGCCTTTTTCAGATAGGTTATAAAAATACTGCATTTTATTGCTGCATACAGTGATTGAGAGCTGTTTTTGGAATGAGATGGGTGATAGAAATGTTGACCCCAGAGTCAATGAAGTCTAGTATTGTACAAGCTCAGCTTCAACAGTACGTTTTGACAGTGTTTTTATTTGGAGATGGGGAAACAGAGAATGGATAGATACTTTTAGAAATAATCTTGGGTTTCTTTCCAAAAGCAAAATTCCTCCCTGACTAAAGGGAATTTTGTTTTTCTAAAGCAGTGGTTCTCAAATTTAATTTACATAGCAGTTAATTTGTAGCACTTATAATCCCTGCCCTGCTCCTCACTGCCCCCCCCCCCTACACTCAAGTTAAGCTTGATTGCAGTCCCCGGTATCTGAATTTCTAACTAGCCTTCACTTCTAGGTGATTTAGATGCCACACTTTGACAGGCACTTTCCAAAGTCTTTGTGATCTGCTGTCTCAGAGAGTGAGCTGGTGTTCTATGAAGGGTGTTGGTCTAATGATCCAAGCATGGTAGAGACCATCAAACTGTTGTTTATACTTTGGCTACTAACTCATTTACTGGACAACTGCCTAACTTTTCAGTGTTTCTCTGCCTGACTGGAGATTTTGTCTCGGGGATGATAACAGAATTATAACACTCTCATGTCATTGGCAGTAAAAGCTTTATAAACGAAGTGAATTTTTACCAAGGTTTGTTTGCTGGGCAGACACAGGAATAAGTGAACATTCTCACTCAAGTTTTACTTACTAAATTCACCAGAAAGACATTTGAGGTGGGGGTGGGGTGGGGGCTGGGTAGTTGGCACTGTTTATAGGGGAAGTGAATTTAACCCTGGCCCCAAACAAGTGCTCCTGAACCAAAGCCATATCCTTGTAAATTGTGGGCTGATCCCAAGTCAGTAGAACCAATGAGTTTGTCTGGTTCCCCTTTTGCTAAAAAATGGCTGCCTTCTATCTACTGAAAATGCAAACATTTAGTAAAAGCAAAGCATTCACTTTAAGACTTATTAAAATCAATGGGGGGAGTTTGCACCTTATCATCCAATTGCTTTCTGGTAGAAAAATGATTGTGGGAAATGTGAGGTTGAGGTCACTTGGTATCTATCCTTGGGAACAGATGGTAGTTTTTAGGAGTGTTGCCTGTAAAACTTTGCTCTACTTTTGAGAGAGAGCAAAGCATGACAGATGCCATCATCATCTCAGTTTTATGTATTCTTGTTTTCTTCATATTTATTTTTAGCCTTGTTTTTGTATGTTTAAAAGGCCCATTTGTATATTATAGTTCCAAAGGTGAAGCTAGGTGCAGGTGATTTTCCTCTCCAAAGGGGCCTTATACAGTAAATACAAATTTGTCACACATTAGCAATAAAACCAACTTCCCCACCCTTCAGATAGGGTTCTTAAGGGGAGTTTGGAGATTATCAATAAGCCTTGGCTGAGAGCCTCTCTTGCTGACAGTGTAGGGGTAGGGGAGCATTATCTCAACAGCCTGGGTCCCCCAGGGGGTGCTGTGTGTGCGTTATCTGGTCAGGGAAGGGGCAGATTCCATTACTGGGCTTCATGGTGCTCAAGCAGCACATCTGGGCTGTAGGCTTGGACAGTGGACCCCTCGGACCCTCTGGTTCTCTTAGACCCATTCCTGAAACTAACTATGGACATGGAATTCACACTTAGCATTTGTACCTAAGTCCAAGTGACTGAATTTACTTCCTTTTGTGGGTAACGTTAAGCCTACATGAATTCACTAATTTCAGGGTTAGTCATAAAACCAGATGGACAGTTTCGTCCAAAGATCACATCTATTTAGGTGGTTCAGGTCCCTTCAAGGACATTTTCATGGGACCTGCTCAAGTACAGTTTTTTGTTACCTTGGTATTTCAAGAAGAAAGACAAATAAAACAACCAATAGTTTTATCAGTTTTATCTGAAAGCTCAAGATACATATACTTCTATTTTTTTTTTAATTTTTTTTTAACATTTATTTATTTTTGAGACAGAGACAGAGCATGAACAGGGGAGGGTCAGAGAAAGAGGGAGACACAGAATCTGAAACAGGCTCCAGGCTCTGAGCTGTCAGCACAGAGCCTGATGCGGGGCTCGAACCCACAGACTGTGAGATCATGACCTGAGCCGAAGTCGGACGCTCAACCGACTGAGCCACCCAGGCGCCCCCATATACTTCTATTTGAGAAGAAATGTAGTTCAGTGCCTTTGGCATGAATGCGAAAGATAGTTTGGGTGCTGTATCAAAACGTTTTTTTCCCACATGTATTTTGTCTTGGTTTTGTTAGCTGATAATCTTAGGAGATTATTTTGTGAGCCATTAAAGTCCTTATATTGATACTCAAAAGTGCTCATTAACAGATTCTCAGAATCATTCTTAATACTGAAATGTAGGTGGGGAATGCTGTGTTCTTTATTCTTGACAACAGCTCTTTGGTCCTCAACAAGCTGCTACCTACTGCCAGAAAGTAATATCTTAGCTATTTTTGATTTGAACTCTTTCTGTGATAAATGGTCTGTTCAGGATATTGCTCCTGCCTGGGCTGAGTTTAAAATACCCCCTTTTGGATCACTTAGTCCCTGGCATGGGAGGGTCTTTGGATCCCCACGGTACTCCTAGGCTTCTCTGGTCTCTGCAGAGGTGCCTATGACCGTCAGGGGCCCATCTCAGCTAGGTTATGGTCTCTGGGCCTTTCTGCTTGTCTTGCCCTATATTATCTCTTGCAGGGGCTGTAAACTCCACTGTTGACTGATGCAAACTCCATCTAGCCTATGGCCCTTTATAAAATAGGCTCCATTGCAGGCCTCTGCCCCCAGGGCATATAAAACTTGTGAGACCTTGCAGATTTCCTATCCTGGGGAAGAGGAACAACTCAGGAGTGATAAGCTCCATACCTCATCTACCCCTTGTCTGCCCTCAGCTTTACTGTGCTCACTGCTGAATCCACTGTGAGCATGCTGACCCCCACGTGGGGCTGGCGGCGGACTGTGATACAGTCTCCCTCCCCTGTGTGCTAAGTCTCAATCTTTGTGTAAACCTGCACTCCTGTTTTTGGTGTCCCCTCAACCATCTACCTGGCCTCACCTTCTGAGAGTCCAAGCCCAGCCAGGGAAGATGAGGCCCATAGCTCTTACCTTTCATCTCTGCTGCCATCGGTAGACATCTGGTCTACCATCTTTAGTGCCCTGTCCCTCAAACCCAACAGTCCACTTGCAGTATCCTGGGAATAGCCTTGAGCTTTCCTAGCCCATTACTTCCTGACAGCTCCTTGAGGGGGACAAGCCTGTGGCTTATCTGGCTCAGGAGAGAGGGATTTGAGATTTGAACTTCCAGAGTTGGTTTTTGATGTGCAAAGGAAGGTAACATTTCTTTGTAAATTTTGCCCTTTCAAGGCAAAATCCTAACTTGGATGTCAGAATACAAATACTAATGACTTTGTTTCTATGTTCCTTATCTTGTACTCTACCCCAATAGTGGGTGGGTCTGATGAGAAGAAAGGCCCCATCCATGGATGAAAATGCAAAAGGAAAAAAGCACATTACCATGTTGGAGTATAAGGTAGCTACCCTTGATCAAGCACTTTACGTCCATCCTTTATTCCACATACCCAGCCTATAGGGTGGTGATTGTTAATATCTCTCTTCTTCAAGTAATGAACTTGAAGTTTGGTGAATTGATATAACTTGACAAAGGTCATGTGCTAGAAGGACTGTAGGAATGGTGCCGTATTTTCCCCCAAATGTGTAATAAAAGGAAGTTTCTTTAAATTCTAGCAGGCTGGATTAGATGAGAGTTATGGAAAATTTCACATCTTTCCTTGGCCTCCTCTTGAGCTGCCCGCCCTCCATCGATTGCTATATTGATTGAGCTATTTGGTGTCTTCACTTGTATTTGCAAACACAAGGACTCTTAGGGAATTCTTGGTGGTTCCTCTGTATGTTTTACAATTTCCCTGTAATGTCAATGAGAAGATTTAGCAGTAGCGTTACTGACAATTCAGGAATTAAAAAAAAAAAAGCTTATGAGCATCATATGAGTGGCAGAAACCTTTTACGTTATTTTTAAAAAGTAGATTGCTGGTCTACCATAAAACCTTAGTTAAGTGTCCATGTAGATACAACCTGTTGTGTTTTCTTTTTTTACAATCCTAGAGGCAGATTTGTATAGCCAGGAAAAGCCAAATCCAGAGACTCAGTTTCAGTTCTAGATTAGCCACTTGACTTAGTGGCTTCCAGAGGCTCATTTTCTTACTCTACGAAATGGGGCACATGCCTCTGGGGCTTGTTAGGGATGGGGGGGGGGCGGTTAAAGGAGATGCCATAAAGCATGTAGCTTCACATCGGCACATAGTTAGACTCAGAAATTACTTTTCTTTTATTCCCTGAGATCAATCTTTTAGAATTTTAATTCCTGAGAGAGATACAGAGTAAAAAAGTGCACTAGGGTCTTTTTAAATGAATAATCATCTTGTATCAGCTCAGCACCACCTCTGCTCATACCTTTACCGTATGATTATAGCAGATTGGCCTGAACCTGTCCTGTCACCAGATCATATCCTTGTAAGGCACTTAAAAAATGAAAGCTCTTCTGTCTCTGAAGATAAACACTGAAGAAAAATGGTAGCTAAGGTTAACTCGATTTTTTTAAATTGAGGTTTTATTTTAATTGGATAATGTATAAGGCATCTTTGCATTGAAAGGAAACTTGTTTTTTTCTGATATGTTTCCTCAAAAGAAGGGCAACCATAGAGCTTACTGGGCTCAAGTACTGATTAGTTCTTTATTACTCTGGCCAACGGAGCAAGTATTTATGATCTAATTAAGATTTGATACAGGATGCACTTTGCTCTTTTGACATTATCATTTTTCTCTGTTGAATAACTTTTCCATTGACTGGACATGTATTAAATGGTATTCAAAAGAAAACACTATAAAAACCTATTACAAAGTGGGGGAGAGGAAATTTGAAGAGTCTAGGCTACACGACAAAGGCATAAGAATTGAAGGGGGATCCTCTCTGCCTGAGGGGAGGATAAATCATGCAGGCAGCTGGGCAGCAGGGCAGCAGTCCAGACCTGGTCGCTCTGTGGCAAGAGCTGCCTCTAGCAAAGTGTGCAGAGCTTGGAGCATCAGATGGGGAAAATGGCAGTTTTTCAGCTACCTCTCATTTTAGCCTCCTCACTGTGGATTTATTATGTTGCCTGACTGCTGTGCATTTCCAGAATATCAACACACCTATATTCACATGTTAGTAAAAGCAATACCTTTCTTTTGTGCAGCAAACAATTTATTATCTTCTCTTCTATAAAAGCAGGGTTTAGGAAGCATGGTGAGAGTTGAAGGAAAGGGGTATGTATGTAGGAGCACTTAGCAATGAGTAAGTCATTATGGCCCTAACTTTTACAGACTGAACTCCTGGTAGGAAATTCAAGTCAATTTTCATTAGACTGTTTACTGTAAGCCTCCTGTGTTCTTTGTTTTCAGTCTCACTCCTTTTCAGTTCATTTTGGACAGTTTAAGTCTTCATGGTGGATTGGAGCAGGTAGAGAGACCTGGGTACTTGATCTCCTCCACCGACTTCCTGTGTGATTCTGGGCCAGCTGTTGAGCATCAGAGGCTTCAGCGTGAATGGTTCACAGAGCCGGGATCACATGCGTCAAATCTGTCCAAACGGCACAGCCCCATGCTGAGCCCCACTGCACCAGGAATGCCAGGGATGGGGCCCTGGAGTCTGACTTGGTACTCAGGCCCCTGTGTGACTCTCCTGTTCTCTGAGTGGGGAGAGGCAGGAGTCTGAAGGGAACGGGGGCTATTGTGATCGGACTCACCAAGTCTGTGGAGGAGAGAACGAACTGTAAAAGAGGCTGCTGGGAGGCTGTGGCAGTGACCTGGGAGAGAGGTGGTGCAGTCCTGAGCTCTGATCCTGACAGAGAGGAAGGAAGGTGGAGACATCTCAGAGGTGGAAGTGACAAGGTTTAGTGAGAGACTGATGTGAGGGCAGAGGGGAGGGAAGAACAGGAAGACACCTGGTGGTGACATAAACTAAAATACTGCAAGAGGAGGCTTGTGAAATCTAGTGGACACGATGCTGGTGATTGCAGACCTTCGTGTCCTCGCACCTTGGGGACAGAAGCAGTACCACCACGCTATCAGAGCTGCTTGTACATAGCAGGTGCACAATGGTCTGCAAAATGTTCAGAGTGTCACTGGAGATGTGGGCTGGGACTCTGAGGAGAGGGCAGAGATGGAGACACAGATTTGGAAATAACCTGTATAACCATGAAAACTGAAACCAGAGGAACAGATAAGATCACTGAGGAAAGAGGCAGAGAGAGAAAAGAGAGCCTGCGGGAAACTTGCATTTTTAGAGGATTCAAGGATGATAATGACCAGCAAAGAGAGTTTTCAAACAACAGTCTCAAGTTCAGTTCACAGGCTAAACCAGTGGGGGCTGAGAAAAGGCATTTGGGACAGAGATGTTGTAGGCATTGGTCAGCTTTCAAAGAGAAGTTGAAAGGGCACTCTGGGTGGGCCAGATGATAATACTCTACCACAAATCTTGATGGTGAATACGGAGCAGTAGTTTTCAAATTTTAACACGAGAAAAAAAGTGACGAAGTGAAGGCTGCAACAGCTTTTTCCCCTTACTTTTTAAAAAATAGAAAAGATTTGAGCATTTTGAAGCATTTGTGATTATATATTGGTAACCAAAAATAAATAGACTCTATCAGCATTTCTCACCGCCAGCTCGTTTCCATGCCGGCTCCGAGGGAATGCAGTACTTGCTGAATGTGGATGGAGTGTTGTTGAGGGGCCTCCTAAAATAAATATTATGGCCCCTCTCCAGGAATGGTACAAAAAATAGCCGGTTATTTAGATAATGAGGAACTGGGTTCTGCCTCCCATGGCCTGGAAGCACCTCAGTGTTTTCCTAACATTTTAAAGTCCACAACCCATTGAACACACAAAACAGCCCCACCTGGTACACATCTCATCGCATTTGTGAACAGTACCTGACGTTACTGGTTGCGATGCATTTTGACGTTTACATTTTTTTTCCTGTTGTAGTTTATTCTGTTCTGTTTCGTTAGAAAAGAAAAAAGAGAAAAAAGAAATACTGGCGAGGACCCCCATGAATGGACTTGTTGATGTGCAGTTTGACCAGCACGGTACCATCGCATCCTTGACAGACACAGGCTGGCACCACTGTAGAAGCATCCCTTATCCCGGGAGGGCTGGCACAGGTTACTTCACCTCATGTATAAGATGGCGATGACTTTCCCCATCCATGTCTTCAGGATGTATGAACCTCAAATGAGAGACCCGTTAGGAAACCTTCCTTCATAAAAAAATGCTCCAAAGGTGAAAGATGGTATTATTGCCCCAACTTTAGTTGTTGGCAAAATACTCAGCGAATTACTTCTCTTGACTGTGTTTGGTGATTTCTCACATTGGGACATGAAATGTTAAATTTCTCTGTGTGGTGACATTTTTGGACGGTGTGTAAATTAAAAAAAAAAAAAACGGTTTGTAAAGAACACTCTCAAGTATAGTCACCTAGCACATCGCGATCCTTGCGTTTAATTTGTGCTAGTGCGGCTCTTTCTTACCTTTGCAAAATTCATTAGAAATTAAATAAGCATTGTTGTGAAAGGACGTCCGTCTTCTTTGTGTTTAAATAATAATATTAGTAGAGTTATTAAGAAAGTTGTCTTAGCAACCATCCTAGTAAGTCATGAGAGAAAACCTGTTCTCCTGAAGGTAACAAGGAAGTGATAATTAAGGCAAGCCCTGAAATCTTGAAGGCTGTCTGCAGTAGTCCATCTGGAATGACTCTTGGCTAACTTACAAATAGGTGCATTTAAACTAAGTACTCTTATGTGAATTGGTGCTGAGTAATCCACTTATATACTTAGCACGTAAAACATGTGGATTTTCATGTTTACTATTGAAAATATATGCTTTAGATCTTGTGCTTGTGACTTTTGTTGTGTAAGTTATTTCAAAGGCCTTTTCTTGCTTTCAGACTCTGGGTTGAGAGATAAGGAGATGGTTTGTGTTGGCAGAGAGTGAGGCTCCCAGCCTCCCTCGGTCCCAGAAGCTGTCATTCCTGTGTACGTGTTCCACTGGAGGGAAATGTCCCAGAATCAATATTTGTGTAGGAAATTTTCCCCAACCTACTCTTACTCCGACCAGATAAAAGAAAAATACAGCTGAAAAAATCTAAATAACTGCTTCCTCCTCTTTCTATCACATGAGCCACACCACTAGGAGGCGTGAAGAGAAAAGTTGTCTTTGTATGTATTCCCTGACATTAATCTTCATGTTCAAGGGATGCCTAGAAGACTCCTTTTTAGGTGACTAACTGTATTTCATATGGGATGCTTCCCAGGGTGATGATAAATCCTCCGAAGTCCAGAATAAATACACTTTTCTTCCCAAATGGTGTATATGAACTACTGGCTGAAATATATCCTTGGAATCATACTTTTTCAGTGCTTCCAAGAAAATAATGTTATTTATGTGTTGGAAAAGACCACACTCTTCCTTGTCATCAAGATACTGAAGATAAGAGTCTACCAGAACTTTGAGAGTCTCCATGGTGCGCACTGAGATGGATTGCTGAATTACCTTGCCAAGTCCCTGAATTTCCTTGTATTTGTGATTCTTGCTCTGTGAATCAAACTGTATTGCTGCGCAACTAATTTTGAGGTTTTCAAAGATGTGATGAGAAATGGAGTATTGTTGTGTGGGAATAAGCTAGAAATACAGGACTGAATCTTTATCCCAATTATGCTTTGATGCTAATCCCCTCTCCTTTGTTTCTATGTATATATACTAAGAATCATGCCTAAATCTTAAAAAATAGTGTTAGCCCTCAATTCTGAAATTGTTTTTCATTGTCCTGCGTGTCAGTGTGCAATAATAAATGCCTAGACACCAGAATATTGTTTTAAAAACAAAAACATGAATTTAGAAGGCAAAATATTGAAAAATTTAATTTTCTTCATTTGTATCAAAACAAACTTCATGGGGCACCTGGGTGGCTCAGTCGGTTGTGTGTCTGACTTCAGTTCAGGTCATGGGTTCGAGCTCTGCATCCAGCTCTGTGCTGACAGCTCGAAGTCTGGCACCTGCTTCAGATTCT
Organism: Panthera uncia; assembly: GCF_023721935.1. Classification (NCBI taxonomy): domain Eukaryota; kingdom Metazoa; phylum Chordata; class Mammalia; order Carnivora; family Felidae; genus Panthera; species Panthera uncia. The sequence continues at coordinate 110,060,346 of NC_064816.1, read as the reverse complement.
ATATCTCCCTCTCTCTCTGTACCCTGCCCTGCTCATGATCTCTCTCTCTTTCTCTCTCTCTCAAAAATAAATAAACTTTTAAAAATTAAAAACTAAAACTTCAAAGAGCAAATGTTGAAATTAAAGTGTAAATCAAGTGCCAAGGTATGGTTCACACTTCATGTAGATGCACTTGTCCCATGTTAGTTGCCCTCAAGAAGAATTATTCCCCATTACAGGTAAAGACTTCCCTTGTTTCAATTAGTTGAGTAAAAGGCACATAGAAGTAAAAACTTCCATAGCCATTGCATTTTTAAGCGGAATTTACAATGTTACTCTGTATTTTTCCCTTGGCATTCTCACCTCTAGTTTTTCAGAGAAAACATAAGAGTTTTTCTTTCATCTTCACTTTCTTCATAATTGGGCAGCAGTAGCAATAGGGGAGCCCCTTGGAACAAGCACAACTGGAACTTTTTGCTGGAAAGGGAAGAAAAGCTTCTGTCCACTTCCGCTGTTGCTGCTTTGCCCCTAGATGCTCAGTGGTAGGCGTTAGGCTAGTTATTCATGGAGTTTAATACAAGAATTTCCCTCCCCTCTTTTTTCATAAATAGTTATGAAAGAAGTAGTTCATGTAAGTAGGCGTAGTCAAGCCGTGCCGTTGGGGGCACTTGGGGAGGGAACTGTTCATCCAGTCAGTTTTTACAGAGCTCATACGGTGTGCACAGCATTTTAGGTGCTCTCTGTGGTAAGCACCTCACAGTAGGCAGAAAAGGCATACAAAAGCAAAGGGAATATGAAATGGTACTTTAAAAACTATAGAGCAGAAAGCACAGTATTTGGTACACAAAACCATGCAAAGTGAACCCATAAGTACAGTGCATGACCTCACTGTCAGTAAGGTTGGTAATATTTTTGCCCTGCTTTTGATGGAGAGTGCAAAAGAATAAATGGCACAGAAGATAGGAATAACTTATTCTACTTAGGAGTCATCCTTGATTGCTTCTTCTCCTCATCTCTGTCCACCATCAACCATATTCAGTTCATTGGCAAGTGGTGTCCATTTTGTCTAAAAAGTCAGCTCAAATCCTCCATGTTTCTGCAGCTCATTGCCACCTCCCCGGTCTGAGCCATTGTCATTTCTAGTCACGATGTCGGCAGTTGGGAGCACCTGGGTGGCTCAGTTGGTTAAGTGTCCGACGTTGGCTCAGATCATAATTTTACTGTTTGTGGGTTTGAGCGTTGCATCCGGCTCTACACTGACAGAGCTTGGAATCCTCTCTCCCTCTCTCTCTGCCCCTACCCTGCTCGTGCTCTAGCTATCAAATAAATACATAAACTTAAAAAAAAAAAGATGTTGGGGCGCCTGGGTGGCTCAGTCGGTTAAGCGGCCGACTTCGGCTCAGGTCATGATCTCGCGGTCCGTGAGTTCAAGCCCCGCATCGGGCTCTGTGCGGACAGCTCAGAGCCTGGAGCCTGTTTCAGATTCTGTGTCTCCCTCTCTCTGACCCTCCCCATTCATGCTCTGTCTCTCTCTGTCTCAAAAATAAATAAACGTTAAAAAAAAAAAAATTAAAAAAAAAAAAAAAAGATGTTAACAAGAGTCACCTAAGTGGCTCTCTCGCTTATTTCCTCTCTCGCTTCTCTTAAGTCTGTTCTCCACAAAGAAGTCAAAAAGAACTTTGGAAAATACGCATCAAATCATGCAATTCTAATTTAAAATTCCATTGTGCTTTCCCATGTTCTTAGGCTAAAATCTGGATTCATGCTGGGCTGCGCTTTCTCTGGGTTTGTCTCCTATCACTCTCACCTGCCATGGGTGGCTCCATCTCAACCTTGAGGTCTCCCCCCAAGTGTCACTTCTTCAGGGAACTGCCATCCCTGCCTCCCTCCCTCAAGTGTGACCTCTCCCTGTCGGTTTTCTGTCATTGCCCCATTTCTCATGATCTCTAATGCCATCTTACTATTTTTACTGTTATCATCGTTACCGTTATCGTTATTGTTATTGTTAGTTGTAGTAGTAGTTGTTGTTGTTCACTGTCTCTCTTCCCAACCAGGATGTGTACTTCATGAAGTCAGGGTTTATTGGCCTTGCTCGCAGGAGTAGCCTCAGTACCAGGCACACAGTCACCACTCAGGAAATATTTTTAGGGTGAAAGAGCCAACTGTACAAAGAGCAAAATAATCAAGTCGGTCCACCTGGATCAGGGTTGTATTGAATGTCAGTGTGAAGTTGCAGGATAGGAGGAAGCTAGAGAATTCAAGGAAGACCTTCAATGACAAACAGGGAATTTATACTTGATAAGATAAGCGATAATATAGACCAAAGCATGGTACTTGTTATATTATTTTGAGACTGATTATTTTGGCAATTGTGCCCCAGCTGGATTGTATGAAGGAGAGGGTGGAATCAAGAGCTTTGTGTTAGGAGGTTGTTGCCTGAGTGCAGAAGGGTTGATAAGGACTTGGATAGGGAGATGCTGGGAAGATACAGGAGCAGAGGTAGATTCAAGACTCCCCAGTTTGGAATTTTGTGGTAACAATGCACTGAGCAGTCTAAATATACAATTATGCTTTCTTTATTATATGACTGTAAACTACCAGCCAAGAAACCCACATTGTTTAAAAAAAATTACTGTTCTCAGATCAATTTGGTAGAAGCCTTCAACTACACCCTAAATCCCATTAGAATGAAGCACAGTACTGACATGCTGGTCAGGTTTAGGTGAAGAACCTACGAGAGCAAACTGTTCCACTGCCATTGATTTAATAAACAAGAAAATGTACATGAGAAGTGCCCGACGCAATTAAAGTTCCATCCAAATAATTAAAAATAGCACTGATATTTACGTTTTGTGAATCTCCCTAACATTGTTTTTTCTTGCCAAATTGCCATCTGAAAGGAAATTATCTAAAACTGCTTTCTTATGATGCTACATTGTTTTTAACATTCCTTTTCTTTTCTTTTTCTTTGCTTAAAGCAATTGAACAAGATGAAGACAATGGTGACAAACACGTAATTGTGGCAGAAGCTGAAGGTGTTCCAGATTCTCAGGTATGATCAGTTCTGTGACAGTTCCTCGTTACCCTTGTCGTCTGCATTGACAGTTGTGAGATAACACAGGGGTTTGCAAATGATACAGGTTTGACCTTCTGTGTTCTGTAAATAGTGATACTACTGAGAATAAAGTGCTTGCTTTTGATAAAGAGGCATTTCACAAGAAGGGCCCTAAATTGTTAATGATACTTATAATTTGACTCATGAGGGAGGGAAAGACAGGCAGACATACTCCACTTCCCATAGAAAGCAAGGAAAGTAAGTGAAGGAGCGGGAGAGATCACCTTAGAGCACACCACCCCCTGGAGATGGCGGAGAAGAATCTGTGAGCTGGCAGCGTCGACCGCCAGGGCTTGGCCAGACAGAGGAGTGTGACACCTCACCTGCCAAATTTTCTGTGCCAACGCCCAGCATGTAACGCAAGGAATAAAGACCTGAGCCACCCTAGTGCTCTCAGCTGCTAACGTGATGTAAATCAGAACATTTGAAGATTCTTGGCTTGGTTTGACCCATTGCACTTCACCTTCCAAGTTCTGTATCTGTTGATTGTAGTCAGAGTAATTACATTAATGGGGCACCTGGGTGGCTCAGTCGGTTAAGTGTCCGACTTCAGCTCATGTCATGATCTCAGGGTCCGTGAGTTCGAGCCCCACATCAGGCTTGGTGCTGACCGCTCAGAGCCTGGAGCCTGCTTCAGATTCTGTGTCTCCCTCTCTCTCTGCCCCTCCCCCACTCACGTGCTCGCTCTCTCTCTCTCAAAAATGAGTAAAACATTAAAAAAATTTTTTTTCAATATATGAAATTTATTGTCAAATTGGTTTGCATACAACACCCAGTGCTCATCCCAAAAGGTGCCCTCCTCAATACCCATCACCCACCCCTCCCTCCCACCCCCCATCAACCCTCAGTTTGTTCTCAGTTTTTAACAGTCTCTTATGCTTTGGCTCTCTCCCACTCTAACCTCTTTTTTTTTTTTTCCTTCCCCTCCCCCATGGGTTTCTGTTAAGTTTCTCAGGATCCACATAAGAGTGAAACCATATGGTATCTGTCTTTCTCTGTATGGCTTATTTCACTTAGCATCACACTCTCCAGTTCCATCCACGTTGCTACAAAGGGCCATATTTCATTCTTTCTCATTGCCACGTAGTACTCCATTGTGTATATAAACCACCATTTCTTTATCCATTCATCAGTTGATGGACATTTGGGCTCTTTCCATAATTTGGCTATTGTTGAGAGTGCTGCTATAAACATTGGGGTATGAGTGCCCCTATGCATCAGCACTCCTGTATCCCTTGGGTAAATTCCTAGCAGTGCTATTGCTGGGTCATAGGGTAGGTCTATCTTTAATTTTTTGAGGAACCTCCACACTGTTTTCCAGAGTGGCCGCACCAATTTGCATTCCCATAGAAAAAAAAATAATTACGTTAGCCTTTTCAGTCAAGATGGCACAGGCTGTACTGTGTCAGTAAGTTTATATAGGGAATTGTTTGGAATTGTTTTGATGTGGTCATACTGAAAATGCTGTAGTCCTCAAGTTCATGCCGAAATTGCATTTCAGGCTTTCAAGAAACCTGGTCAGGGATTCCCCAACTTAGTGTATCCTACACTTCCTCAAAGGTTTCTTAAATCATTAAATTATTAGTGGGACAGATATTTCTAAACATAAACTGTTACTCATTTTTTTGTTTTTGAACTCTCTCTGTGGGCAAAGGTCTGTTTTAATGCAATTTTATTTCTTTGTCTCAAGAGGATACGCAGACCTGGCTTTTTGGGATTTTGTGATTTTCTTCTCCAACAGTGTTGTAACTACGCATCTGCAGGGTGCTCAGAGGAATGAAATCATGAAACCAAAAGAAACCAGTGAATTGATGATTAGATCAGGAACAGATTCTGTTTAGTTTGAAAGGCAAAGGTTAAGTTGGCTGGAGGCATGATGGGGGGTGTTACAGGCCAGGGCCACAGAGGAAGGAAGGCAGCTGTCACCTCATCTGATGTGTCTAAGAAAGTCTGACCTGCCACCACCGTACAAGCACCAGTTTTCAGTTCGAGTCTGCGGGTCCGTCTTTCCAAATGCTCTGAGTAGAGTCCTCAGTAGTTCAAGTCAGGTAGGGTGAGCTCAAAGAAAACTTTGAGAATTTTACCATCAGACACCAAGGCAGAATTAGAAATAAATGTATGTGTGTGCACATGTGTGCCCTTGACACCAAAAGTTATTATTAATTTGGTGTTCGGTGTATGTACATATAATGGATTGAGTATCTATGTGCCATGCTCTGTGCTATTTCACTGTATTGCAGTCTTCCCTCCAGAGCATATTTTAAGCAAGTTAAGTAGAAATTGGTTTCCGACTCCCTCCGCATCTGTGACAAAGTATGCCACTATGGGAAAAATGCCCTCACGCTGTTGAAAACTTTGGGTATGTAAAGGGTTAAGATGGCAAGACTGGGTCTTGTATACAGCTTTCCCACCTGCCATAAAACTCTAGTTCTCTCCTCATGTGTTAGCTCCTTTCCTCCTTTTCTCACTAAAAATATCTTTCCTGCTTAAGAAACTCCCACTTTAATGCAGTGACGTGTGGGTGGAGTGAAGGGAGCACGTAGACTTCGGTTTGCTTCCCAGCCCTTCTTCCTAGCCTGTGCTTTTTCACAAGTTCTTTAGCGGCTAAACCTGTGGGCTGCTGCAGGGTAGCATCAGCATTGTTGTCACCATAGTGTCCCTGCATGCAGAGTCCCTGCAAGTGACCGGCACGCTTGATTTTCGCCTCTATAAAGCAGAGATATTATAAAGTTGTCTTGAGGTTGAAATGATACCGCACAGAAAATGCCTGGAATCCTGGCACATCAGAGTTTCTATGTTGGGCAGCACATGGGAGGTGTGGAGTGCAGCCTCCGGGGCCAGACGCCTGGGTTCTCCTCTGGTCTCTGCCACCGTAACCTTGGGCAAGTTATTCTCCTCTCCTGGGCGAGAGAGTCCTGTACTGAAATGGCATTGAGAGTTCACTTGTGCAGCAATGCGGATGCCGTAAACACTCTACTACGCTCTTTGTTTTCTCCGCTCCACAGTGAACCCTATGAAGTAGGGAATGTATTGACCACCACTTCACAGATGAGCTGGTAAGTGGCAGGGCCAGGAATCAGACCAAGACAGTCTGGCTCTGACATCCTGGCTTTCAACGCCTATACTAAACCGCCTTTCTAACATCTGTAAAATGGGGATGATTGCTGAGTTGTTTTGAAGATTAGATGAATATATGTGAGACAGAGTGGCACTTGGCACATAGTAAGCACTCAAACAAGTGAGCCTCTATGAGTTGTTACCATTATCATCGTCTATCACATTGCTCTCTGGTTTGAATATTTAAGGCATATGACATGGTTGGGTTGCAGTATTAGTCTCTCTCTATATATGCTATCTTCACACACATACATACACATAGAGAAACAATCTAAACTCTTGATTCTTCATCACTCTTTATTTTTTTATACAATTTTTTTTAATGTTTATTCACTTTTGAGAGATAGAGATAGAGCATGAGCGGGGAAGGGGCAGAGAGAGGGAGACGCAGAATCCGAAGCAGGCTCCAGGCTCTGAGCTGTCAGCACAGAGCCCGACGCGGGGCTCGAACTCACGAACTGTGAGATCATGATCTGAGCCGAAGTCGGGCGCTCAACTGACTGAGCCACCCAGGTGCCCCTCTTTATCACTCTTTATATAGGACTAAGGGATTAAAGATTTTTAATGAAAATGTATAGAATTTTTGCCAGGTTCTGGTTTCAGGCTCTTAATGAGATCTTCAATGAGTAATTTATAATGTATTGAACTTTGGAAATTCTTGCTTTGCTTCAGGTCGCCATTGACCACTGGATTCAGGAATTATTTTTGTTGTCTCCTCTCTTACATTTGTATCAATCATCTTAATATTAAGCGATGGTAACTGTTAATTATGTACAGTAATTGCCAAATATTTGATGATTAATTTTCCAATAGCCAAAATGTGACTTCTTTTTAATATACTGAAGAAAGCTGTTATTTAAGGCTGGAATAGCTATTATAGAAAACAGATGACCACTCAAAATCCTTTATTTTGAAATTTATTAGAATTTGCCTTTTTTTCTTCTTTGTTATTTGTCTACTTTGCTGCCCAGCTTAGCAGTATGGTCAGTAATGTTTACAAACTGGAGCTTTAATTTCAGGTCAAAACAAGACAAAATACTGGTGTCCTCCTGACTCTAGTCTGAAAGTTCAAGGAATCAAGTATATGAAATCAATGAATCTTTGACTTCATCAGTTAAGTAAATGTATGACAATGTAGTTTTTAGTTTTATCAGAAGAGATTATGTCAGTATAACAGATTAAGAAAATTAAAAAAAAATTTTTTTAATGTTTATTTTTGAGAGAGAGTGTGTGTGCATGCTCCCGAGTGTGAGTGGGGGAGGGACAGAGAAAGAGGGAGACACAGAATCTCAAGCAGGCTCCAGGCTCTGAGCTGTCAGCACAGAGCCCGACAGAGGGCTCAAACTCATAAGCCATGAGATCATGACCTGAGTCAAAGTGGGTACCCAACCGACTGAGCCACCCAGGTGCCCCTGAAAATATTTGAGGGAAATAATAGTTATTAAGTCCATATAATAAGGTTTCTGCCTCCTTCCCTACTCGCACTATGCTCTGGCAGGATGTAGTTTCATATAGTGTTTGTATAGGATGGGTCTGTCCAATCAAAAAGTGTTTTTTTAACACATGTAATTGCAGAAAAGAGGAGGACCAGAGAAATGAACCTCTCTGAACTTGGTGCATCACCTGTACAGTAACCAGGAGTTACTGAATCATTTCTGAGGCTCTGTGATGCCCCAGCATGGGGTCTCAGGCCTGTGCTAGTGATGCTCTGGGCATCTATCACATGCACTTTTCACTGTGGATGCAGCTTGTCCCTTTCCCAAAGGAAAGGGTGTGTTTTTACATTATCAAAAGACAAATTTTGGGGGGTGCCTGGATGGCTTAGTCAGTTAAGCATCTGCCTTCAGCCCAGGTCATGATCTCATGGTTTGAGGATTTGAGCCCCACCTTGGGCTCTGAGTTGGCAGTGTGAGGCTTGCTTGGGATTCTCTCCCTCTCTCTGTGCCTCTCCCTGCTTGCTTGCTCTGTCTCTCTTTCAAAATAAATAAATACACTTTTTTAAAAAAGATAGATTTTTCTATCCCAACAAAGAAGAAATTTTCATAGTTTTCTTTCTCTCTCTGAGTTTGTGAAATGAATACCTGCTGCCCTACAAAATAAAATACCATTATTAGTAATTTGTAAATTTGTTATTTATTAGGATATTTAATATATCCTTATATAATAAATACTATAATTAGTTAATTACTATATAATATATTCTATTATATATTGCATATTACGTTACAGTATTAATATATATTTAATATATTTATTATATTTTATTTGTTATTAATCTTCTTCTTATTATTATTATTACTATTATTATTTAGTGTGAATTGTCTTCTGAATTTTCCTGGAAAGGATTTTTTTTTTTAAATTTTTTTTAACGTTTATTTATTATTCAGAGACAGAGAGACACAGAGCGTGAGCAGCAGAGGGGTAGAGAGAGGGAAGACACAGAACCTGAAGCTCTGAGCTGTCAGCACAGAGCCTAATGCGGGGCTCGAACTCACGAACTGTGAGATCATGACCTGAGCCGAAGTCAGTCGCCCAACCAACTGAGCTACCTAGGCCCCCGAAGGATTCTTAATATTTGTTGTTTAGGAAATAGATACGTACAGTTGAGTCATGTAATATATTGTCCCAACCCATCAGTGTTTTATCATTTGAGTTTTCTGTTTAAAGTAGCAAAAAAAAATTATTTTATGGATTTCTGTGTGACATTTAATTGTTAAAGAAATGACCCTATTATGTAGTAATGAATAAGTATTTATCCAAACACCTTGAATTCATATTAAGTAGCATTCTGGCATTGCAAAAGTGCTTACTTGAAAAGTGGACTCTTTGATCCTGGTTTTCCTTCTCTTTTGCATGATGTTTGATCTCAGTGTTTTAGAGTAAGTAATTTTTAAAGTCAAGATAATGCAGATGATGTTTTCATACATAACCTGTGCTCTTTCACCTTTTGTCATGTGGGTTATTCATGTATCATCCTTGTAACCTTTCCTGACAGAATCCTGTCCAAGCTTCATTTTACCACTGAAAGAAGGGACCTAACATTTTTAGGACTCCATTTGCAAAGGAAACAGACTTTAATTTACATTCATAACATTTCTCTCCTCAAATACTGAAAATCATATGAATAGCTTTAATTATACATTACAGAGATTTTTTTTCAAAGCAGACCTTGAAATAAGACTTTTAAATAACTCTTCTGACGGTTACAGATTAATCTTTTTTTTTTCTGCTTTAGCAATGTTAGGTAAACTGTTTATAATTAATTTCATATAGACAAATTAAGTAGTTCAAGAATGTGAAAGTCTAGATCAAGGGCTGTTACTTATCTTGCTTCTCCTGCCATAACAAAGCTCCCAAAATATATTAATAAATTCATGGGGTTTTTTGAATTACATTACTAAATTACAGAGCTGTGAAAGAGAGCCCCAGAGAACATCTGGCATAGTGTGGTACTTCCCAAGAAGACTACCTTAGAAACTATCTAGAATATATGGGCATCCCTCAGAGCTGCAAGTTCTCCAGGGAATGAAGAAGCATTCATAACCTTCCTTGAAAGCCTTTTTTGACAGTTATGGAAGCACTGTTGTAGAATTGATGATTTTACAAAAATGTACCTAGAAATTATGCAGAAAGCAGAAAATCAAGACATCAATATTCCTTTTTTAATTATATGATGTTTTAATTATAAATATGAAATAATTAAGTTGCTTAGGAACCCATTTTCTTAAGTAACAGCATTTTGTGTTTAAAATACATAATTTCTGCACCCAAGTATCTGGCTCTAATAAAAATGTATTTCCTCATTAAGGGCACCTGGGTGGCTCAGTTGGTGAAGTGTCTGGCTCTTGATTTTGCCTCATGTCATGATCTTATGGTTCATGGGCTCGAGCCCCACATTGGGCTCTGTGCTGGCAGCTCAAAGCCTACTTGGGATTCACTCTCTCCCTCTTTCTCTGCCCTTCTCCTGCTGTCACACACACTCTCTCTCAAAATGAATAAATAAACATTTTTAAAAAGGTAAAAAAAAAAAAGGGGCGCCTGGGTGGCTCAGTCGGTTAAGCGTCCGACTTTGGCCCAGGTCACGATCTCGCGGTATGTGAGTTCGAGCCCCGTGTCGGGCTCTGTGCTGACTGCTCAGAGCCTGGAGCCTGTTTCAGATTCTGTGTCTCCCTCTCTCTCTGACCCTCCCCTGTTCATGCTCTGTCTCTCTCTGTCTCAAAAATAAATAAATGTTAAAAAAAATTTTTTTTTAATTAAAAAAAAGGTAAAAAAAATGAGATTTACTTATTAAAGAAAAGTCTGTATTTAGAATCCTATGCATATGATAAAAAATGTTCAGAGTTGCTTAAAAACTCATGTTCCCAAGTACCCCAAGAAATAGTCAAGGTCTCTAAGTTTTCTCTACACGGTTCCACCCTGATGTTATCAGTCATTTAAAAAACATATATGGGACCCACAGACAAAGGAAAGACTCTTCAAATCAGAGCACATGGGAGCTTAGCCCAGTTAACTTTGGCACCTGTGTTGGTAAGAAGAAGTAACAGGTTCAGTCCTGTGTGTCTACTTAGTCCCAAGACATTTTCCTCTTGTGTATCCCCCTTCCTGGCCCCATCTGCACACACACCCTCTTTTGTACAGGGCACCGCACTGGGGAGCAGAGAAAGATTAGGATTAATCCATCATGCTACTGAATAAACAACCACAGGGCAGGTCCCAATGTCACAGGGTCATGAGCCGCCTCTCTCCACTAACAAGACAGTATGTTAAACACCGTGAGGATGATGTGGACGGAGAAAGAAGAAATTCTAGCTGGCTAACAGAAATGAATTTTGTAACTAACACAAACTTAGTCCTTTAAGTGTCAAAGCATTTAAAGGATGCTAATCATTTGTGTATAGGAATTCCCCCCAAAGTTTCCTTTTCTTTTTAGTTTAAAGGAGGATATTTAACACCACTGATCCTCTTATACTTTCTCTGTTATTGATTAAAAGTGCCTCTTCAAGATCAGCCCATATAGTGTTGTGTCAGGTTATGGGCTCCATTAAAATCCTGACAAACAGAAATATCCTCCAAGGAGGATGGCTAGGATGGGTAAAAGGATCTAACAATAAAATCAAGGGGGCCCTTTGCAATGCTTGACTGTCTGATTCTGCCTCTCTTGTCCTGTTTCCTCTTAAGTCAGTGGGTAAACTACAGTCTGCTCCCTGTTTTTGTAAATAAAGCGTTATTAGAACACAGATGTGCTCACTCACCTATTGTGTCTTCTGCTTTTGCACTAAAACTGCAGAATTGGGTAGTTGCATCAGAGACCACATTGCCCACTAAGCCTGGAACATTGACACTCTGGCCCTTTACAAAAAAAAGTTGGCCAAACTTTGCAACTGAAACGACCATTACATGCTTTCTTTTCTCATCATGCCTCCACATCTTCTCACAGGCCCTACTCTCAGCCGATAACTTGACTTATTTTTCTGGGAAATAGAAGCCTTCAGAAAGGAATTTCCCCGTTTTCCCACTATGAAATGTGCCAGCCTACCTATTTACCCTGTACTTCACCTGCCTTCCTGTGTTGGTGAGTGACATATTCACCATCCTCCCGCTGAGAGTAGATCGTGATGCTCTCTTCGTGTCTGAAGGACACGACTCCTAAAAATGCCCTCTCTCCTTCCTGCATCATCAAATTTCCCTCCATGGTGGATGATTTCTAATAAAGATTAAAAGGCCAACATATCTATCACTGTAAACAAGCAAGCAAGCGATCACTGTTTAGCTAGTATCCTGTTGCTTGTAACAATTCAGAGGAGTTGTCACTCTCTTTTGAACCCAGGCTAATACAACTTCTTTCCCTACCACCATTTTGTTCCCAAAAAACCAAAACAAACAAAACAAAACAAAAGCTCTATTCAAAGTCACCAATTATTGCTGTCAAATTCAGTGTCTGTTTCAATCCATCTTATTTGATATTGTAGCAACATTTGATACAGTTTTCCTTTGCCTTCTCCTTGAAACCCCTTCACTACTCCCCAGGGTCTCCTCCTGGAGCCTCTCCTTCTTAGTCCCGTTTCCTGACTACTCATCTTTCCAGCATCCAAACGTGGGACTCAGTTCCCGGATTCCTTGTTATCTTTCTTTACATCACTGCATTGTAACCTCTCTTATTCCTCGGGTTTTAAATACTGTGTACACTGATGTCTCCCAAATTCCTGTCACCAGCCTGGACTTCCCCTCTTAGCCACCAAGTGGCCAACCAGGCAACAGCACTTAGATACCTCAGGGCTATCTTCCTCCCCAGTCTTCCCAATCTCAGTAAATGACAACCCTACCCTCCCAGTTGGTCAGGCTAAACCCAGTTGCTGCCCTACCTTTGGAAAATATTCAAATTCTAACCATTTCTCACCAGTTCCACCACTAAAAGTTCCAAGACTTCTCTTCTCTGAAAACCAGTCCCTTATGGGTCTTCTGGTTTCAGCTACTTCTCCCCACCCAACAGTGTTTTCTCAACCCAAAAGACAGGATGATCTTGTTAAAATGTAAGTCAGATGATGCCATTCCTACATTCAAAACCTTCTAAAGGATTTCCATTTCATTCAGAAGAAGAAACCAAACCCACTACCCAGCCTGTATGGAAACAATGTGATGCGGTCCCGCATCACCTCTTTGGCAGTTTCAGAGACCCCCCCTTACCAACTCTGCTTCGGCCATGCTGAACAACAAGCCATTCTTGTTGCTTTTCCCTCAACATGCCAAGCACATCCAAGCCTCAGGGCCCTTGCACTTGTATTCCTCTGCCTGGAACACTCTTCCTTGCTCCCTTTATTTTTTTTTTTTTAAGTTGGTTTATTTTGAGAGAGTGTGTGAGGAGGGGAGGGGCAGAGAGGGGGGGAGAGAGAGAGAGAGAGAGAGAGAGAGAGAGAGAGAGAGAGGATGAGAATCCCAAGCAGGCTCTGCACTGTCAGCACAGAGCCAGATGTGGAGCTCTAACTCACCAATTGTGAGATCATGACATGAGCTGAAATCAAGAATGAGATGCTCAACTGACTGAGCCACCCAGGTGCCCCTCTTCCTTGCTTCTTTGAGATTTCCATTCAAATCTCATTTTACTAAAGAATCCTTCCCTGACACACCTGTCTTTATAACAACTCCAGTCATTTCTTCTACTCCCTTGCCTTGCTTTATTTTCTATCGTATCCTATCTTACCATCCGATATATGTTACATAATCCTCATCCCCTAGTGAATGTTAAGATTCATGGCCTGTGGGGCTTTTTTGTTATGGTGGTTCAGTGCTATATTCCTGGAACTTGTAGTTCCTGACTTATGTTTGTTACTCACATAACGAAGTTACTGTTGGGTAAGTGAATGAATGAATAAAATTAGGAGCTGGGGGGTGGGGTGGTTATATATGGACAATATTAAAAGGATATAATAAATACTGGTGTTTAAGTATTTGAAAGATTGTCATATTGGATAAGAAATAGACCTAGTTTCAGGTGGCTCGGTTGGTTAAGTATCTAACGCTTGGTTTTGGCTCAGGTCATGAGTTTGAGCCCCTGGTTGGGCTCTGTGTTGGCAGTGGGGAGTCTACTTGGGATTTTCTCCCTCTCCCTCTCTCTGCCCCTCCCCAACTTGCACTGTCTCTGTCGAAAAAGAAAGTGAAATAGACCTAGTTTTGGTTGCTTTTAAAGGTAAAACTAGTCTTCATAGGTTGAAGTTGAATGATTTCAGAGTTTAGTGTGGTAAGGGACTTTCTGACAGTTGTGGGTCTCTAACAGTGCAAAGGCTGTCTGAAGACAACCAGCGATCCCTGTGCAAGGAAGTCTTGGAAATGAACTGGAGGACCACTTGTGAGGGATGTTTTAAAAATAAATCGTTGACTTTGGTAGAGCAGTTCCACTTGCTGTCCCCTGGGAATCTGATTTGGGCCACGTGAAGGATTTTTTTGTTTTCTTCCTAGTTGTTGGAGAAACTGCTAGATAAGCTATCCTTGCCTGTGGGAATAGAGATGTAGTCATTGTTTGGCATGGATGGTCCCATTTCTTCAATACCCACTCAACAAAATGGGTATCTTTTGCACAAACCATGAAGACCATAAGGTTGAGCATCCTTGTTGTCCCCTTCTCCATATTTGGTCCTGTTGCTAAGTCCATTCAAATCCTGTAGGTTGTACTAGATAAAACAAGAATCCAAAATTTTGACTGTTCCTGGCAAGAGTAACTTCAGATTTCATTAGATCATTTTCTGATATGTCACTATGAACCATTTTTTAAAGAATTTGAGCAGGAACAGTTCATAATTTGTGTTATAATGAACACACTTGTTTTCTAATAAAAGTCCTAGATTATCCTCCTTCATATTATTTTTACTTAGGTGCTTTGGCAAAAAAAATGTGATACTTTATGGATCATTTCCAATCCCTGATGACATTTTAAGCTTTCTTTTTCCAGTTTATTTTTAATAAACTTTTTTTTTTTTTTTACCGTATTTCATGCGACATCGAAGATGTTTTCCTAATGCCCCATAGTAACTTTCCAGCTGTGAAAAAAAAATCGTGTGATCTTCTCGTTCACCGTGTGTTTATACATGGAATAATCTGGTCGAGTAAAAGAATTAGGAGTTTGTGTACTGGTATTTTTAGTACTCTGTATCATTTCACCCTTTTTTGTCAGAGTGGTTCCTGGCTAACTTTCCCATGAGTTTTTAACCTCTTGTGAGGCTTTGCTTATGTAACAGGAAACGGGCTGTCAGGAACAAATAGTGGCATACCAGGAGCACACTTCAGTAGCAAATGATTTAGTTTGCTCTGCCCTTCACTCTCTTAAAGTAGACTGATACACGATCTCAACTTGAAGACTTTTGCTGTGGCGTTCCTAGGTTAAAATAATACAGTTTCAACTTTGCAAAGGCAAAATATTTTACCAAGACCATGCTTTACTCCAGGCGACAGAGGAGATGAGCTTATCATAAAGCGAATTTTCCAGTGGTGTCATGTCCTGGGACTGTGGATTTAAGTATATCTTCGCTTTTTCTCCAACTCTTAAGGCAGGAGTGATGTGCAAACTCCAGGAGAGAGATGACATCGGACGAATTGAACTGGTTCAGAAGCTGGCAAGAGAAAACTGTCAGTTTTTGCAGACAGACAAAAAGGAACAGGAGAAATCTGAACACGTAAGCCCTTTTTCTCTTGGGGATGCAGGCTTGAAGGGGTGAAAAATGTTTCCGCCTCATTGTATGTTTGAAGGAAAAAAATATTTTAAATTCTTTAGTTTTGTTTTTTCCCCCCAAAAGCATACTCCTTGGTAAAAATGACAGCTGCTCAAAACTCTAAGCCAGCCGTTCATAACACTGGATTTATAAGAGAACTCTTCCCAAAAGTAAATCACATAGAAATATAAGAACACATGTAAGCAAGTACAAATGCATGTCTATTTATGATTTTGATTTGATGTCTTTCGAGTTTGACTTTGGGAATGTCAGCCCATCAGACAGTTTGTGGGGTATGAATTTTGAAAGTATATTCCTATGTACTTCTATGTTGAGTCCGGGGTGGGTCTAGTTAGCAAACAGATGTATCCTGAGTTAGTAGAAATAAATGAGAGCAGAGTAACAGATTATAGATGGTTTCCCCGGAGTGGGGGAGTCAGAAGAAGAGTTTTCCCAGTATCTTCTGAATGTTTGTGTTCCAACAAAAGTTACACTGTTCAGTTGTAGTTAAACTGGAGGAAAGGGACGCTGTGCTCGGTTCTCCTGAAAGCCGTCATTCAGACTGAGCCTTAGAACTGAGATGCCTTCCGTCAGGCCAGGGCAACAATGGCACCACTTTCTTCTGCTACGCATTGTTGTCTGCTGACTTTGTGTTGTTGTTTGTAAGACTTCGCTCCCAGTGCTCAACTATCCCGGATTGTTCATGAAGGGGAAAATTCCTCAGTGCTTATAAACATGTCTCCCTCTGATTTTAATTTTCCCTTGGAATTTTATTTTCAACCCTTTCCAAAGGGGAAAAATTGCTTCATGCCTTCTCTTCTCCAAGGCCATGAGCACAAATGTCAGATTTCTACTGAGCAGGAGAGGAGGTGAGATGTTCAAGCGTGGGAGGCTGTTTAGGTCAACATAACACATCTCTGACTGCAACATCACATCATAACAAGTGGTGTCTTGAGGGGGAGTATGATTAAGCACTTTCAAAGCCTCGTAACTGAGCTATTCAGGGGGACCATTGACTTTAAGTGAGAGTGGACATGTCAGGAGCCTTCAGTTCACTAGGGACTATTGAAAAATTCAGGGACTTGTTTAAATTGTTAAAAGCACCCTGAAGGATGACTCTGTCAAAGACTGACTCTTAATCTCCGCCATGTCCTTAGAATATTTGGGATTAGTGTGTGACTTAAGCTTCTCAAAACATTGTTCCTTTTGGTTGATTTAAATTGGAAGAGCAACAGTTTTCATTTACCATATTTTGCTGATTTCAAATTGCATGTTTCCTCCACATTTTAGCATCTCTGAAATCAGGATAAGTCTTAATGATTGGTCATATGAAAACACAACCTGGTTTAACTGTGAGCATTTATCTTTCCTAGTGGTCCTTAAAATGAATGATATGTATTACAGTGAATTGCATATTCAGTTCAGTGGAACAGCGACAGCCTGAGGGTAGGGCAAGAACTTTTAAAGTCAGACAGATAGAGTGCCACTTAACCACGGCTAGAAATCATCAGCCTTATGCCTCAAACAACTTTAGGCTTATTTAAAAAGATAGCTGTATTGCGTTTGCCTTGCATTTAATTGAATCCAGAATATTATAGTTACCGTTAATGAGACTATCATATCCTCTAAATATATAAGTGAAATCTGAACTTGGTGCTGGTAATTGTAAAGACTTGTAACTTAGGATAGAAATTTAGTGGTATAAGATTTACAGCTTTGCTTATGGTTATCTACTCTCTGTTCTCTTTAATCCTTCATTTTAAGATCGTAAAATAGAACACTAAGGTTTGTTACTTTTTGCATGAATGTCGTAATATGGATGCATTACCAGCTCTGAAGTACTTATGTCCCTGAGAGAAAAAAGGTGTATAAATAAACATTGGCATTATGGCCTTTGCTACTAGACCTCACCTACTGCAGTTTAGAGTAAGGAGAGGTGAATATTCAGGATCTTTCCTCCTTAGTGATGAACATAATCTCAGCCATTCTGCCATGTCCCTCCATGCAAGATGACAGCAGTTGAACTGATCTACTCTGCAAGCTGATATTTATACAGGGCTCTACTCTATGGATTATTTGACACTAGATGCTTATACTTTTTGCAGTAATGTATTAGCAAAAAAAACCCATCTGGTCGATTATCTTGCTCATTTACGTCTTGAGCATTTGATAGAGCTGTATACACATTGGCTTGCACTCTGAGTTCACTGTGTTCCCTGCCCTCAATCTCTTTTCAGTGGCAGTCATCTGCTCTGGCTCATGAAAACCCAGGGATAACACGCAGTATGTATGGAGGAAACGGTCATTTACTTAATGTAAACGTAGGCCCGCAGTTTCTTCTTTTACAACAGTAACAATAATGACCAAGCCCCGGAGTTAGGTACAGATTTCCTTTCTTTTACGATTTTAAAATGCTTCAGCTACGTCATCTACCATTCCTGGGCCAAAGTTATTTAAGTAGGCAATGGTGAAATTTGAGTTAGAATCTAAGTTACCCATTGATTTTTTTTTTTTAAACTAAACTACACTGCTTCTACACTTCTAGAATACCACATCCCTTTAAATGCATAGTGCCAAAATGAAACAGCTCCTTCTTAAAGTACTACTGAGTAGAAAAAGAGTAAAGCTTTTGTTGCTGGCACATCTTGTTACAAATAGGAGCTTAGAGCTTTCTGGGTAGGACATTTCTAATATTTTCTTAAACTGGTCAATGCCATTATTATAAATGCATGCAATTAGAGAAACACTTCACTGTGCTTTTACCAAGGTATTTCTGAAAGAAAAATATTCAAATGTATAATCACAAGTTTCTCAGGAAGCACTTGGTTTTCTTATTTTATATTAACAAGCTGTAGGTAAGATTAAGCAATGCTCATTACTAAGTGTTGAAAATTATGATGTGAGAACTTGAAGAAGGGGACAGAAGTTGGTTATTTCTTCTAAACATGATGATAGTGGGATTAACATTGGGTCATCAACTCTTTAAAGAAATTACCTCTTATGTAGACATCGTATTTCCCCATCTTAATCTGATTATATTAACAGAGGAAGGGGCACATGTTACCAAATGGGGACGTTCAGGCTTGACTTGGAAGGCTAATGGTCACAGCACAGTTTGACAGGGAAGAGCCTCGAAGTCACAGGACTAGCAAAAGACACATGACTTGAGCCCTGGGCGATTCATGGGGAATGAAGGGGAGTGGGCTGTAAGAGAGGTTACGATTCATTTGTGTAAGACCTCATAAGGCACTGAAAGGAGTTTAGGCTTGCCTTTCTGGCAAAGGGAAGCCATCAATGAAGGGAAGTGTGGCACAATCAGGTGCGGTCTTCCTAAGATCTTTCTGGCATTGGCTTAGAGGAAAAAATGAGTGGAAAAGAGGAAAGTGTTGGAGAGAATCCTTAGAAAACTATGATAGTGAGTCAGTGAAAGGTGAAAGCCTGAACCAAGGTGGTAACTTGGGAAATAAGAAGGCTGTAGATGACAGGAGTCACTGAGATGGTAAAACTGGCAGTATTTGATGGCTGGTGATGGCGAGGGGTGCGGGGTAAGAATGTGTGTTATATTAAGCATTTTTTAAGTTTTTATTAAGGCTTCTTTGGTATAGTGGTAGACATGAGAATATTCTGTTTAGCATTAGAATGGTTGGTCACCTTTGGTGAAAAGCTACAAGACATTTACCTTGCTTTGTTTCCTTGCAGTATGTTTCAAGGCACCTGAGTATCTAGAGCACTCAGTGTTTATCTCCCTGGCAAATTGTTGGGTCAGGGTTCTGACTTACAGCATGGGAACCGCATAAACCATCTTCTCATACCAGACCATTGGAAAATACCTTGGGCAGACAGTCTCTGGTAGCCACAAAATTAACTGATTTTAATTTTAATAATTAAAATTAATTTAGCCAAAGCTTTGGCATTTCCTGCAATGATGTGTGCGCCTTGTTCAGAATTACCTGTGATTTTAGGGATGCTCTCTTGACCCATATAATCTGAGTTGGCATTACTAAGCTGTTATTTTAGAATCCTCTTGATCATTTATTCATTCCATATACCTTTATTAAAGCCGGTGTCCTAGGGGATTCAGAATAACTATGGTGGCTTCTACCCTGAAGAAGTACAGTCAAGTTGTAGAGAGAAGACAATGACACAGGTAACTGAGATATAAGGAGACAGTGTTGATAATCTCCAGAGAGATACACAGAAGTTAGAAGAAGAATTTACACCCAGGGAAACAGGATTCTCTGTTACAGCAGAGGTGAAGTGTGATGTGACAGCTGGGCTAGAGCGGACTCAAGTCTGATGGCTTCTGGCTGCGTCTTCTCCCAGTCATTGCAGGAGGCAGGGCTGATAAGGACAGGAACCTGGGACATCCAGAATCATGATAATCTCAAGAAAGAGGAACGACCAGGACCACCCTGCATGGAACAGACAGAACAATTACATAAGGAAGGGATGGTGGTGGCAGATGTGGGAAGGATAAAAGACAATGCGAAGGTGCCTGCTTCGTTTGAGTCCTAAGTTAGATTTGAACAGCATGTAAACTGCTCATACTTTTGTAGCCGTGAAATAGCTGTATTAAAGAATATACCTAGAGGTGGATACTTTTCTGGGACACAATGGTACTATTGCCCAGAAGAACCAAACTATTCCTAAAATGTAGCTTTGGTAGCGTATTGACTTGTAGTGTATACATGGCAGTAGTAGCTGCTAAAGTGAGTTCCTAAATTCTGAAGTGCAGAAATGTCTGTGAAATGTGTGTGAGAGCTCTGCTAAGCAGTGCTTCCCTAGGGACTCTGTCTATAGCCCTCCCTCTCCCCACCGGTTTTCTCCAGTTCCTTTGTTAAGACTGAGGACCCACCCTACTTCCTTCCCCTTTTCCCATTCACTTATGAAATATGGGTGGGAAGGGGATTTTGCACATTCTGAAACTTAACCTTGGCGTAGTCTGCTGCCAGGGTAGCGTCCCTGTCACTCAGCCTCAACCAGGATTTCCTTTTCCCTGTTTCCTGCAGCCTCATCCTGCAATTCTGCCTACGTCAAAGGCTTCCTTGTTCACAGATGACTAGGGGAGACCTAGGGTATTCTGGCTGCTGTCCCTCTTATTTCACCTATTAAAAGTTAGTCTCTGCCTTTTTCCAACTTCTCTTTGGTCTGTCACTTTGTTTTAAAAATAAGGCTAAGCATAAGGTGAAAGCCCTCTTTTTACTCTACGTGAAACACTAAAAGCAAAAGTGGTTTTATCATTCTGTATTCAAACTTGCATTATGTATGTAGGCAAGTAAAGTTTAGAGCAACCATGGCATTACTCAAGGTTTATCAACAATTTAGTTTAACCAAGAAACTACTTAACTACAAACAGAATTTTGTAACATTATTGCTTAATAATGAAAGCCAGAATTCAGGTACATATAATGGGCAATTCATAATATGTTAAGTTGCCTGCCTGACAAACCGCTGTGTAGACATGATGTTGTTTTTCTTAATAACAAAAACTTGACTTTGTGTTGGTTTCGTGCTAAGGTCCCCTTTCATAGGAAGGAGACTTATTTGAATGAATGATTCTAGTTCGTTTTTGATCAGGATTAATATGGCCACAGAGTGACACAAAAAATGGTAGAAGATGGTCCGTGCCTCCCAGAAGTTTACAAGTGAGCTGGGGGGGAAATTCACACATGGAAACAAGTAATCTCCAAGACGGTATTTATTCAAGTGTTTTACTACTGTGACAGACATTGAGAGAGGGAAACACCCCTGATAAACACATTTCACGACTGCAGCAACCCATGCTCCTCTGCATTCCACAGCAAGGCTTACAAGTGTGGTTCGCTTCCCATGCTCTTTAAATTCTGGTTTGTTGCAATTATTTATTTATTTGTTTATTTGCCAGGAAAATGGCAGCTGAGCTGCCAGTGAAAGCGGCGTGCCTATGCTGTCTGGTGGAGCCATCTGCTCATTAGCTCTGTTTTTAAGTTCTCACAAGAAGCCCATTGCAAGTCCCGACACTGATTTTTTTTTTAATGAGTTTCAACGTTTTTAAAGAGAGAAATTTGTCATTATGGCATTTGTTTTTTTAAATACTCAAGTTTATTTTAAAAAGCCCAGTTAAGAAAAGTGATACTGGCTCAGTTAGATTTATCAAGATCATGTTCTCAAAGATCTTGTATTCCCCCATGGGACAGACAGATGCTGCTCCCTAGGTTGATGAAGTTCTTACTCTTGTAAAATTAAAGTAGTTGTATCGTCTCTAAAATGTCTGAGAGGGGCACCTGGGTGGCTCAGTTGGTTAAGCGCCTGGCTTCAGCTCAGGTCATGATCTCCTGATCCATGAGTTCAAGCCCCACATCGGGCTCTGTGCTGACAGCTCAGAGCCTGGAGTCTGCTTCAGATTCTGTGTCTCCCTCTCTGTCTGCCTCTCTCTCTCAAAAATAAATAAACATTAGAAAAATTTTTTAAATAAAACGTCTGAGAAATCATTAAAATGAGATACTGAGAATCAGGTTATTTTTCTTTTGTTTATGCCCTCACCCCCCCCCCTTCACCCCCTGCCTCAGTGGTATATCTTACTCCAGACCCTGGACAACCTTGCATTATTTTCCTTTCTACCCCCATCAAGGCCTGATCTGCATTATTGCTAATAATATAACAATATCATTACCTTCTAGATTGTTGTCTGATTAGGTAACACTAGAAATCTTTGGTAGTTTGGTTTCATTTTTTGTTCATAATGGATGCCTTAACACCAAAAGGTAGGGAAAAGATGCACAGACAGATGGACAGTCCTTCACAGACAGATGGACAGTGTTTCATGACAACTGTGTACCACTGAGGCTTGGAGAAATAAGAACATGAAGAGATCTCAGGGAGAAGGAAGACATAGGTACCAACTTATAAAGTGCTTTCATTCCTGTGGAAGGTCCTGATACATCAAAGCCTGCAGAGAGCTTACACTGCAAGAAATTCAGAGGCTGAATTCGCAGTTCTCTGTGTGGTAAGTGTTCTGCAGAGTGCTATGGAAGTTTGTCACAGGGGTCTAGGGAGACATGCATACGTCCCTGAGGAAGAGAGAATCTGAAGGGCCAGAGGCATCACTAGGAGAACTGAGGAAAGACAGGCATTGCTGGCAGATGAGGGAACACGAGTGAGGATGCCAGTGTGAACGGCTCATGCCAAGAGATGATGCTGCAGCCCCAGGGGCAGAATCAAGTGGCTGGGGCATGGCCGCAGAGGGAGGGCCACGGGGGCCAGAGGATGCAGAACCTTACAGGCTTAGCCAAAAATTGTGTGCTCCTAGCCAGATAGCTTTGAGCTCTTGTGAAGAATTTAATAAGCAAGAGAGAAGAAGGTGATTTACATTTGAATTTTTGAGACTCCTCTGCTGCAGCGCCAGAATGGGTTTGCAGGAAGATGGGTCACACTCGCTTCCTTTTTTCACAGGCTTCTCTGTTGGTTTTACAGAAGCAGTCACCAGCATAAACTAAGGATTTCGTGTGAGGAGCTCCAGTCCGTGAACTTGAGCTAAAGTCCTGGGAAGGCAGAATGTCCAATTATAGCTCAATTCTGATTCTTTAGCTTTACCCTAAAATACACCACGACACTATCATTTTCTTGAAAACGCTGGCTGTGATTCAGTCCTGTTTTTATAGAAATGAATTTTGAGCTTGCGTGTCATGTGAATACTTTCTGTTAATGACATAAGCTTATATGTTCACTTTAAAAATACTTACTCTGTGGTATAATGTTTGCCTCATATTGATTCAGCCAAAGTTTGGTGATTTCTGAGTGATTCAAATACTTCAGTTGATAAAGATGAGGAAAAGAAATGTATAAAAGATTTCCATGTAAGATGGAAAGAATTTTTTTTTCCTTTTGCAATGGGAAATAGATTGAAGGAGGATTCCATCTGGCATACAGCAGCCCTAAATGTTGTCTTAAGATAGCAAAAATAGAAGATTGCTTAAAATACCATAACAGAACATAACAGACTGCGGCCAAGTGTGCAGTACATATTTCTCTGATAAATCATGTTAAATACCCACATTTTACTTAAAACATGACAATGTTCTTATTTTTCATTACATAAAAATTTGTCTTCAATTAAAAAAAAAAAAGTCCATTCCATTACTGAAGCAGGAAAGGTTTGTTTTTTTTCTGTAGAAGTTGATGCTACAGCCCTTAGGTTTACCTGGAATAGATTTCTTAATTTTTCTGGTGGTTGTTGTTTTCCAGGATTTCCCTCCTATATTAAAAAAAAAAAAAAATGGAGAAATAAGATATGGCATGTAGATTCATTTACTGTACATTTGTCCATAATTAAGTGAACAAGGCTCAACAATTTTAAGAAGCCCTTGTAAATGTCCTCTTTGTTCAGGTTCCAGGAATGGCTGGGCATGATTGAGGCAAGCTGAGTCAGAATAAAGGATTAGGGGCTCCTCGAGATCCAAGAAGCACATAGAGGGAAAGACTAATGGTGATAATAAGACAATTAAGATGGCAGGAAGTAGCTTGGGGGTAGGGATTTGTAGGGAGGCTCATGAAAACTTAATGAGTCATAAGAGCATATCTTGGTGATTGCAAAAGTGGGGGTAGGATAGAAATAAGGTAAAATTTTGGCCCTCTGCAGTCAATGAGGAGAGAGAATGGTACTTCAGACAGATGAGTCCCTAAACCTTTCATGATCTTGCCTTGGCTAGGATTTATAGAGGTAAAACAAGCTTCATATTGACACTCTTATGAATACAGAAGTCTAATGATCCCCAAATGGTGCAATGCATAATAAAATCCTAAACTGAATTTTATGCTTGATGGATGCTATCACTTTCTTGCTGCTCAGTGAACTTACTGTTATTACAAATTGGGGGATTGTGATGATGCGTTATTTTTTGCAATCAGTCTGAGTATCCTGGAGTTTTCCTCTGAGAGTCATAGCCAATGGGAAGAACTTGAGATATCCTGTGTCCTGATTGTTTGGGTAAGAAAAACTTTCAATCAAAAACTGGCACCTGCTAAATAGGATTATAAAGTGTTCCTCTAAAATGGGCAATAAATACTATACAGTCCATTAATTCTGTTGGAAGTTTGTTAATCACAAGAAAAGGTTAGAAATATGTCCATTAATGATATCCTTCTTGTAAAAATAGATACCTTTTAATGTCTGTAATCAGAAGCAAAAAAATCATTAATAAAAATAGTAATTACTAGAGATCTTTTAGGTTTGTTAGAGAAAGTTATAATTCAATCTTGGTGTTTTTATCTGTGTTCCTAAAAATGGAGTTTGTGGGGATGTAAAGTGAGGCTAGCTTGATTGAAATGACCTTTGTCCCCATAAAACATTTCTGATGAACTGCTTCTCCCCTATTTATTACCAGTTTCCCTATCAGAAAATTAACCCAGCAACTCCCAAAAGCAGGCACAAGCAATTTTGTCCGCAAAAAATAAATGGGATCATTCAGTGCTTTTCATCAAATATCCATAGGGAGGCAGAGCTCTAAAAAATTATCTCAGTATTAAAACAGTACTCAGAGATAACTCTAAAAACATGGGAACCAAGAGGGTAATTGAAGCCATGGAGATAATACCGTGTCCTCTAGTAATTTGTATGACTGGAATTTTAAAAGATGTAAGTGAACAGAACTACAAAATATAAAAATGGCAGAGACAGGTAGCACACATGGCCCCAGTTGGTGCTGATTTAGAGCAATAGGTTTGAGGTTAAGGGATAAGCCAACCAAGTGGTAAAGGGAAGATTTTGAGTGTGGGTGAGGCAGAATTCTGACTAACCTTAAAATCCAAGAGAAGAAATCTTGGAACGAAGCAGAGAGCCAATTTTATTCTGATTGTCTTCTGAGGAATATACTTGAATGCCAGATGCTTGTGGACAGAAACGTTTCATGACTTGTTGAACTATTAAATGCCATTTCCATTATAATTTGGCAATCAAGCCTGACTTTATCTCAATTTTAAGTAGATCACATTTCCGTCCCAACTCGGTAAATCTCAGATTCCTGTCCTTCAGTATTATTCATACTCTTGGCATAGAGCAGAGATCTGCACAGACCTGAGGAAAGTTCACCACACCCTGGAAAAATCCTTGTTCATAAAGATCAGAGAGCCCTAGGTGTATTCAACACCTGCAGCTGTTGTTTCTCTTGTTGTACACACCCCCCCCCCCACGCCTCTGCAAGGCTTGCCACTTTGGCATCTTTGCCCTGATCTCTACTCTTACATATCACATCTGGTGACTCCAGAACCTCTGGTGAAGAATATGGTGGAAGAAGTTTTGCTAGTCCATTTTGGCCTAAACCTAAGTTTTTGAGACTACTTCAATCCGGAAGAGAAAAGCCAGAAATGGTGTCTCTTCCTTCTGAGTGACAGAGGATGGCAGGCAGCAGGCATAGCAGCCTGAGGGGCCCTAAAGAGAAGAGCTGGGTAACACAGGCTCATGGGAGACCCGGAGGGAATTGACAGTGCATTCCTTGGTTGAATGTGGTGACCTGCCAACGCTGGAGAATTCGGTCACTTACCTAACTGCGCTGAGATCTTCAGACAGAAGCCAGCATCCCTCCTCATCAGACATTGAGTTTGTCTACCATTAGCAGCTTATCTCGGATTCCCAAGCCTGAGCTCAGAGACAGGATGAGAAAGAATCCTGGTAGGTGAGGATGGGTGGCAGCCAAATAGCTATTCAGCTTGCTGCTGCCAGTAGTGATCATTCAGCCATTACACATAAAATTAACTTGGTTGAGGGCCCAATTTTTAAGCTCAGTAGAACTTTCTCCTTCTCATATATAGAGCAGATATTTCAAATACCTGGCTAAGATTAATTTAGTCTTGCCTTCATTCACTAAGAAAAACATTTGTTGAGCACCTATGACCCAGGCACCACACAAAACAGAGCAGAGACAGGAGTGAGCAAGATCTGATTTGAGCCTCAAAGGCCCCCTCCCCTCTCTACAGAGGGAGAGAACAAAGATAGGAGACTGAAGAGGACCACCCTACACACAGAAGAAAGGGGCATACTTTGAATAAGGTATTTGTTTCCAGAAAATTGTTACTTCACATTCCTGTGAGGCATTTGCTAAATTCAGCATCATTTTGTACTTCCTGGGTTAGGACCGGGAAAGGACATAAATCATAAAAGGCAAAGGTCATACTTCTCAAATCTAAAGAAAGTTACATATTGTTGGCATTTGCCATTTTCCCCTCCTCCCATGTGCTAGCTACGAAATACACTTTTTTAAATAGTATACTGTTTATAGTTTGGGGCCTGTTTTACTGATTGAATTTGCTTCTGAAAACAAGTTTCTTGAAGAGGTTATAGGTGTTTTAACAATCGACAGCAAGGTATTAGGCACCTTGCTGGAGTTTATAGCACATTTCTGTGAAAGATTTTTTTTTTTGCTTTAAAATTGTTCTGCTGATTGCAAAAGTAATACATGGCTTTTGCAGAAAATTTAAAAATATTAGAAAGCTACAGGAAGAAAAATTTAGTGGGCAACCATGATTGTCCCTCACCTTGCCCAGTGTGTCAGTATATACATTATGAGTCTTGCCTTATGTTTTCGTGGCGTACTTTACTTAATCACCCTTCAGTTTGGGCACAAATATGTTTACAAATTTTGCTGTTATAAATGATCTGACATGTACAACTCTAGAAAATTTTTTACCTAAATTTTTAAAATAAAGTTTGATTTATTTTGAGGGGGAGAGAGAGAGAGAGAGAGAGAGAGAGTGTGTGTGTGTGTGTGTGTGTGTGTGTGAGCAGAGGAGGGGTAGAGACAGAGCGAGAGGAAAATTCCAAGCAGGCTCTGCACTGTCATCGTGGAGCTGGACCTGGAAACTCATGAACCACAAGATCATGATGTGAGCCAAAACCAAGAGTCTCATACTTAACCGACTGAGCCACCTAGGCACCCTAATTTTATATTTCTTAAGGATAAACTCCTAGCTTAGTAATTTCTACTTACAGGTATGAAATGTTCATCTCTTTTATGTTTTTGCTCAGTTACTTTCCATAAAGCTTGTGCCAGTTTTCACTTACATCAGCGATACGTGAAAGTACTTGTTTTGTAATGTCCTCACCCTTATCCTCATTGAACATTGTGATTCTCAGGGGGAAAACTTAATTATCATTTTTGGTTGATGGGGGGAAAGTATTACCTAGTTCAAATTCAAATTTCTTATGAGGTTGGATATTTGCAATTTATATCAATGCATTATCCTTCTTCTATAAATAACCTGTTTACCTCCTTTGCCCATTTTTCCATTGGAATTTTTCTCATTGATTTGAATAAGTTCTTTATATATTAAGCATATGCATCCTATTTGCTGCATGTAGTTTTCTCCCATTTGTTTCTTGTTTACTTTTTTTATATGTATATGAGCAAAACAGTTGATTCACATTTTTTAATTTTTAAAACTACCGTGAAAATGAAAAAGTCCTTCCCCGTTCTGTGGCCAGATACTCAATTTTATTTTCTTCTATTTCTTCTAGAATTGAACTTTTCACTTCTGTCTTCAGTTGATTTACTATTTTGTTACCAGTGTTTAAAAAATCCATTTTATTCTGGAGGAATTAAAATTCTGTTAACAAACTTCCTCCAAATTAAATATATTGAGTACAAATGGAGTGAGTCACATTACCTCTTTGAGCTTCAGTTTTCTCATCTATAAAGTTAGGAGATGAGTGCTCTAAGATTTCTTCTACCTCTGAAATTCTTTTCTTAACTTGAAGACACCCCGCCCCCAAATTCGTCAGCATCCTTACTTTTGAGTGTTGGTACTTCTTGGGAAATTGTTGCCATTTTATAGCAGATAACAATTGATTACCCAGGAGGCTTTCAGTAGGCATTTTCTACTCTGATGGAACATGTCTATCAATGCCAAGAATCATTCTGTTCTTTTATGTTCTAAAAATACTCCTGCGGATAGAACTTCTAAAAATTTACTCTCTGTGAAATAGTGTTGATATGGGACAGATGGCTGATCGAGCATATCCAGCTACAAGTACCTCTGCTATCAGGGTATATTAGTTATATTTCATGTCAAGTCATTAAATACTTGGAATTGTTTTCCTGAGTTCAGAATGTCCTGAAGAGGATTGAGAAATGCAATTCCCAAATAATGACAAACCAAAAAAATGTTCGATCTTACTGCCTTGAACTCTTAGAAATAACAAGGAAGTGGACTAGCTGTTTATACTGGCTAATAAGTTCATTAACTAACCACTATCCACAGCCTAGCTCCCAACTACTCCTTTAAAAAAAATGCAGATTTATAGCTCTCCTATAAAGAATTTACTCTTTGAGGGCAATCCCCATTTTTATTTGGACTTTCATCCCCAGTGTCTAGCGCTAGGCTTTCAATCAATGTTTGAATCCAACAGAGAAGGCATTTGTAGGTGGTTTGAGATGTTTTTCCCAAGTTCAACCAAACCAAATCTGTACAAATCCAAAGTTTTACCAGATCCAGGCTTCCAGTTCTATGGAGATTTTCAGCTTTCAATGAAAGATTTTGCACTATAGGGAATTTACCTGAAAAAGCAGGCAGAAAAGACCGGGAGATTCATCACCAACAGTCAGTTTGTAAGTGTAGACAAGCCTTTGGGAGAATTCATACTTGGTAAAAAGTAGACAAAAAGCTTTGAATCTTGAGTCACAGTTTACGGAGCAAGGATTTTACCCTAGGCAGGTTTGTCTATGATGATTTCGATCCTCTTTGGCACTCAAGTACAAGTTAATATTCAGAAAAATAGAAAGTATTTTTATCTATATTGTATCATTGAAGTACTTCCATTTCTTTCCAGTGTATCTTTTCTTCACACACACCCATCCCCCACCCCAGAAAAAGAGGGAGAAAGACCAATACTATGCAACCAAATTTATTTTTGTCTTATTTTAACCACGTCTCTTTTTTTTACCTTCTAATTTTGTTTGTATGCCTCTCACATAGTTTTAGCAATATTTCATTGCATTTTAAATTCTCTTGACCTATTTTAATACCAACTTTCTATACTTTTGCAATGAACCAAGAGTAATACAATCTTACCTTTCTCCCAGTCTGCTTTCAAGCTGGGGAATGAGGTTTTTGAGATGTTTACTGCAGAGACCAAAGGTGTGCCTCTCTAAAAACACCAAGGAATGTACAAAACATGAAAAAACAAGAATATTTTCTTAAGTTGCTTGTGTTTCCTTGTCTCCATGCCATATGATCTAGCAGTTGGTACACTAACTAGGAATTTTTCATTCCCTAACTTGCGTAAGTACTCAGGCTGCCTCTTTTATTACTGCTTTGCCCTCTCTAAAGTTAAAAATGCATGCATATGTGTGCACACATGCAGACACACACATGTAAACACACATTTACATAAACACAAAAGAGATTTGGGAAGAGTTACAGAGTTCCTTGACTTGGGAGCCTTCCCATTTTCCAAGCATATTACTTTATACTTTCTTTACTTTTTATTAAAACTTGTTTTCTGGCTTTACTGAGATATCATTGGCAAATAAAAACCACATATGAAGTGTACAGTGGGATGTTTTGATGTATGCATACATTGTAGTCATTATCCCAATCAAGCTAATTAACATATCCGTACCTCACAGTCACATGATATGTGTATGTCTGTGTGCGGTGAGAACACTTTAGATCTACTCGTAGCAAATTTCAAGTATTCACAACTTTGTAAATTTGAAGAATACTTCTGAGTCTGTTCAGAGCTAGCTTTTTCAAGTAATTTCAGTTGATAATTGGGTTTTCACTTAATGGCGAAGTATTTTCAAATAACTGAATTTCCTACAGGAGGAATTTGAAAGGAGAAGCCAAAGCTATAGGGAACAGTCAGGGCTAGCTTATCAAGTACTGTGCTAAAAATCCCTACTGTCCTCTTGTTACTCAGATTTTAAAGGCTTCTATAAAACTACTTACTGTGCCTTATTCAAACCCCAAGTGACAAGGATATCTACAACTAAAATGTGGAAACTTTGAGTCATAATTTAGCACAGGTTTTCATCCCATCTCTCGGCTACTTGGGGAGAGTGTCAAGATATTTTCCCTTTAGAATAACTTTGCAAGTATGTCACACACACATGCAGGGACACACACATGCAGTTGAAATTATTTGAGAATACTTGGAAACTAGAAGATATTTCTAGATAACATTTATATTTGTCACGTTTGTAAAATCTAGGAAACAAGATTTCAGATTTTTTTTTTTTTTCTGTCTCCGGTAACACACGTATTGTATTTTGAGGGCTGTCAGGATAAACCAGTAATGAGAGACAGAAATAAGAGCTGTTGTCGGCACTAAATCATCTCAGGTTTTCGCAGATACGTCGCAAGTGTATCCGTCTGCGTGGATGCCACGTATTGACGGAATTCACATTTGCAAAATATTGACAGTTTTACTCCAGGGACCCTGGTCGTTGAATTTTTTCCCCTTTGTTCTTCTGCATGTTAGGAAATGCTTACAGATCTAGGATGTGAAGCATCCTCCTATCTTCTGAATTACCTTCAGGTAGGCTTCTATCAGGTCATATATGCACAAGGCAATGTCCTCAATTGCCTTTTGACCTAGACGTCTTAATTCCAGAGAAGCTAAGAGGTGAGTCTTGGGTGATTCCTAGCTGATCCTTTGTATATTTATTTCCTTGGGTCCACTAACAAGGGTGAGTGTATGTAACTCATGAGTCTCAGAAGGAAATGACCATCATGTCTGGGGCAGAAAATCAACAGAAGCAGGGGGATTCAGTGGCCTGACCCCAGTGACAATGGCTGACATCACAGGTTGTTGACTGCTGCTGATGTTTTCTCGTATTTACACGTTAGACTTGCTCATGCTAAAAGATGCTGACTCCTCCCTTACAGATAGTCAGGAACCCTCCCAAAGACGAGGAGCTCATAAAGCTCCTTAAAAAAAAGCTTAAAATTTTATTTGAAAAATGTAAAAGTCAGAGACCACTGAAATTCATTGTCTCCCTTCTTTTAGATTTTAGCTTCTAGAAGTATATGGCTTTTTGGTGAGGGAGACTTAGGCTTGAGGGGTGAGGTGGATGCCAGAGAGAAACTATCTTGCACTCCCATGAAAATGAAGTTTCTCAATCCCCATCCCCGTTCTCTAACAGAGGGCATCCAGCCTTCTTTCCTCCAAGTTCAGTGAGCTCTGTAATTAACTTGCCGTGATGGCCTCTGGCTCTCTGTGGTACATACAGCACCAGACGGAGTAGTTTTCAATGCAACTGAAAAAGTTTGATAACATTATTTGTGTTTCTTTAAATATGGATGATATTTAAACACATACATGTGAACAAAATTGTAGCAAGGCCCTGATAAAAATTCAGTTTGTAACATTTTGTCCTTCATATGCTTGGATGGCATACACTTACAGTATAGTTTTATGTTGTTCTGCATCCATTTATTGAGTGCTTTCTCTACGTCCAGCACTCATAACTAGGTCAGTAAGGTTGGTATTATCGCATTTCACAGGAAGGAAAACTGTTGCTGAGAGAGATTGAACAGCCCCATTAAGACCACCCAGCAAATCTAGGATTTGAACTCAGGCAGGTCTGTCTTCACTTTGGTGACTATCAGTTTAACTGAATTCAGGTCATAGGTTCTTTGAAGGGCTGCCATCATCTGAGTTTTATTTTTGTGCTAAGAATTGGTTATTACCAATGAAATACAAATGGACCATATCTCTGGCATGGGGTCTGGTGGAAGGGAGCTTAGTAAGGTGTGTTGATTGTTCAGCAAATTATTTTATCTGGGAATTGGTGATGATAAAGGTAGTTTGGTGGTACGATGCTAGGACTTTTGCATACACAGTCTTTTTTAGTGCCTAAGGACCTTCTGAGAAGCATAAATCCTCATATTTCAAATGACATTTTGGGATTTGGGGAGTACATTTTCCTCCCGGAACACAGCTATTAAATGGTTGTGGGATTTTACTTTAGATAAGGCAAACCCTGTAACTTCTCTCCACTCAGGATAGTTTGCGGCTGCCTCTGCAGCTGTGAACCCAGACTCTCTGTGAGGACAGGGCCGTCCCTGGATGAGAAGTGGCTCACGAGGTCTTGGAGTCAGAATCAAGCTTTGTTTCTCATATGGGTGAGCTGTGTCCATTACTCAGACTTTTTGCCTACATCTGACTTTGGGGCGTCAGTTCCTAGCTACAGGCGATCTAGAGCTTGTCCTTTTGTTCTGTAGGCTTGTAACTTGAATTTCTCCTTTCTGCCCTAGCCTGCTATCTGGACTGAATCCCTGTGTGGCTGAACCCCTGTCTCCTTGCCTCTATCTCTCTGTCCTTAATCTTGGGCCATTCTGATGGACAGTATTTCTATCCACTTATCCATAATTCACCAGGCCCATCATTGATTTACATGCACTGTTGTTCCGAATGGTAACAACAGCACAGAGAACGAAACCAAGCCCCTGTTCTCATGCAGCTAATATCAGAGTAGAATTTGTCTTGCCATTTCCCCTCTCCTTTCTCCCCTTCATCCTCACCCCCAAATCTGGTCCTCAACCAAGAACTTTTATACTGGAACCAGAGGAGGACTTGCTGGGAAATACTTATCAAAATTTAAGCTTTTACTGATAGTGTGGAGCCTGCTTGGGATTCTGTCTCTTCTTCTCGACGACCTTGCCCTACTCATGTTCTTTCTCTCTCTCTCTCTCTCAAAATAAATAAACTAAAAAATTTAAGCTTTTATGATAAAAATGACATCTTTATGGTTTAACAGCTCTCAGGGATCACATAGGGAATGTTGGGTATGGAGCAAAGGGGAATCTGAGTTGTAGTAGACCCATGTAGGAAGACTATTAAGACGCTAAAGCATGCAGGGATTAGATTAAGTCAGGTAAGGGAATACTAACATACGCTACTCTAAAGCTCTTAGATTTTTGAGTTGCTTTCCTGACAACGAGATGATGGACTCCATGACCTATGTGGAAGCATCTAAGTTAATGGTAAGTTGACCCAAGCTTCTCTGAAAATGGAAAGGCCAGACATGCTACACCACCTACATTACATCCTCTCCTCCATTTGTACCTCTGCTCTGTGCTGGTGGGCCAGTGAGTCCTGACTCCTGTGGACTGTATCACCCAGGCTCTCTTGGATGCCACCTCCAAATGGGATGTGGCCAGTGGGGGCCCCCACAGGAGATCAGAGCACAGAAGGGAAGGAAGGTCAGGGTGGTGGTTCTTCCCACCTCTGTCCTGCTTCCTCCCACAGTTGTGGCCATGACTGCATCCCTCCATGACTATAGCTCCTCCCTGGGAGCCTCTCATTGACATCTCCAGCTCCTGGTGGGATCCAGCCCTCACTGTTACCTCCTCTTGCTTGAAAGCCCAAGGGTGGTTAAGATCTCCCTCTTTGCTGGTTATGTCACCATTTTCTGGTTAATTTCCTCCAAGCTACCTGCACTTCTGTAAGTAATCCCTTCATTAAACACTTGCAGAACTCTAGCTGAGTGTGCCTCTCCTTTTTTGCCAGAGTAATCAATCAAGCTAATACAGCGTATTGCAGTATACTTGGGATGAAAAGATAATGACTTTATATTTCAAGATATTTCAGCCTATTCCTATTTCTTCTTCTCAGTTGTTCATTAGGTTGACTTGCTGAAGTTGGCCTCGGGATAAAATTCCTAGGCTTGCCCTGATATTAGGATCCTTAGACAACTTGTTGTACATAATAATAATTACTAGAGGCAATGAAATTTAATAAATACCGTTCTTCTCTAGCAGCCACAGCTTTCCATCCAGACATGTTTACTGGGTTCCTGTGGGAGTTTGGTCATATTCACTAACAACTTTGTGTTTGCTTTTATACCTATGGAAAAGCAGACTGTACCTGGATTTTGTGAGTTTGGGGATGATGAATCCTATTAGTTCTCTTTAGGCTTTCGGTTGAGTTTTAATCTCAGTATGTGTGGGATTGGGAAAAAGAAAAAAAAAAAGGAACCAGGTATCATTATTTACTCTTTGTGCCAGAGTAGCCCGTGCAAAGATGTAATTGTCAGGTCAGTGCTTCGTGGTCCAGGAAGTCTAAACCACTGCTCTCCTTGACACACATCTGCTTACTTAATCTTTTTCTTAGTGTATTCTCTCCATCAGACTTTTACTTTTTCTCCATGAGAAAAAAGAATCATGAGATACATTGTCAGCAAATTCTGTGAAGGTTGTTTTCAGACAAAATTGTTTCTGGCTGGGGAGATTTTTTTTCTGATAAGTATTTTAATTCTGCCATACCCACATTTACGGTACAAGAATAGATGTGGGCATTGGTGGTTTGGTTTTCAAAGCTGTGTGTGAATTTCCGTAGTACAAGATGAAGAGATACCTAACTGCTAAATCATGTGCGTCTTTGGTATTTAGGAGAGCTAATACTTTGGGTTTTTGTGAGAAAACTGAAGTCAAAACAGTGAATTTTGTGGAATCTTAGTATCGGATAAGACACCAAGGTCATCTTGTCTGGACCCACTCTAACTGAAGAACCATCTTCCCTTGTTGCATAATATTGTTGACAGGCTCTGCTCTAGCTTAAGGGAAAGCTCATTCCGTATCTGTTGTCAGTACTTCCTTAAATTGAAACACAATCAGCCTCTTTTATCTGGCCACCCATTAATGGAAGGTCACCTTTCCAGAACATCATGAGTAATCCTATGGCTTGCTTTCCCACAGGAAGGGTAGCTCAGAGAATGGAAATTACCTACCAGGATTTCATTCTCCTGAGCTTTTCTTTCTTAGACATTCCAGCTACATGAACTATACCTCCCAGGGCATGTTTCTCAGAACTCTTTGTAGCTCCTTGGCATAGGGCCCTGTGTACCCTAGTCAGCAAAATCCTGTGCCCACAGGCTTATCACAGCCCAGTTTGGGGGTAGTTTGGGGGTGGGTTGGTTGGTTTTTGAGGTAAAATTCACATTTTAAAGAGGACAATTCAGTATCTGCCCAGTGCTTGAGCCTATCAGGCCCAGTCAGCTAATGCACTAGAAGTCCCACCAGCCTTAACCTGCCTGTCTCTGTGTACCCAAGTTGGGTGGGCACAGGTGCCCACAGTCTCACATACTCCTCTGATCTCTGCCATGTTTAACTCTGTTCCTGCTAGCACTTCATTTTTCCTTTGCTGGTTCTTGAGCTTTGCCTTGGCCTGAGCTGGTTTAGGTGTGGTCCTGATACAATGCTCAGCCCTTCCCAACCCTCTTCTCTTTTAATTCTGACCCTTGATGGCTTTTCCAAACCACACAGACCATCTAGAACTGAAAACTGGCTACCCTAGTAGTTTTGAGCCTCACCAAAACTTAGACACACCTGTTGTGTGACCCACCAAGTAGTTTGGCCTGCTTTGGCTACCAGCATGAGGGTAAACCACGTCCCCTCCAACAGTTAGGTTAGAGTTCCAGTGCATTAGCTGCCTGGGCCTGATAGGCTCAAGATTAGACCAAGAAGGCTGTGTGATGAAGGAGTCCTAACAAGCTCTTGGTTCTGCATGCTGTCTTAGTCCATGCAGGCTGTTAGGACAGGACACAACGCACCGAGTGGCTTATAAACAATGGAGATTTTTTTTGTCACAGTTCTGGAGGCTAGAAGTTCAAGATCAAGGCTTTGGCAAATTCACGGTGTAATGAGAGGTTGCTTTCTGGTTCATAGCCATCATTTCATTGTGTCCTCAGGTGGTGGGAGAGGCAAAGGAACTTTCTGGGGGCTCTTTTAGAAGGGCACCAATTCCATTCATGAGGGCTCCACCCTCATGACCTAATCACCTCCCAAAGGTCCCACCTCTAGATACCTTCCCACTGGGGATTAGGTTTCAACATAGGAATTTTGGGAGGGGGGCACATTCAGTCCATAGCAAATGCCTTCCTATAAATAAGTTAAGATCTTTAAGTACTATTTTCATAAACTTGAGGGGCAACAGCATTACAATTTGTGCTGCTTGTATGACTTCTTGAATGCCATGGCATCAAGCCTCGTGATTCTTTGTTTTCTCCATCTGAAAGTTTATCTGATGCTGCCTGCTTCAGACAGGTTTGATGATGGAACACTGGCCATGAGAAGTTGCTGAAGATCTCGATTAGGGCCAAGCAGGAGGAGATTAGAGAGTACAAAATATACATCTTGCCCAGTTCATAATTTAGCCCACAATTTGATCTGTTCATGCCCATCCCCTTTTTATGTGCCCTAGACCCAAGGACAATACCATTTAGTGAATGCCTTCCTAGTGCTGTGTTAGTTACATGGTGTCTTATATGTTAGTTGCATGGAGGCTTAGTTTGGTAGATAGAATAAATAATTATAACATTCAAGTTTGAAACACAGCTAGCTCCTGTGATGAGCATTGTAAAATAGGAATGTGACTAAGTGGAGAGGGAGGGAAACCTCACAGTAAGAATAACCTTTGAGCCTTGCAACATAGAATTCTGCCTTTTAAAATGGTTTTAAAATTATTTTTAGAGAGAGAGCACGTGCGTGCCTGCGCGTGAGCAGTGAGGGGCAGAGGATCTGAAGCAGGCTCTGTACTCACAGGCTGATAGCAGCAAACCCGATGTGGGGCTCAAACTCACAAACCTTGAGCTCATGACCTGAGCAGGGATTCTGCCTTTTAAAGGCAATTCACTCGCTCTGCTCTGTTGCTTGTTCATTAATTTGCATATTCAGTAAACCTTTATGAAGTGATTATCACATGCTCTGAGCTGTGTGTTAGAAAGAGAAAAAGAAGTCACAGTCCCTGCCCTCAAGATGTCATCATTTAGTGGAGAACACAGGACAGATGATTAGAGGTCAGTGTGATGGGCGTCATGACAGGGTTCTTTGGGCACCTCATCTGGATGGAGGGTGTTAGTGGCAGGGCTTGCAAAGAAGGCTTACTAGGTGAGGTGAGAAATAGATGTTCCGTCGTATGGAATGGTTTGCACTCTATGGGGTTCATAGACTTGAAGGAGACTGAGGACTCTGGACTCAGCCTGGAAAAGTGTGCCTACACATAAAAATTTTACATGCTTTCAGAGGGTTCTCTGAGACCCTAAAGCCCATCCATGAACCCCCCAATTAAGCACTCTCGTAAGAGGTTATGCTCATAGAGCAGCAGGGACATGACACCAGGGATAACACCAGTGGATGCTTTATGTAAGTATTTGGGAGAAGGCCATTTTCCATTATCTGTGATAATGGAAAAATCAAGTGTAGTTGTGACAATTGCAGCAGGCCTGAGAAATCCCTTAGTAATCACTTTTCTTGCTAGGGCTGGTGATAAGTGAAAATATAAATACAATCAGAAACTTAGTTCAGAATAATATGTTAAGACCCGCTACACTGTGAGCATCAATTCTTTACCTTATTTTTTAAAAATCAATACTTTTATTATTTACCAGGTATTTTCATCTTAAAAATAAATGTCTTTCATAGGAATAAATGAAAGAAAAGGTTTGATTTAGAAGTGCAGAAGCTGATCATGATCAAGGAAGGTAATCTAAAGTAAGTCATCAAAGGTACTGGTTCTATAATTCTTTCAGAATTCATAGGCAAGATAGCAGTGTCGCCAGAAAAAGGAAATAAATCAGAGCTATTTGTCCAAAGAGTGGAACAAAGGTGAGGAGCAGGAAAACTTGGAAAGCCCTCCTCTGTGTTCATGATCCTGATGGGCTCTATTCAGTGGTCCTATAATTCTGTGATCAATACACCTTCCCTGTAATCATTTATCTGCCCTGAACCCCCCCCCCACACACACACACACCGTTTCCCCACCTCCCTGTTCTTCCCAAACTGCATCCCATAGGTACAGCTGTGAAGAATCCATCTGGCTCAGTTTTTGGAGTTTGTTCTTCCCATCATCAATTCAGAAGAGTAGGGAAAGAACTCTTTTCTGCTCATCTGGAGGCTCAAGTGCGTTTTGGGAAGAGGTGGAAATTTTCACTGACCATGTACAAACCAGGGCTGACCACCACAAGCAAAGGCATGAAGGAGCCTGGTGCCCTCTGGGAATCCACCCTCTGCCACTCTTCCCCTCCCATATCTTGTGGCACCTGCGGAAGCCCCTTCTCTCCTGAGGCTTGTGCCACTTGCGCAGGTCATCTTTCCTTCACTGCACACGCTCTCCCACTTTCCTCAGTAGCTTTATTACCTGTCTCCTACCTTACCATGTCATGAGCCCTGTTCCCTGCAGTCTCTTCCCACTTTCAGGAACACTCCTGTGTATGACTCTCTCCTGACCCTGACAAGGAAATGTTTGTTTCTGTTTTTTTTGTCCTTGAATCCGGTAACCACCATCTCCACAGCACTCCAGATCAGTGGCAAGGAAGCATCTTCTAACGCTTGTCTGTGTCCTCTAGCTAGAGACCACCAGGGACACACCTGTAGGCAGACAAGCTGGGTTTGTTGCTTGTTGCCGAGGTGGAGACCTCACACCAGGGGGAGCTGTGGGGTAGCTCAGTGTGAAGGGGGGAGGGGGGTTAGGGGTTAGGAGAAAGGACTCCTACTAGGACTTGGGTTTGTGTCCACTGATTTGGGGGAGGGTTTAAAGAAGCAAGGCTTCACAGTCAGGAAATGGGGTAACTCTCTAACTGGATATCTTTAGTCTTATCTACAGGGAAGGCAGACTAGAGCAAAACTAAGGTGGTAATTGGAAAAGAAACAGCAGTTGCTCATTATCTGGGCTTCCCCCCCCCCCCCCCCCCGGCTTGGCCAACATTCATGCTTTGTCTGCGCTCAGATGTGTGTACCCTGTGGCCTTGTGTTTGTTCCATCACAGTCACAGAGTGGCCTTGTCTGATGTCGATTTTCTGCATAGTCACTGATGCTCACAGGAGAACCCCAAGTTGAACTGTGAGTGCCAGGCCAGCTCCCGAATATTGGGGGCTGCTTTTCTCTCTCTCGGTCTTTACCACTCTGAACTGCTCCACTTTACATATTTGCCTCCTTGATCAAAACTGCCACCTGCTTCCTCACCCACCACCTCCCTGCTCCCTTAGCTCTCTGGGGACTTATCCTCAGCCCCTCCATGTTTTCTCAGTTTATCAGCTCCTTTCCCTGGCCAGACAGATACTATGTGGTGATGAACTGCATTCATGGTATGCTGACCAGCACCCCAAATCCCTTCTCTTGTCACCTCCTGTTGTTTTGTTGGCCAGCACATTCTTCAGGTATGCCCCATCATTGGCTGTTCCCCTCTGTTTTTGAGTACTTCAGCAGAAAGGCACATGACCATAAACATGTGCTTCTACCCCTAATGGTCTACAAAGCTGCCTGACAACCCTCTTTTTCATAACTTGTTTTCCCCCTGTTGTCTGTCCTGCTGTCTCCCATGTTTTCACCAAGTTTAGCCTGAACCCCCTCCTTCCAGAAGACAATCTCAGTTCCCACTCTGCTAAGAAGATAGATGTCATCTCGTATGCTCTACTTTGACTTCCTTCTTTTCCTTACTTTATTTTTTTCTAAGTCTCCATCCATGCTTCTTCCCTTGAACTTCTCTGAGGGGAAGAAATGCCAATCCTCTTATAGCCTAACCCCACCACTGTGTTCCTGATCTTGTCCCCTCTTTCCCGTATCCCCCTCCTTGCTTCCTTCCCCAGCCACACAGCCTCTGCAATCTGACCCCCTCCCTTTATAATTCAGTTCCCAGGAAGTGTTCTTTCATGTGTGTGTTTGTGTGTGTGTGTGTGTGTGTGTGTGTGTGTGTGTGTACATACGTGTACCTCCTCCCTGTTCACTCACACCTTAACACTTTCTTCTCACCCCTGGACCAAACTGATCTTGTCATCTCTTTTTCTTAGACATATCTTTGTAAACTTTACAGCAACAGACCACCTTTTTTCTTGAGTCTCTTGAGACCATGCCCTACAGATTCTTGGGCTCATCTTGGTTTTACTTCTTCATAATCTCTACAATTAGCTTTCCTCAAGACTCTGACCCTCTACCTCTTCCCCTACGTTCTGTGTTTTTTTCTTCCCCTAGCCCCATCTTTATAGTTCCCTTTTTTCCTTTTCTCCCTTCACAATCTCATCCACTCCCAAAACTTGAATAAATCACAAATTTGTCTCTGCCCTTGACCTCTACCAGAAGCCTGGTTCATTATTTCTAAGTATCTACCTGCTAAGTATCTATAGCATGATGTATTATCAGTTCTGAAACATCACTTATCTGAAACTAGATTCACCAGTCGCACCAGAACCC
This sequence comes from Panthera uncia, assembly GCF_023721935.1. Lineage (NCBI taxonomy): Eukaryota > Metazoa > Chordata > Mammalia > Carnivora > Felidae > Panthera > Panthera uncia. Next base: position 110,019,777 of record NC_064816.1, on the reverse strand, counting down.
ATTTCTCTCTGCATTTTTGTCTCATTTCATGGCATTCCCATTCCCTGTCACCCAGAGTCATCTTTGACTATCACACCCCATGTATTCTATCTTTGTGTGTTCTTGTATTTGGCCTCATCTTAGGGTGCTTACAAAGTTACAGTTACGTTGTTAGGGAGCCTGTTAACTTGTTAGTTAAGAGGAAGGGACTTGGCTTACTCATCTCTGCCTCCCACTCGGTATCCAGCCCACTGCCTTGTCCGTAGGAGACCCTCTATTTGTTGAATGACTGACTATAAATTAACCATTTTAATACTTTACATACACTTGACCAACTATTTGTCATTGATCAATTTCCCATCATTAGACCTTCCAAATACTTTTATCCTTGACCAAGCAAGCACCAGAAGGAAGTTTCATCCTCAGAACCTCAATCATGGTACTTCTGCTCTTTTTCAGGAAGAGCAATTAGGTAAGAGTGCATGGGTCACGAGGCATTAATAGTCTCTTCTTTTTTGAAAGCCAGATATAATGCATAGGATTTTTATGTTTTCATGGCAATTTTAGATAACTTACATCTCCCTTTATACATCGATTTTTCTGCTTTTTCCTTTATTTTTTAACAGGTTTTCAAAATGGAAGCTATCACTATGACATAAGATGCTCTTGATAGTACATCAATATGATTCAGCTATTTCCCTGCCCAGCAGAGTGTGGCTGCTCTGTGCACAGCCCTGTAATACATATTAGTTACACAGACATTAGAGAAGCCCTTCCCATCCATATGTATGTGCGGGACCCATGGAAGTTAATAATGCCATATATCACGTGCATGTAGAATGTAAAATGTACTTCAGAATGACAGCAGGCTCATATAAAATGAATATTGGCTTACGATGAGAGGAAAACCAGGGAAAGATTTTTGTCCTTTCAGATCTACTGTTGAGTGAATTATTTGTTTCCTTGTCTCAGTATCTCAGACCCATATTGTGCCTTTTTTTTTTTTCTCTTTTTGGTCAATATATGCCCCTCTCTCCAGCCACCTTATTTCACTTCAACTACATGGATAACAAAAGAACCCCTTTGGAGAAATGAAAGATAGCAATTACACATTGGTATTCATGTTACAGGAGTCACACTGCCGTCCTCAGGGAGTTAAACAATGAATATCCAACATTAATTGCCACAGTAACTGAGCGTCTGACCTTGCTGAAATGTAATACACCAGTTTTACATAGTAAAATTATTTGCCGCAAAAAGATATTTTTAATTATCATAAAATGTTTACAGTGACCCGTATTTTTTTATTTTTGTCTCTACATTTTCTTGGGAATCAGGACATCAACAGTTGAAACCATAATTTTATCAATGATTTGGTTGACACTTAAGGCAAGATAAGTGCCTTCGTATCCTTATGAAAGGTGAATAAAATACATTGACATCCCTGTTAGATCTATGGCGCTGATTAATAAAGTATAGCGGACTTAGTACATTTTACCCATTGGGGAAAATTTTGTTTTTAATGTTTGCACCTAATTTTAGGTTGGATTTTCTGCCAGTGGCAGAAACATGGTAGGAACTCTGGGGCAAGTTTCCCTTTTGAAAGAGGTGACATCATTTTTAAGGTGAAGCCTACTTACTATCAACTTTTCTTGCTTGAATCTTTTGCTCAAATCCTCAGAAATACAGAAGCTAGGTTTTCTGACATGCATTTTACAGTTCTTTTTTTCCTGGACTACCTTCCCCTTGCTGGGTGTCACACACTGGGAGAATTTCACACTATGTACTCTGGAAGTGTTCATCCCTCAGGGTCGGGCTCTACACTGCTGGGTCAGCAGTGAGCCGGACTCCAACAGAGAGCCGCGTCAGCGGGCCATGCAGGCTCTGGGCTGTGGAAGCTGTGTGTGCAGAAATGAGTGATTGTTCAGCCTTCTCTCCTTTTTTAAAAGGGACTGAGGTGAAGAAAGTCAGTGCACTCACCCATGACATGCGAATTTCAGCCTAGATGAGATTTTAACTAGAGATCCATTTTTGCTTGTATTCCGGCAAAACTGGTACATGATAAATTTGAAGACCATCTTATGTCGGGGTTGGGGGGGGGGGATGAACGAAATGATAGAATGGGCAGTTTTTTGCCCACCTTTTAAAGTAAGGCTGTGATGTAAATGAATATAGTATGTGTTCACTATAACTACTATATAGGGCTTGCTCATTGTTTTAGTGTTTAAATGATTTATGACTTGCCAGTTTTAATATGGCGAATGTTTAATAAGCATTGACAAGACAAAAGAGAAGACACGTGCAATTAATATGTTGTGTTTTTCTGAAACTTTGAACTTTGGATTCCTTAATTCAAATCATTCAGGTAGTTTTAAAAGTGAACTCTCTGAATCCAAGCCCCACTTTATTTACTTTTTCCCTTTTCCTTTACAGTATCTATGTCTCCCAAATGCTTTATGTGTCCATAGAACTTGAACCTGGACACTCTACCATTAGAGGGAGATTCCTGAGCAGACTTCTCTTTTTTACAGAATCTTTAAAGAAATCATGGTGGAAAGCAACTTGAGAAAACCCAGCTTCAGTTTACTCCTGTTTTTTCTAGGGTGGGGGTGGGGGGTTGTTTTGTTCTGTTTGTGTTTTGGGTTTTTTTTTTTTGGTCTGTGTAATTTTCTCTCTCTTTTTCCTCCCATCCATCGCTCCATCCCCAAACAAGCTGGATGAGGAAGTGGCCACGGTCCAGGTGAAGGAGCAGGAGAGGAACGTCCTGGTGCTGAAGAAGGTGCAGTGCTGTGGCCCAGCCCCCCTGGCCGGCGGCAGCGGCAGCGCGGAGAGTGATTGGAGGTGAGTTCGCACCGCGGCACGCGCTCCTGTTTCCTCGGCCCTGCCTGCCTCCCCTTCTCTCGCTCCATCTCACTCGCTCCCGCTGCCTCCCGTCCCTCCCTCCCTCTTTTCTCTCCGCCTCTCGAGCGTTCTAGCTGACTGCAGAGCTCTTGGCAGCCAGATGGACTCAGTTCCCAGCGAAAGGACGGAGATGGCAAGATCTTTTAGCTCTTAGGGGATGCCTTTGTTAGTAGTCGTTCACAATGGGCAGCTCCCGGCTGAGGGTCTTTGACCCTCATCTAGAGAGGAAGGAATCCGCAGCGCTCTCAGACCGAGAGCTGCCCTTGCCTACCTTCGATGTGCCTTATTTCAAATACATTGACGAGGAGGATGAGGACGATGAATGGAGCAGCCGCTCGCAGTCTTCCACCGAGGATGACTCCGTGGACTCTCTGCTCTCTGACAGATACGTGGTCGTGTCCGGGACCCCCGAGAAGATTTTGGAGCACCTTTTGAATGACTTGCACCTGGAAGAAGTCCAGGACAAAGAAACAGGTAAGGGGGGGGGGGTGTCTCCAGCTTCCAGACTCACAGCTGCGGCTGCCCTTGTCAATATCCTTAGGGGCAAGGCTCCCACTGTAGCCTAAATCAGCATGGGCAGAAACAACATATGCTTTGTGCACCTCCCCCCTTGGCCTCGTGCTGTTTTGTTTCAATCCAGTAAATGGACACATGTAGATCCAAGCAGCTGCCTGGGAAGTCGCTGTACAAAGAAAACAGTAAGAAGGCAGATGTTCTTGTGTCTTTGGCAATTTTTACCGAATCTCACCTAAAGGCAGTTGGCAAGAGGCCAGCATCTTAATAGCCAGTGTTCCTTGGGAAGAAATACAAGCGACAAGCATTCACCTGGCCTGTGGGAAGTGCTGAGCTGAGGGGAGCAGCCTCCCTGCAGAAACGTCAACAATTAATGCAACTACTCAGCAACTATAAGCCTCACAGCAACTTCTGCCTTTTTCCAGGTGATTTACAAACTGCTCAGAGCAAGCCCTGCTGTGCAGAATACCATCCTCATAGCTTGGCAGACCAGAAACTATAATTCACTGAAGGCTTATTGATCAGACTTCTTGTCCTTTCTCTTTAATCTGGGAGCAAAATACCCATTTAGCTTTGTCACCCTTGCATTTTGGGAAACACTATCATTGCATTTACAAAATAACCTAACCATGCTTCCTTTATCACCAAAGGGCAAGTACGTACTTCTTTTAACCAAAATTCTCTTAACGAATTTGTAAATTGTTCCAGCATGGAACATTATTCCGATGAATAGGCCTCTGTCTATAACTTGATCTCCTGACTAAAATGCACTTTTTGCTGTTATCACAGCACTTGTGATACGCACAGTGTATAGTATACTGACTGCATCAATAAAAAGTGTTTGTAGGTTGAATTCCTGCAGGGTAACACCTTAGGTTTTTCCCTTGTAGGAAAGATTGTGAAATGACAGCGTAGGTGGGAGCAAGTTTCCTTAGGTCCCAGTAGTTTTGTTTTGTTTTGTTTTTTTCTCTTCTCCTTTTGTCCGAACCTGATGTCTGGCTCTAAATTGCATTGTGAAGGACATTACAAGAAACAAAGTTGTGTGAAATGTGTAAGTGAGTTAAAAACAAGAAAAGGAAAATGACCTAATCTCCTATCCTACAGTAATGTTACACTTTGATCTCAGTATTCAAATAGACACTTTATTTTGCATATGTTTGGCAGGGGGTGGGGGGATCACTAGTTGTCATTTCTACACAGGCTGAAAGAAAAACATTCTCATGGCATTTGCTGGCATTTGTTTTTGCATGTCTATTGATTGATATTTTGTGCATTTGATCACTATTCCCATGTTCTATATATAGCAGATACAATCATCGTGGAACTGGGCATAATTTTCCATGTACTGATTACCATACTGGTTTACACAGGTGGTTTGGACTAGGTTATAGGAAATAATCTGCAAAAGGACACCTTTCAATGTGGATACATATTTGGGGAGATTGAATACTTGCTTCTTTTTAATAGTACCCACAGTTCTCTATAATGTGAGAATTTGTGTCTAGGTTATATTAGTAAGTGTAAAAATTATTTACAAATTTTTTTTAGTTTATTTATTTTTGAGAGAGTGAGGCAGAGTGCAGGCAGGGGAGGGGCAGAGAGAGAGGGAGACACAGAATCCCAAGCAGGCTTCAGACTCTGAGCTGTCAGCACAGAGCCCGACGCGGGGCTTGAACCCACGGACCGCGAGATCATGACCTGAGCCAAAGTGGGACGCTTAACTGACTGAGCCACCCAGGCTCCCCGATAAGTGTAAAAATTATTACAGCCAGTGTTAGTCCTAATTTGATTTCCTTTTTCTTTCTTTCTAATCCCCATTGGGTTTTTGAGAAAGACGGCCTAGGTGGCAACTAACAAGTTCCCACTGTTTAACACTGGGAATGAGAAATCACTCTGATTACTAATGCTAGGAGTTGGCCACTGCTGGAAATGATGTTGTGCGTGGTGTCTAGTGACTGTTATACCAACACTGGGGTCAAATGTGTCACTTTAGCCGTGTGCTCAGCAAAGCAAAGCAAAGAGGACCAGAGCTCAGTGGCTTGTCCTAAGCCAGGCAAGAAGACACCTGTCAAGGTCAGCCTCTCCTCATTTTTACTCATTTCCTCAGAGTTTTCAGAGGATGCATGAGACTTCAGATTGTTGTAGTGACACTTGAAGAAAGCATAGTAGCAACTTTTCCTCCAATTCAAGGAGAACTTTATGAAAATGAAAAGTCAAACCTATGAGATTGATGGGTGTGTAATAGGGAGGCCTAAGTGAAGTCCCATGTGGTTCTTCAAAACTTCACATACAGCACTTGGAGAAAATACAACAGAAAAGCCATCATGTGGTTTTTGTTGCTAAAATGAAAAAGTATCATATATATATATAAATAAAATAAATTTCGTGGGCAAATTGAGGAATAGTGGTTGTTAGTTTGTTCTAGTTTGAATACTAGATGAATCTCATATTTAAAGTAACCGAGGCCTCTTGTTACCAACAGAGGTGAATTTTAGTTATTTTGGCCAGGCTGGCAACCCTTATTATAAAAGGCCTATGTGTGCAAGAGCCTAATAGCATCGTATAAACATATGGAAGACAGATGGAGGAAAATGAGAAGGGGCTGCAATAAAAGTATACAACAGCGTTTTTATGTTCTTGAGCACCCCTTTTAGAGAGAGGGAGCCATATGGGGCCAGCTGGGGCCATATGGTGGTCGTCCACATGGCCTCGATGGCAATGAGGAGGAAAGGGCATGTGGGAGGACGTAAGTGCTCCTGGAGACTGGGATGAGTCTGTTCTGGGTTCTTACATTCCTGTACCCACCAGAGGTTGGGGAAAATAATGGTGCAAGAGATATAATTTCCCCTCCCTCTGCCACAAAAGTTACTTGGTTGTGAAAATGTAAGTGCAAGGCCCAATAAAAGACCTTCTGCACTCACAGAGGAGCAGTTGAAGTGATTACTAATTGATGTTAACGTGCAAGTGGAAAAACGTTGACTTAATTGAATGGAATAGGAAAGAGAATGGCAGAGCTGTTGACCTAATGTATTCCTGTTGTTACCTGAGTCCAGAATAGAAAACAATATATAGTGTTCTATCACCGTATGAATGAAGTCAAACTGAGTTTTAAAAGCAAAAATAATGTCAGAGATGCTGTTTTAAAAGCAGCCTACTAATGATTTCCCTAAATGGTTAGTTCCACACAACGCATAGCATGTGTGTTTTCTCATAATCCCCTCTATGTGTGCCTTTCCTCCCTTATAGAACTAGGCATAAGGGCTCTTTGCACGATTAGCTGTAGAATGAAGAATGAATGAATGAATGAATGATTCTTCATTGTTTCAGATGGAAAAACCGGCCACTGGATATCTATTTCTGAACATGGAAAGTGACAGAAGCAGCTTTCAAAGATTACCTTTTCTGTCAAGGTTCAGGTTCTGACTTAAACATTTGGAATGACAGGGAAAAATCAAGCAGCTCTGTCTTTCATCTTCCCAGAGGGTAGACATCACTGAGCATTCTCAGCCCAGGACAATTACAAAGCGGGCAAGGAGAAAGAAAAACAAGGAATTGTGAGTAGAGGCTGGAGGGATAGAAGAGCGAGTCCTCCCACCCCCTCCACCCCCCAGCCAGCCCTGGTCTGTAAGGTCTACAGGGTTCCTGTTCCTAGTTAACTCTTTGCCCTCCCTGGAAAGGATACAATATGTTTTGTTTAGGGATGCTACTGTTGGGAATAATGACTTCTGGTTCAAAGTAGGGGGGAAATTATGTATTGGATGGATTACATCAAGAAAAGCCTTCTTATTGATTTTTCTTTCTGAATCTGCATTATGACAAATCTACCTCAGGGAGAACACAAGGGGAAATACATTATTTGCTCCCCTCTTTTTTTTCCATTTCCTTATTCTTTATGCGTCCTTTTGAAGCAAACGCACTCAAGGTTACAGGTTTTTAAGAAAAGCGAACAGAGAATAGGATGGTTGGGACCAGCTCAATCCTTTTAGGCTTGACCTGCTTTCTTCAGAGTGTGGCTGGTTTGGTTACTTGACAAGTAACTCACATAGTCTGTGGTCACATACTCGGTGTGCAAATGCCTACTTTTGCCTCAGTGTTGGTGCTATGCTTTCAGCAGCACCTAGGAGGTTGAGCACATCATTGAGGAACTGAGTCCCTTATCTTTGTAGTGAGGCAACAATGAAAGTACCTGGCTTATATTTAGGGGTGTCTCACTCCATCGATAGAGTCCAGAAGTTAATCTGCATTGCCAGCTTAATGGCTTTTTTTAGGGCAATGCACTGGTAGAACCTTCAGGAAAGCTAGGACAGGCACTTCATTTTTTATTAACTCTTTTAATCTTCTTCCTGGCTAGCACCAAGCCTGTCATAAGCACTTGATGCACATTTCTTGGGAAGAAAAATTAAGAATGCCTTTCTCCCGGTCATTGGAAAGAGAGAAGATAATTTAGGTGAACTTCTTCCTTGATTCCCTTACCTTTTAGGATTTCTGGAAAGATTTTTGTTACTTCTGTGCCAGGCTGCCTCTGGGAAGAAGAAGACAGTATTAACTGTGAAGCATAGCTTTTGCAGAACTAAAACTTGTTGAGACTAGGCATAGAAAATTCTTAGATGGTGGTACACCTGGGTCCCACCCCAGCGATTCTGATTCAGTAGGCCTGAGATGGGACCTAAGCTTTACTGGCTTTAAAAGCTCCCCAAGTGATGCTGATATGCAGCCAGATAGGAGAGCCACGGAAATAGAACATTGACCTTGTCTCATTACCGCCCCACCCCCAGCAGCTTTTTAAGATTTATTCCAAGTTTCTAATAGTTTCAAATATATATTTGCCTCGGAGTGAGGGGCATCATTTCCCCTTTCCTCCACTTCCCCTCTACTCTCCAACCCCTCTTCGGGGCTTTATGTCCACTGGTCAGCCTCATGTCCACTGGTCCCTGTCCCTGAGCCTCTGCAGCCTAAGAATTTCACAATTTACAAACCTACCCGATTGGTCCATCCACTGAAATGATGTTTTTAAAAAAGGAAAAAAATCGGGGGAGACGGAGGTCCTGGACACAGCTGTTTATTCGACTTCTCAGTGTTTGGAATGAGGAGGTGATGATAGAGTGAACCAAACCCACTTGGATTTTTGGCAGGATTCTGTCACACCATAAAAATCCCTGGGTGGCCCTTATGTCTCACAGCCAAGATGCTTACTTCTGCAAGAAATAGTGTTTTTAGGAAGGAGGAAAACTCTGCACATGGCAGAGTAGAAAGGGTACTAAACTGAGATTCTGAAGTCTGGAGTCCCCCCCCAGATCTGGGCTCCTGAGACCTTGAGCAAACCATACAAAAGATGATCTTTGAGATATCTTTCATCACTAAAACACCTTCACTCAAAAGGATCTAATCAACATCTTTCCAAATGTCACAGAACCATAGAATTCCAGATCTGGAGGAGAGACCCTAGAATTCATGCAGACAGTTCCGGAAGCTTGTGGTCACTTTACGCTGAAATCACTATCACTTACCCATTGTACAAGGATGTTAGCTATTTAGTCTACCTTCATATTCTATTATTGCTGCCTGTCTTTGGACTCAAAGCAGTTAGAATGTTGATAGGGGAGGAAGCTTGGAACCCATGCTCAGTGGCCATACCTGGTGGTGATTTATGTGTGTTTGTGTATAACCTTGCTCAGTGGGAAACTTTTTAAGTTCCTTTGAGAATTTATATACTATAACATTTCCAAAGAATGGCTTTGATTTATCACCTACTAGTAAAATCCATTTATAGAATTTTATTACCAAGCCATCTTGGGATATTCAGAAATAGTCTGTTGCCAAGGAAAACTGGCAGTTTTGCCCCAGTGGTGAAATACACTACATCCTATCTTTTATACTAGCCATCCCCATAATTTACTTTTAACTTTATACACTAATTCTGTGATAAAATATAACCGTGCATTTTTAATTACTCAATTTCTGTATGCCCATGAATGAATACCTTAGGAATAATTAATTCCTTCATTTTGCAAATATCTTTAACTTCTTTATGTCCTAGATGTGGGGGATGCAGTTGTAAACAAACTCCTTACCTTCATGGGGTTTATATTCCAGTGGGAGGATTCAGACAAAAAAGCAAATAGGAAAATGGTGGATATTAAATGTTAACCAGTATCATTACAGGTACTATTTTAGGATCACTATATCCGCATGTCTTTAAAAATAAGCTAGAGGAAATTTTGATGTATTTAAAGTATTTTAGAGAATTAACATGAAACGATTCGTTATTTTCAACAAAGTTCAGAACCAAAGGACATAGACTTAATTGAAGAAAAAAGAGAAAGGAAGACATTTGAGGGGTGCCTGGGTGGCTCAGTCTGTTGAGGGTCTGACTCTTGGCTCGGGTCATGATCTCACGGTTCCTGAGTTTGAGCCACACATCCGGCTTGGTGCTGTCAGGCTGTCAATGCAGAGCCCTCTTTGGATCCTTTGTCTCCCTGTCTCCCTTCCCCTCCCCAACGGTGCATGCACAAGCTCTCTTGTTGTCTCAAAAATAAACATTAATAAAAAAGAAGAAGATGGGGGCGCCTGGGTGGCTCAGTCGGTTAAGCATCCGACTTCAGCTCAGGTCATGATCTCGCGGTCCGTGAGTTCGAGCCCCAGAGCCTGGAGCCTGCTTCCGATTCTGTGTCTCCCTCTCTCTCTGCCCCTTCCCCGTTCATGCTCTGTCTCTCTCTGTCTCAAAAATAAACAAACGTTAAAAAGAAAAAAATTAAAAAAAAAAAAAAAAGAAGATGGGGTACCTGGGTGGCTCAGCCAGTTGGGTGACTGACTTCGGCTCAGGTCATGATCTCACGGTCCGTGGGTTTGAACCCCACATCAGGCTGTGTGCCGAAAGCTCGGAGCCTGGAGCCTGCTTCCGATTCTCTGTCTCCCTCTCTCTCTCTGCCCCTCCCCTGCTCATGCTCTGTCTCTAGCTCTCAAAAATAAAGATTAAAAAAGAAAGAAAGAAAGAAATTTGAAATAGGTATAGGTGTCCCCAGATGGTAGTAGCTGGAACTAGAAGCCGTAGAATCTGCATCCACGGAAATGTTTGATACCATCTTTTAACATCTTCACCTGTGAAAATAACTTTCTCATAGACATATAACTAGATAGGTTGCCATTTGAGGTCTTTTTCAGCTTTATGAAACTGCCACATTTAAATATGAGGTTAATTTTGTTTGCATACATGCTTTAATAAAAAAGTCAACAGCAGAATAAACTCATTAGCACCAACTCCAGCCCCCGTGGGTATGCCTGAGATGCTGAGCATCGCTGCTCAGTGAAGGCTTACTTTGCCAGATAAAGCCAAGGCTTGAGATAGCTATCCACAGTTACCATGAAAATCCCCAAAGTGCTGTTGAGACAAAGCTGGAGGTAAAAGTGTTCATGGGAAAATATAGTTTCTGCTCTGCTGTATACTCTGTACTGTGGGTTTTGTTTTGGTCTGGTTTGGGGGCAATTCCCTTAACTTCCCTCCCTGTTACTAATACGCAGAATTATTACGGAGACCATAATTGAAGCATTGGGAAACTTTGTAAATTAATGTTGACAAATAATGAGATAATGAGAATTATGTAGAAGTTTTCTTCTCAGGTGCCTCATTAACAAAAGCAGAGGACTTAGGCCACGTGATGTTTGAGGTCCCTTCCAGATTCGGGAGCCAGGATTTGGAAATTACTCAAGATAGCCCTCCATTTATCCAAACATCCTCTCCATCAGATGGATTATTTTATTTATTCATAAACTTTTTATTTTTTATTTGAGAAAGAGCGAGCAGGCACAAGTAGAGGAGGGAGGGAAGAGAGAGAGAGGGAGGGAAGAGGGTGGGGGGAGAGAGAGAGAGAGAAAGAGAAAGAGTGAGAGAGAAAATCTTAAGCAGACTCCATGCTCAGTGTGGAGCCCGATGTGGGGCTCAATCTCATGACCTGGGGATCATGACCTGAGCTGAAATCAAGAGTTGGATGCTCAACCAACTGAACCACTCAGGTGCCCTGCAGATGGATCTTTTTACAGGATAATTATCCCCATCTCATGGCCATAGAAGCTAAGGTAGAAGAAGTTAACTAAGCTGCTACAGAGATAGAATGATCATTTGAATCTGGAAATGAACCCAGGTGTATCCCTAGCTTTATTCCAGAGATCATTTTTTTTCTAGTGAATAGAGTCATGGATAAAAGGCATAATGGAAGTAAAAACATAACCATTCAACTCTAGCTATAAACCCCAAATCAGGTGCTTCAGTAGCTACTTAAGAGTGCTCTAATCTCCACACAAAGACCTGCTTCTTGGTTTCCAGCTGTGAGCAGGATGGCCACTGGGTGAGCTAAGGGCTTCAAGAAGGTTACAAAAGAAGGGAAGGAAGAGACCCTAATACTAGCTGATGCTATGTCAGAACATTTACATGAGAAGTGATTAAAAATCATATTTTGACCGTGGATTTCATTTGAGATACTCACCATCTGATCTAATCTATTCACACCACCTTTAAACATGTGATATTATGTATGATAACAAGGGAATTGATGCTTTTACGCTGCCAGTAGATCGTGGGTTAATTAATACTCTTGTTGGTAATGAAGCAAGGTGAAATGAAGTGAGACAGAGCTGAAGCATAAGGTCATTAACATACACTGATTAATAATGGAAATGTGAACGTTTCATTACTGCATAACCAATGGGCAAAGGAAGGTGTGTAATGGATGAAGATATAAGTAGGAGTACAGCATACTTTCCAGGCATACAATTCATATTTAGAATGCGAACAGATCACTGGAACGCATTTTTTTAATTTGCATCATTTTCATGTTGAATCCACACAACCTCTTCCCATATTTTGTGTTCAGCTATAGTCTAGAGCACACTAGAAGCAAACTAAAATATTGTAGGCTATGGAAAATTAATTTCAAGAGGATCTGAAGATAAGAAAGGGAAAATGAAATACATATGGAGCAAGAATTACCTGAGACGTTAAGTCTTAAGCCTCTTGACTCTAAGGATGTTGAAAAACCTGGACATCTCAACAAGCTTCTAGATTTTCTTCTTTGAATACTTATAAGGAAAATATCACCACTTTCTGATGGTTTGAGTGAAGTTCTTATCCTAGAGCCTGGAGGTGAAGCAGAGGGTCTTTCAGAGTTTCCTTCACACGAATTCTAAATGAAATTCACATGGGACTGCTGTTTCTGTAAAGTCAGTCCTGGTGGTGATGTTCTCAAACTGTGAACCATGAGGGGTTTTCTGTGTAAACTGCACCCAGTGTGAGAGATGTAGAAATGAATGGGCTTTCTCTTTCATTCACTGCTGCACGTTTTATTTGCTTTATTTTCCTTATTTACATTTTATTTGCTTTCCCTTCACCTCAGATGCCCAATTTGATGATACTGTTAGGAACCTTAGGTATTTCTTTACCGTTGAGTAAATTTCTAATTTCCTAGAATGGCTGGAGGATAAATTATTACAAATAATAAAATACTCTGGTACATGAATTGTCAGTTTTCAAAGAATCTGCATATATAAAATTACAATCTATTTTGAAATATATATTATATAAAAGGCCCTGTCTGATAAGACACAAAGTTTATGTAGAATCAATGAAGCCCTGAGAGTCTTCAGCTTTATTATTACAGGAAGAAAATACTGTCTTAAATCTATCGAGTCTCTTTGATACAGGATGCAGGTTGCTTTTGAAACACAGATCCTCAGTATAACTTGAATTTTCTCTCATAAAAATAAATTTGAGAAAGGTAACAGCTTGTTTAGTTCTCATATTGTCTCCCTAATATATACCTAGTAAGAATCTCTATAGTACAGATTTTCAGTTAGTTCGGTACTGATTTTTGTTCTTATATTTTGTTGTTTCCTTTTTGTTGTTTTAAAAAGAAAATGGATTTCTATTCCTTTAAAAAAGTGATGCTTTTCCCAAATCTCCCAAGTTTGTAAAATTAACATATTTTCTTAGTTATGGGTCTTTGGGTATATTTAATACTGCACTGCAGACACTTACGATTTTGTTGGTGTCCCCCTGCATTTCCAGATACTTGTTTAAATGTGTGGTATAACACAGGCATGTTTGGAGTAGCAAATTGGAAGGAGCAACAGATTCTAAAATTCATGAAGATAAAATATACCGTGTCAATAGAATTGGCAATCTAGTAATTTTAGCAAGGCCATAGTTTTACTGTAACATCACCAACTGAAGTTACTGGAGTCTAAGTCAATGTCAAAGTATGAAAAAACCTCTTTTCTCTTTCTCCGTGTCTCTCTCGCTCTCTCTCGCTCTCGCTCTCTCTCTCTCTCTCTCTCTCTCTCAGAGATCTTGTGTGTCACCTCCCCAGACATTTGAAAGATTTGAAGTGAGATCATACGATGTCCTTGTGTTATTTGAAATGCTGTGCCGGTGCGCCTGGGTGGCTCTGATGGTTAAGCGACTGACTGTTGATTTCTGCTCAGGTCATGATCTCACAGTTGTGAGGTTGTGCCCCACATCA